>NC_136801.1:42512904-42675404 GCF_951216825.1 Electrona antarctica | reverse complement strand
GGGGGCGGGGGTATCAGGTTTGGCACCGCCCAGTACACTGCAGAGCAGTCTGCCTGTCCTCATTTAGGTCCTCAGAGCACACTTAAAAAGAGGAGGATCTGAGCTCATCATTCATTCACTTTAGTATCTTCAACTGAAGCGAGGTAGAGACCAAGCTAGTGTCTATAGGTTGTGCTACCATTTTCTATTTCAGTCTAAGATTAGCGTTATTAGGCTCGGGCATATAATGGCCGATAAAATGGATATGTCCTTAGACGACATTATCAAACAGAACAGGTCGCAGAGAGGAGGAGGCCGCGGAGGTCGAGGCAGACCTACGCCGTACAGCTGGCATAAACCGCTTCCGGATAAGCGGCAGCATGACATGTTCGACAATGCTGGTGGTGGAGGAGCTGGCGTGGAAACTGGAGGGAAGCTCCTTAAAGTCTCAAACCTGGACTTTAGTGTCTCTGATGCAGATATCCAGGAACTTTTTGCAGCGTTTGGTACACTGGAGAAGGTTGCTGTCCGTTGTTATGACCACTCTGGAATGTGTTTGGGGAATGCAGATGTCCACTTTGAAAGAAGGGCAGATGCCCTGAAGGCCATGGAACGGTACAACGGCGTGACACTTGATGGGCGCCCCATGAACATACAGCTCGTCACCTCACAGATTGATAACAAGCGATGGCCTCCCATGCAGAGGGGACGTGGAGGCCGGGGGAGAGGCGGACGTGGTGCCAACAAAAAGCCGCTTTCTGCAGAGGAGCTTGATGCCCAGCTAGATGCATACAATGCATCTTGCATCTAGCTATCCGCCGTCTGGCTCGCCATGGCGGTGTGAAGCGTATATCCGGTCTGATCTACAAGGAGACGCCGTCACCGTCACCAACAACCCAAAGGCTCTTTTAAGAGCCACCTACATTCACTTTAAAGAGTTTATTCCATTCAAGTAGGCAACATGTGCTTAAAGTTGCATATGAGCTATATGATTCATGGACTGACAGTGGTTAGGTCTAATACAATCTCTTTACATGTATTACATCATAGTGCTGCATTGAACAGCCAACCTGTTGCATTGTGTATATTCAGAGGCTATATATTTAACATATCGACAATAACCCGCTACAATGACGCTTTTAGCCAGTTATGTAGAAACATTAGTGCATTGTATTCATTGCCATATCCGTAGGCTTTGGGATCTGGTCTTACTGATCTAATTTACTAATCAGTAATAATAATAATCTAACTGAAATAATTAGATTTTAATGTGTGAAATCACCTCAATCACCTCAATCACTCACATGCAGCTCCACCCTGTGGATAATTTTCTCTTTCTTAATATTCATCTCAATATCAAACAAATTTAACACCAATAAAGGAGCTAAAATAACTGAGACTGGTACAATATTTTGGTGTGGCATTGTTGCAATAGTGATTGAGTAAAGCAAAGCAAAGCAAAGTTCTTTGTTTACCCAGGGTGAATGGACTAAGCTCGAGACTTGTTTACAGCCAGACCCTGCTCATAGAACATTTCATGGTTGAGGTTCAATGCCTTGCACAAGGGTACTTCAGCGGTGGTAATTTTAACGTGCCGGTCCGGGGATACGAACTGGCGACCTTCCGGTATCAAGACCGCTCCGCAAACCGTTCGGCCACCGCTCCCTCAATTAACACGCGTTAACACGTGCAAAGTTTTAGCATGTGGATTTCGTCAATGATCGGTCTCTGGGAGGAGAAACTAGAATAAAGTAAAAATTGGGTGACTATTATTGCTTGGGTAAAGTTTACCTCTCAAGTTTACATGACAATGGGCCATTTGCTTTTAACACTAAGCGGCCAGGGTTATTTAATCCATTACATTCATGCACCCAGTCGATTTATAAACACGGACCCCTTTTCCGGACGGACCGGCGGAAGTGGTTGATGTGTGTGTAGCAGCTAACAATAGCCACACCACTCTAGAGTCGATCGACAACAACGGGAGACAAGAATAAATCTACCGCAGAGCGCCGTCTAACACAGGATATTTTTTCATAAAAAGACGGGATGATTTAGATCGTGAGTTATGAACGTTTTAAGATTTTCGTTTTCATCAGCTAAACAGGGGAGGGAGTTTTTCGATGACGTCTCACTCTTGCGCGTCACACTGGGGAGAGAAACACACGCACGCACGCACACACGCACGCACGCACGCACGCACGCACGCAAACACACACACACACGCACACACACACACACACACACACACACACACACACACACACACACACCCACCCACACACACACACACACACACACACACACACACACACACACACACACACACACACACACACACACACACACACACACCACATAGTGCAGGCAGTATATGATTGAATTAATTTGCTATAGAATGCAATAGAATCCACTAGGGGAGTCTTTCACAGACATATGGCCCATACACATAAATATCAACATTTCTCCTCTACATGTTTTCAGGGAAAAAGGGGGGGGGGGGGGGGGGTCAGAAGCGCAGCCTCTTATGTGACATGAGACAATTAGCAAACAAAAACTGAGAGACAACAGAATGCAGGCATAACTAGTTGGACTTTACTTTCAGAAGGCAAAAAGGTACACCTCACAGAACGAAAAACAACGAAACACATACTCGAGCAGGAACACAACAGTAAGTCATGCATTCACAGTGATGATACAATAGTCCGGCCAAGCCTTAAACAAGAGCAGTCCTCTAAATACCCTCCAGTCATTAGGGCAACCGGCCTGCAGCTGGGAACTCCAGGTGGAAACCAGTCTCTCAATCAAGAGGGGTGAGTAGAAGATAGGGGAATGCAGGGGCAGGGGCAGAGCCCCAGATCGTGACACCTGAGGCGTCTAGGTGGCGCAGCCCACCACTGTGGAGACTGTGATTTGAACACTCTGCAGGGCCTTGAAGCGACATGGCTAGACATGCACTCTTCTTTGCCGGTTGGCAGCTGGGTGGGTTGGGTCATCTTTACATTAGCGACTCCTTAAGCTTTTCGTGGGGTTCGGAACTTGGAAAGAGAGCATGTTCCTCTGCATGCGTTCTGCTCTCCTGTCGTTGAAAAGTCCTCACTGTAAGGTGAAAGGAAGGGGCTGGTACTGCCATGTGCTATGGAGGAGATGTTGTCTATTCCTCTTCCCATGACCAAAACTATAGCTAGCCCTGGTCCATAGAGCTAGAGGCCTGCAGTGACAGGGACTACACAGGTGAATAATGGCATTGGCATGATGACTAAATAAGGATAACTAGAAAAAGTGCCCCTCTGGGCACAGGTCTCCACCAGGCCAGGTCAGGGCCTCCTGGTGGCGCTATAATAGGCCAATGTGAAAAGGGTGACATTTCTTCTTACGTCTTGGATGGCAATTTGGATGATTTGAGGCATTTTGTTCCAAAAATGTGTTTTGCAAAAATCCACCTGTTGGTGGCACTATAACAGGCCAATGTGAAAAGGGTGGGATATATTCCTCAGCCTAGTAGGAATTCTGATTTGAGGCTTGTTATTCAAAACGGGCCAATCCTGCAAACTTTGAAAGGCAATGTTAGCCAATTAGGATGGAATGTGAAATATCGGACAGATCCGTCTTGAACACATAATAATAATAATAATAATAAAACTTTATTTGTATAGCACCTTTCATGACATGAAATGCAGCTCAAAGTGCTTTACAGAGCAATGGAAAAAAAGCAAGGCCTAAACATTAAAAAAAACAAGAACAGTAAAGCAATACAGTGAGGACATGAATAACAAAAAAATTAAAAGATCAATTAAAAGCAAGAGTGTAGAAGTGAGTCTTGAGCTGCGCTTTAAAAATGTCTACAGAGGCTGCCTGTCGAAGGTACAGTGGGAGTTTGTTCCACGCCGTCGGCCCGTAGAAGCAAAACGCTGCTTCCCCGTATTTTTTAGTTGCCATTTTTTTAGGCAAAGCGAGCAGGCCCGCAGTGGAATACCTTAGGGGGCGGTTTGGGACATACTTAGGCAGGCAGTCATGTAGGTAGGAAGGTGCGAGACCATTGAGAGCTTTATAAACAAGTAAAATAATTTTAAAATCAATCACATGACTATAGAGATAGGGATTTTTGGACAGAATCTGGAGGAGTAATATCAAAAGCCGGCCTCCTGGTGGTGCTATAATAGGCCGTTCTGGAAAATGTGGGGCAGAGGTTTATCGTTGGCATCCAGGGAGTGTGTGTGCAAATTTTGACATCGACCGTGTTAACGGTGCCAGAGATTACACAGGGTGTTGAAAAGAGAGAAAGTATGGAAGGCATGGTGCTTTAACTTAAAATAGACCATCACAACTCCATGAGAAATGTTGACAAAACAACCTTGATGAACATGGTCTAACACCTTTTAAATTCCTCTGCTCATGAGGGTTAACAGACAAAACCTCTTCACCACAAATCACTATTGATCAACACCACCAAGCGGCATGATTACTTCTTGAGTGATTTGGTCGATTGGTCCTTTGATCCTAATGATGTAGCAGAAGCAGCCATTGGCTTAGCTCTGATCCAGAGTAGAAATCATTGGCTGAGGAATTTTAAGCTTTATTTGGGAAGAATTCCTTAATGAACACAACGCAACTGAGATGCCCACTGTCATCCCTTCTTTGTCCAAAGATACATCATCTAATTACAGATGATTTTATTGTGTAGTATTGTAATAATAATAAGGGTAATAATAATAATAACTAGAATTTTTCTTTTAAATTGCAAAGTGTGGTTGCCGCAGTCGCTTACATAGGCCCCTCCCTAATTGTAAAACTTCTGTAACGCTTGAATAGTTTGGTCTTCTGCCCCTTCAATGGAACTCATGTCTTTATAAACGATTGTAAAACATAGATTGGTTACGTAACCAACAACAGCCAATTAGCTACTACAAACGTTATGCAAAGCCCGGCCAATCACAGCAAAGTTAGATTACTCCGGAATAGCCAATTAGCTACTACAAACGTTATGCAAAGCTCGGCCAATCACATCGGAAGTTAGATTACTCCGGAATAGTCTATTTGTAAAACATAGATTGGGTACATATCACAACAATATTACAATAATAATAATAATAATAATAATAATAATAATAATAATAATAATAATAATAATAATAATAATGAAATGAATAAAAAAAAAAGAAGAGTAACAGAAAACTCAAACCACAAACATTAATTAGTTGTCAATATGGTCCGTTGCAGCATGACAATATGGAAGTATTGCCATCTAGCTGCACCAAACCACACCACACTAGCTCCACCACTAGGTGGAGAATCAAGAAGTGGTCATATATGGTTTGCACATTGAGTTTGTGTATGGAATGATAAGACACATCTGTATGGATAAAACAAAATTCCTAGCCTTTAGCGATGGTAATAAACTGTGCGGTGGAAATAAAGAGGAAGTCGGAGAGGATCAAAATGGTACTGGAAGCAGCAAAAAGATTTTTAAATGTTGATGACGTCACTGGGAAGATCTGGATAGTGTGCTGAGGGAGGAATTCACGGTGACTCAGACTCAAGGGTCTGAGTGACTGAATGGACTGAACGGACTATAAGGGATGGGATCACTGGGTGGACACTGTTTTTAAGCCACAGATACATATATGATGAATAGGAAGAGGATTCATACGGGTGATCCATGAGCTGGATCACTAGATGGCGGTAATGCACCATAAACTGGTTGCCAACTGCCGTAAAACAACAAAAAGAAGAAGAAGAGCTCGTTGGCATTGTGACTCAGTCATACTGAGAACACATTGTCCAGGGGAGCTGTGAAGCTAAACCTTTGTAAAAAGCATACACTAGGGTCTCTACAGGTGTGGAGCGCCCTGAGTGTTTATCTATCATGCCTGTCTCGCTGTTTGATGTTACAAGTAATTATACTTACGTTGATTTAAGTGGTAAGTGGTATAATTAACAGGAGTATGGAGCTTGCTTTTTGTAACAGTCATTATTTTGTTAGGCATTAGGTAGAGTAGAGAGTTTATATAGTGTGATCATTCGTAACCCTTTCTTTCCTTCCGTTGGTTAGGTTTAGATAGAGGGTTAATTTTGCATTAGAGTAGGTATAGTCTTTTTTGTTTGTTTCTGTGGGTTGCCCCATACAGCCGGTTTTTCGCCATTATATAATTTAACTAACACTTAACTTGTAACTCGACTCGGCTCGAGTAGAGGGCTCAGCCCCTATATTTAATTTGGTTGGAAACCCATCATACTATCGTTATTAGTCCGTACAGGTTATATATAAGAAGGTTATAGATATCATATTATATATTTATACTCATTGTATTTACTGCATACTTTCTGTCTATTGTATATGAACCTTATTGAAGCACCGTGAATAAACAACAGTTCACTTGCCAGCCTTGTTGCATCACCGCATTCTACTCCGCCAAAAAACGGGGGTTTCGCTTCGCTTCAAAACGCAGCAGAGTGCGGATCACTGCAGGTGTGAATGCAATCGCATTAAACATATGGGAGTGAATGTACCAATGTGGGATGAATACATGGTATTTGGCACACGAGAAGGAAGGAGAAGGCATTATTACACAGCGACGCATAAAGATGACCCGTGGACACACGTCGTCTAATGAAGAGATAGAAAGCCCTTATAGACCATCATACAGGCTTATGTGCTGAAGGTTACACACACAAACAATGCAATGTACAGGATATATACATATACATGTAGCAAGAGAATGGAGGCGATTAGGTTCCATCGCACATTTGCACAATGTTGCAGGTTGCATAAAGTGTTTGCGCTCGTAGCACAGACCTGGACCGGGAATCCTGACGGGCGGCTCCGCTGATCTGGAGTCAGATAAAAGTGGTATGTGTGTTTGTGTAGACAGTAGGCTACTCCTAGTAACCTACCAGGTTTATTTAATGTAGGTAGGCTTTAGTAGGCTAGCCGCTACTTTATAAATGTTTAAAACAAGTTAGTAAAGTTGTAGAATCCGTTATTGCGCACACATGCACGAACGCACCGCACCCCGACGATACACACTGCAACCACGTTACCATCATTCACTTTACGTCCTAAAGTCCTAATTATCACTCAAAGTGTATATATATATATATATATATATATATATATATATATATATATATACACGACACAATGAAATATATATGTGTTATATATATAAATATATATATATATATATAACACATATTTCATTGTGTCATTTATATTAATTGAACACATTGATATGGTCCGCTGCTGCGTTTCCAATTGCTGCGGTTATACAGCGCAGTCAGTGTAAAGGCAAACAGCAGCAAATTAAATATGCAAGAATCCCAACTTCTCCTCCCATTCGCATCGAGTCTACCGAAGTATTAGGTGGGAATGTGACCTTAGTTAGTTAGTTACTGTGAGAGTGTGGTCTAGCCAACACCAACTCAGGACTCCTGGAAGGCTGCCCTCCACACTCTCCTATCTAACATCAGGTTCTTGCAGAGCTCTAGAGTGTTGTTAGCTAAACTTCCGCGCAGTATGTGTCTATGTACTGTAGGTGGTACACTTCTTTCCCCTCCTGGCTTTACACTGGGTTGGTTCCCATATAGGCTAGACTAGAGTAATTTACTTGCCTCAAGTTCTGGGTGCCTGACGCAGTGCCCTGCTGCCAGCCTCATCCTTCTCTCTCTGACTTTGTCCATCCATGTGACACCTATGCCCCTTTTCCACCGATTGGTTCCCAATGGGAAGTTATTTTTGGTTCTTAGTCCATGAGCCAGAGCTCCAAAATTGGAACGTTAATTATGAATTGAGTGGGCAAAACCATACCTATATTAAATTGTTATCACCATGAAACTTCCCCAATTGAGTACTTACACGAAGACAATGATTTATTATATTACAAATTTTATATTTTTAAATATGCAAATGAGGCACTATGTAGGAAAATATGCAAAATAATCGAAAATATAAAAAAGCTACTACTGTGGAAGGGTTATCATGTATTAATTTACTTGTATTGATCATATAAACATTTTAACATATTTAATATAGGTCTAGTTTTTCCCACCAATTTTGGAGCTCTGGCTCATGGACTAAAAACCAAAAAGAACTGAATCGGTTCCCATTGCGAACCAACCGGTGGAAAGGGGGTCCTAGTGCCATTCATTTGTAGCATTCTTGTGTAGACTCCATCCAGGGATGGATCTGAGATGTAGTGGAGTAGAAGTAAAAGCATTGGATATTGGAAATACAAATACCTCAAAACTGTACTTACAGTAGGTACAGTACTTAAGTAAATGTACTTACGGTAGTTACGTCCCACCACTGCCTATCTCCTCACCTACACACCGCTGTCTCCTCCACTCTCCCACCGGCCCTGCCGTGATGATGTGACCATTACTCAGCTGTTGTCACTTTCCTCATCAGCCTGCTGGCCTCCTTCCACTCCTTCATTCAGTTTGTGGAGCATTATGTGTCTCTGCCTTCTTGGCTGTGTCGCTTCCTTTCAATGTTTTCTGGGTCCTGCCCCACATTTTAGCTCTTTCTGCCTGCTTTGTGCAAATAACCTGTCTACATTGGGATAAAAAAAATAACCAACAGAATATGCCCATTATTACAAAATAACCTGTCTGTGCTGGAATGTGCTAATGCTCTACTCTTAAATTAAACACAATTTTAATTAATTGCAAAGTAGGTCGACATAGTGCCGCTCTCTCTCTCACCTCAACGCTTAAGACTACCTTTCAGTCAGTTTAGTTTTCACATCACATAATGGGCATTCAAAGGAGCTCATTTTGTTAACCTCAAATTATTGGACCTGTTCTAAATTCTTTGTAAGTATGGCAAGTTGAGCACATTCTTTGTCAGTCTTTTATTTTTTATTTTTTTCTCTCTCGCTGTTGAATGGTTTGTCGCACAATGAAAAATACTGACATCTATTGCTGCGTCCTTGTCAAACTTTGCACATTTTCCTCAATGAAACTGGCTACTGGCAACTCTACCACAGGCTATGTGTGTGCGTGCGTGCGTGCATGCGGGTCATTATAGGCAAAAATCGAATAGCCTACATCTTCAAATTCAAGTCTGTAAATCTGCTATTTTTGCTGTTCAGCATATAATGAAGCGAGATAATAATAGGTTGGTTGCAATAAGCTATATGACAAAAAGAGAGCTGAGCCGGAAGGCAAGAAGGATGCCTCTTTGTGATTCACCATTAATATGGTGAATCACATCTTGATGATCATCAAGATGATCAAGACTTTAAATTTTTTTTATTTCCACACAACACATAAGGTATATAATTGACATAGTAAAATGTTGAAAATGAGTGGAATGCCCCTTTAACTGCATTCTGCCTCTTGCCTGCTGTTTTCTGCATTTGAGTCCTTCTGAATATTCTGACAGTATCTCCAGTTATTAAAGCTTGAAAAATCCTGATATATATATACGTAGCTGGCAACCACTAATCTATTATCTTGATTAATTATGCTGAACAGCAAAAAATAGCAGATTTACAGACTTGAATTCGAACATGTATTAGATTAGTTTGCCTACTGTATATGACCCCCACGCACACGCACACACACACACACACACACACACACACACACACACACACACACACACACACACACACACACACACACACAGATCCCATAGCCTGTGGTAGAGTTGCCAGTAACCAGTTTAATTGAGGAAAGTGTGCAAAGTCAGCTTGTTCAGTCCCTGTGTGTGTCAAAGGTCATGTGCAGTTTCAGATGGATTGGTCAACGGGGGAGATGAACGGATGAGAACGGCAACATGACTTCTCCTGTCCTCTGCCGCTCGGTAATGACATCAACTTCACAACCAACACCAATAACCTTTAACAGCATCTGTAGTCATGGGATCCTGACCATGACCATATAACAGACCCTCAGGTGCCCTACCAATTCGGCCTTCTCTCTTTCAGGAGTTTGACCAAAGAACTGCCCTGTTCCATTGAATGTATTTACCTTTCCATAGTGTTCTGAGTGTTTTCTCTGTATAACTAATATTATTCTGTCTCCCCAGCTTTTCTAGATGATTTCTAATATTTATTAAATGTATTTAAATCTCTTAAATTAATATAAAAATGCTATTGCAAATATTTAACCAATGACTTAAAATGTATTTATTATTGCACATAGCTTATCTTGTGCATTGAATTTGTACCTATTCTGGTTATATTTGGCATTTATGCATACTTGCCTCAAAATGGCTTCCCAATCACTTGATTGTTTTCTCCTGATGACGACTGGTGACTGTTGTTGCTCTATAAGTGTGTGTTTGTCCTCTGGCTTGTTTATTCCCTGAAGAAGACCTCCTAGGTCGAAACGTTGGATTCTTGTCAATAAATATACAGCATCGACGTGGCTACGTGCATGTGTGCGGCCTTTTTCCTAATTTTTACAGATATAATAGATAATAATTATTGGTTTACAAACATTGGGACTGGGTGCACAGGTGACTGTTTCATGTAATCAATTCCCAACAGATGTCCAAACCTGTTGTTTTGGGGAGCACTGGTTTCAGTCCATTCAACCTCCTCTTGTGTGTTGGCTCGTGAGGTGCACCCTAGCTAGGAGACCTCGCGGATGCGACTGTTGTGAGCGTAGAGGTCTGCGTGCGCGACACCCATCGCGGGACGAAGCATAAATTATACTTGATGGGCTGCAGGTGCGCGTGCAGCCGTGCACAAATCATAGGCTCTGCTGCCGTGAACATGAGCGCACCTCCCGTTCTTATACAGCGACTGGAGGTGTGGTTTTGAGGACAACTGTTTTGACTTGCTATTATTGTTCAAACACAACAGAAACCAAGGATTATATATTTCAAGGGCGAGAGATCACAATAAAAATCATAATCATTCTTCCTCCACACTGTGGGAGAAAATCAGCATCTGAGAGTTTTGATGGTGCATTTTTTACACGTGAGTGCAGTTAGAACATTGCATCTTATGAGAGGCAGGGTTCTTGTGCTGCCGGTATGCGCGCACATGCTGTGGCTTATCAGTGTGACGTCGTCTGTTAAGGAGTCTATAGTGATGGGACCGTGACCTAGCTCTGGTCCATAGCTCTATAATGCCATATTTGCATTAGAGCTATGCTACTCTCGACTTCCTGCGCTCGTATGATATGCAGACCAGCCTCTCGACTTCACTGTAGCGAAAAGAAAAATAACGTTTTTGCTACTCACCAATACAAAGGCGGTTTGTGTGATTGTAAAGTCTACTTTCCGCGGTGGGCGCACTCTGAGCCCCCCACCACACGTACTGTATGAAATGCACTTTTTGTCCAGAAAGGTTTTTTTTTCCACCGGAAGGAAAAATCTTGTCTATAGGGTTTTCTCTTGGCAATATTGGTAGAGGGCGCAGGGGAGTAACTAAAAGTATTTTTCTTCCAGTGGAAAAAAAAAGTGCATTTTATACGTGTGGTGGGGGGCTCAGAGTGCGTCCACCAAGGAAAGTAGGCTTTCTAATAACACAAGCCGCCTTTGTATTGGTGAGTAGCGAAAATGTTCTTTTTATTTTCGCTACAGTCGAGAGGCTGGTCTGCGTTTCATGCGAGCACAGGAAGTCGAGAGTAGCATTGCTCTAATGCAAAGGCATTTAGCCATTGTCAAGTTAGGCTAAATGCATAAATTGTATGTAGGCCAGTCAATCTAAGATCTGACCCAAAAGAAATTGCAATTGTAATTGTTCAAGGTTTTTTATGATGCTTAGGGTCATCCAAATAACATATTAAAAATTGATTTTTATATCAATTTTGGATAATGGTAAATTCAGGGGTTGAACGGTATCAAGGCAAAAATGTCAAATTTAAATTACAGTATGCTTTAAGTAGCATGTGTCAAACTATAGGGGCTATTCATGATTCTGAACTCATTCCAAGTTTTGCACGAAAAACACTCCTTGGGCTAAAAATGTCCATAGCCGTCTTCACAAAATTAATGTTATGAGGTCATCACATTTTGGCACATTTGGGCAAGTGGCTATGGCCTTGGAATGGGTTCAGAATCATGAATAACCGCTAGTTTGCCATGTCACATGCTACTTAAAGCATAATTCAAATGTGACATTTTTGCCTCATATAGGTTTTCAATGGTACCCCAACGTTCAACCCCTGAATTTACCAAGATCAAAGACATATAATAATCAATTTTGAATATGTTATTTGGATGACACTAATAGGGCAGTATTATGCGTGTCTAAAGTACCAGGTCTTATTACTTAACGTAAGACCTGGAGGCGTGATCAATGCCATTTGGCTATTCTGAGTGCCCAAACAGCATTGACCAGGTCTTAAGTTAAGTAACTTCCAGGTCTTAAGTTAAGTAATAAGACCTGGTACTTAAGACACGCATAATACTGCCCTATGGATCATAAAAAACCTTGAACGATTACTTTTGCAATTTCATTTGGGTCACGCCCCTTTTTAGCTTAGATTGACTATTCAGTATTTAAGTGATGACGTAGGCTCCTCCTCCAGAAATACTTCCGGGTCCAAGCCTACTTCTTGTCAATATGCCGCAATGCTGTGTGCCGCGCTGTTTGAACAGATCTGAGACCAAAACAACGACAAAACTGTCATTCTACCGCTTTCCCCCCAACGACAAAGATAAGAGGAAATGGCTGCAGTTGATACGGTAAGTTGCTATTTGAAGAAATACATAAGTTTATCACCGACATTAGCGCAGCCCCCGGTCCTAACGTTACTAAGGCTACATAGACGGATATTTCATTTAGTTCGGTCAATCGGTTACAAAACCATCCGCCTCAAGGATCGATGTATTGCGTATTTTTAGATGCTTTTATGCTGAATACAGTTATAATCAGGGCATAGTGGAGACTGGAGAGTAAACGTAGCCTTGGATATCCACATGTAGCCTCCCAGCTATTTACTGTAGCACTACAACCCTGTCTGTAAAGAGATGGGGAGTTACTGTGGGCTTTGAGTCAGCTGAGCTACACAACCAGTACAGAAAATCTGCATTCTTATTCCATTATTCTTAGTCCATGGTTATCTTAAACCTCCCTTACACTACAAGATGTTGATGCGATTATTAAAAGACTACATTACATTAGTGTAGATCCTTGCCTGAGCAGGCAAGGATCTACACTACAGTATGTAATGTTTCCCCCTCCCTTTTGTTTCTTTTCTGTTAATTTTGGTTGCCCCATTTGTTCTATTGTGTTGCTATATCTATTCTATTATTGTTGATTTATGTTGGTGTCGTGTTGTGGAAAAAATCGAATAAAATACTAATCACAAAAGAGACTACATTAGACTAGAATGTAGAATCTTTCCAAAGTCTCGACCCTCTCAAAAACGAGATGATGCATGATGATAATCATATCATATGATATATGATGTCTCATTCTTCTCATTCTATTTACAGGCGTGTCAACTTTACCCCAAATGCCAACTCGAGGGTGTGCAGTTGGCATTTCCCAAATGGAAAAGCTGCTGGGCCATCACAGTTCTCATGGAACGAGGGGAAGACTTTTCCAGGCCACCTCAGCCATACACCCAAAAGCAAGAAAGCAATGATCCCACTCCCTACCACCAGTGTTCAAGAGGAAGGAACGGATGAAGAAGTAGTACACAATCCTGACATTGAGATTGAGATCCCTAGTACTTCCAGAGAGCCTACTAAAAATAGTGTTGTGGTGCTCGAGATAGAAAATGACATGTTAAGAAAGGAAAATGATAAATTGAAAAAAGAATTGGAGAAACAAAAGCAAACATTTTCCTTCAGTCAAATTTCCACCAATAATGAAAAGGTACAATATTTCACCGGCTTACCTGATGCTGCTACTGTCCTGTTTTTGGAAGCGCTTCTTTCTAAATTTGAGCTAAAGTATCATTCCGAGTGGACAGTCCAAAGTATCCCCCTAATTGATCAGTTGCTCCTGACCTTAATGAAGCTTAGACTTGGTTCCGGCCACATGGACCTTGCACAAAGATTTCATTGTAGCATAGCCACAGTAACCAACATCTTCCTCACCATTGTTTGTGCACTGTATGACATTTTGTATGTCGGTATGCTTGAGAACAACATCTCCTCCACAGCCAAGAATCGGACCTCTCTGCCAGACTGTTTCCGGCCCTTTCCTAACTGTAGGATTGTGCTCGACTGCACAGAGGTTGCCATCTCCAGGAGTGAGAAACTTGACAAACAGTGCCAATTATACAGCCAGTACAAAGGACGAACCACATTGAAAACTCTAATTGGTGTGGCTCCAAATGGAGTGATTACTTTTGTCAGTGACCTGTATGGTGGGAGTACCTCAGACAAGGCAATAACGGCAGATTCTGGGGTTCTGAAACATCTACAACCAGGTGATATGGTGATGGCAGACAAGGGCTTCACAATTAGGGACATTTTACCAGAAGGGGTTTCGCTCAACATTCCGTCTTTCCTCGTCAATGGACAGTTCACACAGGAAGAAGTAAACAAAAACAAACTCATCTCCAGTGCTAGGATCCATGTGGAACGTTCCATTCAGAGGCTGAAATGTTATACCATTTTGGACAATATCCCACCTCAGTCCAGCAAAAACATCAATAAGATACTTAAAGTATGTGCGTGCCTAACGACTTTGCAAACGCCAATTATTCGCAAAGTTTCATCTTTTCAATAAACATTTGAAAAATGGAAATGTAAATTCATGTCTGAACTTTTATTACACTAACAGAGTTGAATTCTCTTCTTTATAACATTTTATAACAGCATAGTGTTTAGCAGCTTCATATTATACTTGCACTAATGCTAGTGCAGTGGTTGTCAACCCGTTTCATATCAAGGTGCATTATTTATTCAGTATTTGAGCCCCAGACCACAATTTGATGACTTTTGTATCCTGACCCAAAAGAATATTTTGCTATTCATCGTTAAGATTTTGTCAAATTCCATGGTGTATTGATGTTGGTACCATCAGGAGATAACGGGCAAACGATCAAAATAACAATTCTTCTAAATTATCTAATTGTGTAGACTTCTTGTAATTAAGTAATGCAGCTGTTTAACAATTTAATTCCTGAGTGTAAAATGGAACGAAATGGACCCGTAAAGGGTCCATTTGGTTTAATGTTATGCTCATTTGGTTACCAACTCTCCATTTGACTGGGGACCACCTGGAACCCTGTGTAGGACCACTCACTGGTTGAGAACCACTGCTTTTTTGTTTATTTGACAGGGACAATACGAAAACAATGCATCAAGTTATAAAAGCACACATACGTTTGAGCTTTGAGCTACCTTTGAACTACCAAGAACCAGAACAATCATACCATAAAATAGAGGCAGATGCATCTAATATTTTAACCCATTCTGGGTGGGAACCACTTTGTGATTTAAGCATTATGTTATACTTTAGCTATTGAAAAATAGCAGATCTACAAGCTCACAGCACCGAGTGCCGCACTGAGCTTATAGGTCTGCTATTTTTGAAAAGTCTTAAATGTGGTGCAAATCTTTGAATATATTATTTCAGAGCAAACGTTTTAAGGTCAAATCTTTGCTTCTGGGGGGTCCCTGGAACAACATTTTCAGATGGGGGTCGGCGGCCAATTACATTACAGAATTAGAAGACATTTTTTTAAATTCGACGTCAGGCCTAAATGGGTTAAAACAAACTTAAAGTGCCTTGACCTATAAAACAAAGTAAACAGAAGTAAACAATCACTCAAGTAATACGTCAGACACTATACATGTGCACAGTTGATTTGATCACAACCATAGTTTGAGTCGTCAATAGCATTACCACCTGTCTCTAGTTTTAGTCCCATGGGTAAGGTTTGCCCCCTTTACCGAGAAGGCAGACCTCCCACACCTGGGAACAACACAGTATTGAAGTGTGTTGAATAGTGCAATGCAGATGAATGCATATTTAAGTATGATTTACACATCTGAAAGAATTTTCTCTAGGAAAAGATCTTTATAAAATGTTTCCAGAATGAAAATGTTTCCAGCCCATGCTGGGTCCTTCAGCACTGGCAGGACCACGAAATCCAGAGGGGTCCATACAGCCAGGTGACAGGTGGTGGCTCCGATGAGGTGTAGGTTGCCCTGTATCTGATGCCAGTAGTTATGGTTTTCTTTCAGTGTAAGGGAACCAGTCACTGTATCCAAGCGCAGAAAGAAGTCCTTGCTCTCTGCTGCTTGCCGGACCGTCTTGTTTTTGGCTGACCAGGGACATTTCACCTAGAGGTCGGTGATATGCAAAACATCACTATTGTGGTAAAGGCAATTTATAGACCGGTCTAGAATAGTGGAAAAAGTTCCGAAAATCTAATATCTAGGGCTCTATTTTCGTCCAATGGTAAACCCCTTATCCCTAAACTACTTTGCCTTTTTTACTATTTTGAAAAACATTTTTGAATAGTTAAAATAGTCAATCTACAAGCTCACAACGTGTCGATGTAGATATTACAGGTAGGCTATTTGAACTATTCAAAATGTTTCACTTTTTGTACACCATGCCATTGTATAGGGTTGATTTAGTAGATTACACAAAATCTATTTGAATTTATTGGATGATGTAGATTTGTGGATTATATATATATATATAAACAGATAGCTTCTCACATGCACATCCAGGTGGGGGAGGTGCTGGTAGACAAGGTATAAATGCAGGCCAAAGAGAACTTCCCCAGGGAAAAGGAAGGGACCGCACACTCCAGAGACACAGGACAAGATTAGTTATGCTTCATTTCTTTATTGCACGACGCGTTTCACCGTTTGGCTTCGTCAGGTGCTTGCATACATGCACAGGTGTGAATTTCACAGTCATTTATAGTGACTCCGCCCCTATACCTATATATGGCTACACAGGTCATACAGTATATAAATGTATCAAAGTGGGAAGGTTAAGAATGCAATATAAATGCAATATATATAAATAAAATCACACCCGTGTGAACTGAGTGGTGTAAGGTCTGTCTGACGTAATGAAATCATGTCTGACGTAATGAAATCACACCCGGGTGTGATTTCATTACCTGGCTTTGTTTGTGCAGAAAAAATGAGCATGGTTGCTATGTTCACCCTGTTCACCCGGGTGTGATTTCATTACGTCATTACAACAGGGTGAACATAGCAACCATGCTCATTTTTTCTGCACAAAAAAGCCAGTTGTAGGAGTGGTTTACACCACTCAAAAATAAACAGACAGAAAATATATACAATACAATATTTAACAAGAAACCCAGTGTGGTGTAAAAATGAGGTGCTTACATCCACACAAAATGTATATTTATACATATTCAACATGACACCTTAAGGTGGCCTTACACTAGCCGATAATCGGGCATTTTTGACGCTCGGGGGGTGCCCGACCGCTCAAAGCGCGATCGGGATCGGCCCGATCAACATCAAGAATGTTTGATATTTGCGCTGCCCCGCTCCGATTATCCTGTAGTGTGTGGTGCTATCAGATTTCAGATACAAAAAAATCGGCTAGTGTAAGGCCACCTTTAATCTGTTTGTTTAATACTATTTTATAAAAAGGAGCTTAAATCTAGGCTTTGATACATTTATATACTGTATGACCTGTGTAGCCATATATAGGTATAGGGGTGGAGTTATCTGATCATGGGATGATGGGTTGTCACTATAAATGACTGTGAAATTCACACCTGTGCATGTATGCAAGCACCTGACGAAGCCAAACGGCGAAACGCGTCGTGCAATAAAGAAATGAAGCATAACTAATCTTGTCCTGAGTCTCTGGAGTGTGCGGTCCCTTCCTTTTCCCTGGGGAAGTTCTCTTTGGCCTGCGCATATATATATATATATATATATATATATATATCCACAAATCTAATGTATATGGCGCTAACCCATCCTATGTCCAGCTTTGTGTAAACAAACATTGAAGACAAAAGTGAGGATGCATAAGATTGGCCGGAATGAGATGATGTACGATGATAAGAGCGCCCCTCACTTTACATCGGTGTGGTTTTTTTCATAGGATCAGTTATTGGTTCCTAATTTCTGTTCATTTTTGATTAAATGCCTAGCCCGTACGTACTGTATACAAAATAATTTTACCTCAATAATGCCATCATCAGACACTGTTCCATCTGGAGATGCACCAAGCAGGCCACTGTCAGACAGGAACACTCCCCTCTCCTGGATAACAACACCGGTTTGCTCGGTGTATTGCTGCTTTGCCACTGGCTCATGGGTGATTCCCCAATCACATGCCTTGAGAAGGGGGAAGAACATACCACTCACTTGAATAAGTTAATTCTTATAGCCAATGACACCATCAGTTTAAATCATCATGCCCTCAAAACTTACTTTAGAACCTTTACTGAGGTTGTACTGGCCAAGCAGGGTCTTGAATAAGGAAGGAGGGTAGGACTTTCGCTTGACTGCTGCCAAGACCAAACCAAAGTTGCTTGCCGTGATCCGCTTCTTGCGATAAACCATCCTGTTATAAATACACCCAATATATAATACAGTTCACCTAGACAACAGACATCTTTTAGCAAGGAACATGTGTATTACAATTATAAATCAGTTGCTTTACAACAGGGGTGCCCAAAAGGTACATCACATGACATGGCCCTAAAAAAAAAAGAAGGAAAAAGGCATCTGCCACTTGAATTAACGTGACTTCATTGACATCAAATAGGGCCTGTCAACTCAAACCCACAATGCAATACTTTGTTTTCAAGACTGTTGCGGACTTGCACAGTAGCATTACAAAGTTATACAAAACAAAACAATAACAATTCCCCCTCTTTTTCCCATTCCGAGTGTGTTTGTCTCATATGCCAGCCCCTCTATTCCAAAGCCCCTCAGGTACTTTTCTAAACTATTTTCAGCGATGGGATAATATGTTTTTGCGTGGGTAGATCTTGTTGAGCTGGTCATTTTGAAAGTAGCTCTCAAGTCAAAAAAGTGCAGCACCCCTGCATTACAGCGTTACAATTTTGAGGAGTTTAGTATTGAATAGTTACCATAAATCGTTCTTGGCTTGCAACACTGTGGCTCTCTCAATCTGCTGCTTCTGCTCTTCAGTAACTCCAAGCGATGACAAAACATGAAGAGCCTTGTCCTCAGCTTCAGCAAAACCTGGACTGGTCACCAGCCCATCCCATGTCTTGATAGGGAGTGTCTAGATTTAAAGTTAAGCACACAGTGTCAGAGATGTATTATTCAGGGGTAATACTTTTGAATTAAAGCATACAACGTTATCTGATCTCAGTGAATGGCAAGGGATTACATACTGTACATCTGTGTCGTTTACATTATGTCAAACCAAATTGGTCATGGGCCTATACTATTTAATGTTTGCTTTTAATTACACCAGTTAAGATTCAAATTATGATTAATGTACATAATTATTCAGTGTGTGGTGGGATGATTTGACTGGGGGCCAAATCCAAGTACCAAAGACTACCTGAGGTGTTTCTGGACTCAAGAGCCACCCCATTCCAGTGAAACGGCCAAGCTGTGACAATGCTTGCTGTGACCACTCCTTGTCCTCCTGGTTTACAGGTCTTTTGATTCCAGCTGTAATAATAGTATAAAGCATAGTGAAATGAATAATAAAGTAATTGAGACCATTTCAAGTCAGAATACCATCTCAAACCCCCTTTATTTATCCTGTTTAATAAACTGTAAAGGATTTTGTGTACACTACAAATAATGCAATTTAACATTAATTACTTACCTAGTGATGTGGATGGTATCAGCTCAGACACTCTCTTGGCAACAATCTCCTCAGATTTTGGTGTCTTTGCCTTTGTCCACACACATTCCACGTCTGTGCGGGACACGTTTTTCTCCACCCATATCAGTAAAGCTGCCATATGATGGCACTTGTCTTTGCCGATTGGGCACTGGCATGAGCTGTACCGGACTTTCTTTTTTTCTACATGCACCTGTATTGAAAACAACTATATCCCTCACACCAACCCTAACGTTTCTGCTGTTTATATTAGTCTACACGCATCTGCAATAAGCTAACTTTAGCTAAGAGCCCAGGGGGGGGGGGGGGGGGGTGCTTTTTCGTTAACCAGAACATGGAACATGCTAGGGAACATGGCATAATAATTTTATATACCTGAACAAGATATGAAAGGCCAGGGAACGTGGCAACAACCATGAAGATCATGGCAAACTGAAAGCTAGCTCTGGTCCATAGCCTAATGCACTTTATTACTGCCGTTGCATTTATGATAAAATACATAATATAAATAGATAGATAGATAAATACAACAATAGTAAAGTGCATTAGGCTATGGACCCGAGGTAATGTTAAACTAACCTTGGATCAAGACTGACATATGTATTTAGCCCTGGTGGACCCGGGCTGGACCAGGGCTAATATGTATTGTATCGAGTCAAACGTCAGATAAATTACATTATCAATAAAATAAATCTATGACAGTCTTCATCCAAGGCTAATGAAAAGCCACGGAACGTGGTATATAACGTTAGGAGCCAGAATTCCTAACAGCACCAAGCTGTACTAGTCAACTCACCTCGACATCATATATTTTCTTTTTCATAGACGCCTGAACTTTACCTTTCATTATACCCCCTGGGAGAAGACTTACGCTTAACACTCGATTAGATTTGAAAGCATTAAGACCCTTTTTTACGCGCAATTGGTCCTTTTTAAAAAAGGACGTTATGGTAAAAAGATCCACGGGTTCCATGTTGGTTGTTTACAATGATATGTGGACGGGAGCTGGTGCCACTTGGACCCGGAAGTGACATCGCACTACGAAATGACGTCAGACTAAAATACTGAATAGCCTAATGTGAGGGCGTGCGTGCATGTGAGTGTGTGTGCGTTCATGTGTGTGCAACTGTGCACGCATAAGTAAGTGTGTATCTGTTTTAGTGCATCTTGAAGAAGTTAACCGATTAAGCATTAGGTGATGAGAGATTAGTTCCCCAGTGATAAAAACATAAAAAGTGAAACCTGCCCTTGGATTTAAGCCTCTTAACAACGAGGGACCAGTATGTCAAGACAATGTAATTGGCCAATTGAATTGGTCTTGTGCCGATGTAAGGATCTAATTGGCCAATCTAATTGGTCTTGTGCTGATGCAAGGGCTCAACAGCTCACTTATTTAATCCAGAGCTAAACCATGCACAGCCTCATATAGGTGATTACGAGAATCTTAAAATAAATGTGGAAACTTCATTGGCAGTTATAGTGAAGAGAGACAGATAAACTATTTTTGACATATCCAATGTACTTGTATATACAGTAGGTCGCAGCACATTTAAAGGCATTTCAAGGATGTCAAGGCAGCAACGCATCAATCTTCCATTTGCTATGAATGAATGAATGAATGAATGAATTTTATTTGTATAGCACCTTTCCAAACATATAGTTACAAAGTGCTTTACAGACAGGTTATAAAACAGGAATCATAAAAACATCAAAACAACAAAACATCAAGACATCAGAAACAATAAAATATGAAGAAAATAACAGGTCAATAAAACAATTAAAAACAATATTAGGAAAAACACTTGGCATATAGATGTGTTTTTAAAAGCGTTTTAAAAGAAGACACTGATTCTGCTAACCTAAGAGCCAGTGGTAGGGAGTTCCAAAGCAAAGGTGCCCGAGCCGCAAATGAGCAGGGACGTGCACACATAGACCTCAAATGGGGCTTCAGCCCCTGCCCCTTTACCCGTCTGTAAAACAACTGCCCTCTCCAGACCATGAATGCATGCATGAGGCATTTACTATGGTGAAAGAAATGCAAATGCCCTCCTCTCCTTTCCATGCCATACTGGAAGGCAGCCTTTCAGGAGAATTGCATTTTTTCCCGAAGTCTCATGAACTTGAACACAGTATTGTTCAAATTTGTTTAGAAATTTGTTTAGAAATCCATGTCGTACATACATCACAGGCTCCATTTTCGTCACCGCTAAACCCCTTACCCCTAAACTTCTTTGCCTTTTTTTTTTTTCCTATTTTGCAAAACATTTTTGAATAGTTAAAATGGCCAGTCTACAAGCTCACAACATGTCAATGTAGAGGCTAGCTGAACTATTCAATTTTTTTTTTCAAAATAGTAAAAAAAAAAGGCAAAGAAGTTTAGGGATAAGGGGTTTAGCGGTGACGAAAATGGAGCCCCACATCTCTAGCTAAAGAGCGCTGGGTTGCGCCCCAAAAATAGCTGATCTACAATCTCTCAACGCGTTTTTTTTTTGTGTGCAAAAGTGCACCTCTTATACGAGATTTTAGCCCCTGCCCCTCTAACACTCTCTGCACTCTGGCTATGAGCATAAGACCATATAAGGCTATGAGCATAAGACCATATAAGGCTATGAGCATAAGACCATATAAGGCTATGAGCATAGACCATATAAGGCTATGAGCATAAGACCATATAAGGCTATGAGCATAAGACCATATAAGGCTATGAGCATAAGACCATATAAGGCTATGAGCATAGACCATATAAGGCTATGAGCATAAGACCATATAAGGCTATGAGCATAAGACCGTAAGGCTATTATGAAGCAATATACTGTATAGCGCTGGGCATAAGGGGCAACGATAAGGGATTTGAATGATTCCATGACTTCTACTTAACCCATTTTGGCCTGACTTCGAAATTTAAAAAAATGTCTTGTAAATTCTGACAGTTTTCTGAAATACCTCATGTTTCTGTATCAGTGGTGCTCAATATTTGAATGTCAAGGACCCCAAACATTATCTGTAATTGGCCGCCGACCCACATCTGAAAATATGTTGTTCCAGTGACCCCCCCTCCCCCTCCCCCCAACCCCCCGCCCCCCCCCCCCCCCTCCCCAGAAGCAAAGATTTGAGTTAAAAACGTTCGCTATGAAAGAATATATATCAAAGATTTGAGGCGCATTTTCACGATTTTGCAAAAAAATAGCAGACCTATACAAGCTCGTAGTGCGCCACTCGGTGGCGCGCTATGAGCTTGTAGATCTGCTATTTTTCAATAGCTAGAGCATAACATAATGCTTAAAACACCAACAGGGGTTCCCGCCCAAAATGGGTTAACAGAATGGTTCTTGCAGTATTGATACTTTCTACTTAAGTCAAAGATATTTAATATACTCTTTCCACCACCGCTTTTGCATTAGCACTGATAGTCTCTGCTCTGAAAGGAGCATGTCCATTATTATTATTATAACCTCCAACAAGACATTAGCGTCAGCGCCGGATAGATGACGTTGTCATATTTTATAATAAGGGTGTAGAAATAAAGACGTGTGGAGGTTTGAGAAGGAGAGGGTGAGGTGAGACGGAGGTCATTCTTTAACCCATTTTGACCTGAGATCAGATTCTAAAAATGTCTTCTACATCCTGACAGTTTTCTGAAAAAGCTATGTTTCTATGGCAGTGGTTCTTCGATTTTTCCAAAATAGCAGACCTACAAGCTTGTAGCGCGCCACTCGGTGGCGCGCTATGAGCTTGTAGATCTGCTATTTTTCAATAGCTAAAGCATAACATAATGCTAACACCAAAAGAGGTTCCCGCCCAAAATGGGTTAAAATAATGATGGTGTTTCTCGGCGACTTAATGTTTTTAAATTGCTAATCTGAATGCATGAATGTGATATATAGATAGGTAATAGTCCTATTCCTATAACCATCGGACGACGTATGCATAATAATTGTAAAATGTGAGAGGCATGCATGGCGTGGCGTGGCTGGCAGGGGTTTGAAAATGAAATATGCATGTAATATTGTGAGTGACTAAAGTCCCGCTGCCCCTTTCTCCGCCTCCTCCTCCTCAGCCAGCTTGTTCATGGCTTTCCGATGCCGGCCGCTCCTGCATGTGCATCCCATGCTGCGGAGTAGGACAGCAGCTGAGGAACCTATGACGTGACACACACACACATGCGCACGCAAGTGCACGCGCACGCACACGCACACACTGGTGAGAGTGCAGAGGATACTGGTATAATATTAAAGAAGAGTCTGGAGAGAAAGGTGACCATGTAACAAGTTTTGCCTCAGTTGAATCCTTGTGCTGTTCTGATGTTGTGTGTACGTCTGGTTTGTGAACTCTTGCATTGCGCTGAATCTCAACTAAATCACTTCCATCTTCCAACTTGCAAAGGGGACAGATCTGGAGAACTGAATGCACTCATTTTTAAACTAGTGAGCAAGTATTGTCAGCCACTGATCAAGACAAGGAGAACTTAAATATTGTAGCAGCTAAAATAGCACTGCCTTGATTGCAGATCAGAGGCGTGAGTGCTGTGGCAGGTCACAGTGACATGCCCAGACACAGGACTAGCTCAGACTGTGAACACATAGGCCTAATGAAACATGAATGATTCAGATGGTGAAATCAGTCATCAGAAGTTATATTGTCCCATATTTTTATTGTGTAGACTAGGTATCAGAATAAATGGAGCTGGAGCTATTTTATTTTACGGACGGCTGTAATTCGAAACTGTATATGTCTCTTTTCCCTTTTTACCTCCTTTATGATGAATTCCTGTTCTGTTCTTTGACTATATAGAAGTGTCTATTTGTACGTCTCTAAATGTTTTGATGAATTGAACATGGTGGACCCTCTTGTAAACAAGTGTAATGCTTAATTGGGTCGTCCACTCACAGTTAACAGTCTTTGTATTGAGTTTGTGCTTGAAATGTACTGTAATTCTGCAAACTGTTAATAAATATTTCAATCAATCAATCAATCAATGCACCCGGCCGCCATTTTGTCCACCACCTTGAAAATGAAGCCTTTCTGGAAGGTGTATTTTCCTATATGTATGTTCATAAGCATGTCTAGAGGTACCAGAATCAAGTGAAAAATCATTTGTGTAATGTTTTTCTATTGAGATAGCCATTTTTAAGCTTGGCCGGCTGCCATTTTGAACGCCATCTTGGAAATGACGCCTTTCTGGGAGGTATATATTCCTATTATTTTAGTACATGTCCTTAAGCATGCCCAGAGGTACCAGAATCAGTTGACAAATCCTTTGCAACATTTTCTCCAGTTGAGATATTGCCATTTTAAGCTCCCTGTAGCCATTTTGGACGCCATCTTGAAAATTGGGAGGTATATTTTGGTAGACTTTTAGTATGTTATTTAGCATACCCAATACTAGCCCTGGTCCAGTGCTTACAGCGAGTCTTTTTTATGTTTTTTTTGTGGCTTTCGCCTTTATTTTATATTTTGTATGGAGGGACAGACAGTAGGCTGACAGGAAATAGGGAGAGATGGGGGGAAGACATGCAGTAGAGGCCGTCGGGATCGGGAGTCGAACCCGCGGCACACTGCCAGACTGGATTGCCAGCCAAGGTGCCTGGACCACTAAGCCATGGCCCAGGCCTGTTTTTTTGTTTTTATTAATCATTTTTCATTTTACAAATCCCCCATCCCCCACAAAAGCCACACTCCCATTTGGTTCCAATTATCGTTGCAACAAGAAAGACATTTCGTCAGTTAGCTCGACATCTCACAACATAGGCTGCATCGCTGGTAAACTTAACAATGAAATTGAAAAGAAAGAAAAAAATGAAAAATATAACACATTATAATTGTGCTTTGACCTTTTCTATAGAAGTAAGTGCCTCAATAGACTGCCTTTTTGCTCCATTAGCTCTCGCAATTGATATTTTCAACCCTAATACATTCAGAAATTACCATTTATTTTACGGAAAGAGTGTGTGGAGGTTTCCATCTAGACACAAGGAGTTTTTTTTGCAGCAGTAACTCCAGCAAAGAATATTTTTTTTGGACTGGTAAGGAGAGTGTGGAGTCATCATTTAGCAACACAATCTGAGGAAGACATGGCACCTCGATTTCAAACAACTCTGATAATGTCCTGTGTGTGTGTCTGCGTGTGTGTACGGTTGTAATGCACGTAACTCGAGAACCGTTTGCCCCATCGACTTCAAATTCGACACACACGTTCCACATCCCCGCAGGGAGTGCAGTGCCCGGTATCGAGTCGGTCGCACCCAAGGTTCTCCAGAACCACCACAAAAGGCTCTGGTCAGGCTCTGCCAGTGGGCCTAATCAGCCTAAATCCCCTCACCTGTGCAATTTCCAGCCTCTGCCTCAGCCAATTGATTGCCATGGCAACCCCACACCTGCCAATTGATTACTTAACCAGTCACATCAGTTTGCACTCTTCACACTCAGGCAGACTGGCAGATACAGAGATCTCCATGTGGGACACAGACAGATAGTTAAAATGGGTGCTATGACGACAGGTATTGCATACTACAGATATCTCCATATACAGTATGGGCACAAAAGGGACACAGACCGATAGTTAGAACGGGTGCTATGATGACAATGGGTATTATTAGGTTCCCAAGTTGCATCGTTCCCAAGTAGGCCGGTGGCTGACGGGCACGCACTACAGGTCTAGTTGACTTTAATTTGCCCCGCTTGCAGCTGGGGAAGTACTATTCAAACATGCATACACACTTTTTTTTAATATAATTTTACAATCCAGTCTAACCCATTTCCTAGGTTTTGACCTAGTCTTGTTTACTTACTTATTATTCAGCTGTTATCTATTCTACATCCTCCCAACTATGCACCGTGAAGAGCCAACAATCAAAACACATTAATGATGTTGTTTATCATCGCCGTGATCCATGTAACCTCATGAGCCAATCCCCGTCAATGTTTAATTAACGACCCTCGCTCCGCAGACTGATGGAATGTGTGCGTAGCGCATCGGCAGGTTTTCCTCGTTATACCTCGTTAATGATGGAATGCCGGCCCCGCGCTAACGAGGGGGCGGCGAAATCACTAATCTGAGCAGGTGTGGCCGAAGGCACTGAAGGGACGGCTAATCAAAATGGAACGAGAACGCTGTTGGACCTCACACCTGAGCTCTGATGTGACGTCTCCTCCCCCTGTATACTGGTTTTGATCGGAGTTCCCCAGGGCTGTATACTGGTTTTGATCGGAGTTCCACAAGGCGGTATACTGGTATTGATCAGAGTTCCACAGGGCTGGTTTTACTGGTTTTCGCTCTGCACTAAATATTTTAGACAAACTAAAGCTAAAGCTCGTAAGTGTACTCAAGTACTGTACGTAAGCAACATTTTTAGGTATTTGTATAGTTCACTTGAGTATTTCCAATTTCCAATACTTTTACTTCTAACTACATCTCAGAGGCAAATATTGTACTTTTCCTCCACTGCAATTATTTGATAGATTTAGTTACTAGTTACTTTGCACCTTTGCATTATTATTACAAAACATACAGTAACCACTTCAGCCCTACAAACTACAGTACAGTAGAATGTTGGTGGCCCTTTGAAAAGAGCCGATCTACAAGCTCACAATGCATCACATCGCTTGTAGATCTGCTATTTAAAATGTTTATACATTTGACAACTTGTGAAATGGGACATTCTGCATAATGAGTACTTTTACTTTTGAAGTACGTTTTGATTCCAATACTTTTGCTCATGTACTCAAATACATTCTTAATTCCGGACTTTTACTTGTATGTATGTATGTATGTATGTATGTATGTATGTATGTATGTATGTATGTATGTATGTATGTATGTATGTATGTATGTATGTATGTATGTCTACATTGCAGTATTGAAACTTGTACTGCCTACTTTTCCCACCACTGCTGCTAGCTACCGTACAGCAGTGAAGAGGTTGAATGTAACACCAGTAAAGCTTACTGGTCTGTGGGTACTTTATTATTTTCAGCTTTAATCAGAGCTCTTGCCTTGCAGTCTGTTCCCATGTGAGGGCTTAAGATGTTGAGCCGTGAACACAGCCAGCCTTTTAAAACACATAGATGACTCGTTCCCATCTTTGAAGTATCCACAGTGAACTTAACCATTCATGTCCAAACCTTAAAGGACGCAACACTGGCTAACATGTTGCATCAGCCAGCGGGAGGGAGGGGTTATATAATGGACATAATGGGCCCGATTCACTAAGCTGCTTACACCAAGGGGCCAGTGAGGCTATTCAACGTTGAAGCACTGGGCCCTAGTGGTAGGAGGAGGGACTACAGGCGGACCCGTGGATTCATGACCGGGAAACCCCGTGCAGCTGGGCTTTAACATTGAGCGCTCGGTTGCACTTCCGCATTTGACCACCAAAATGTGGTGGTCAAATGCGGAAGTAGACGTTCTGAGACGGTACTTCCGGCAGTCTTCCGGGTGCTTCAAAACGCCACTGAGCAACTTCCACTGACATGAATAGCTGGGGGGGGGCGGAGCTTCGCGCCAGTTCAGTCTCTATCCTTTTATATACTCTATGGCTTACACCCATGTTTGGGGTGTAAAGGAATTCTCCAAACTTCCCACGTTTTGATTGAGTAATATACGTGTATATATTTGTGTGTGTGTGTGTGTGTGTGTGTGTGTGTGTGTGTGTGTGTGTGTGTGTGTGTGTGTGTGTGTGTGTGTGTGTGTGTGTCCGTGTGTCCGTGTGTGTGTGTGTCCGTGTGTCCGTTTGTGTGTGTGTGTGTGTGTGTGTGTGTGTGTGTGTGTGTGTGTGTGTGTCCGTCCGTCCGTCCGTCCGTCCGTCCGTCCGTCCGTCCGTCCGTCCGTCCGTCCGTTACCAGCTAATCTCTGGCACCGTTAACCTGGTCGATGCCACATTTTGCACACACACTCCTTGGATGCCAACGATGAACCTCTGCCCCAAATCTTCCAGGACGGCCTGTTATAGCGCCACCAGGTGGCGCTATAACAGGCATTAACGCATTTTTTTTCTTTTTACATTACTCCTCCAGAATCTGTGCCAAAAATCCCGCAAATCGCTACACAGTATCTCTATAGTCATGTGTTCAAGGCGGATCTGTCCGATATTTTATATTCCATCCTGGCTAACATTGGCTTTCAAAGTTTGCGTGGATTGGCCCGTTTTGAACAAAACGCCTCAATTCATGAACGCAGCATGCAATTTACGTGGAATCTTTCACAGACTTTCCTACTATGCTGAGGAATATATCCCACCCTTTTCACATTGGCCTGTTATAGCGCCACCAACAGGTGGCATTTTTACTTACATACATGGGACCAAAGCTTTCTGTATGTCATTAGAATGCCTTTCTTCTAGACTACTGACGTGGGAAGTTTGGGAAAATGCCTTTACACCCAAAATATGGGTAACCCTTCATTTTACGGTACGGTAATTACCAGGTAACTACCAGGTAATTACCTGGTAATAATAGGTAAGTACCTGGTATTACCTGGTAACAACCAGGTAGTAGTTATAAGTATTTACCCATTAATTACCTGGTAATTACATGGTAACTTCCAGATACATTACTCAGTAATTACTCAGTAATTACCAAGTATTACCCAGTATGTATAACTATTTACTGTATAATCTCCTGGTAATTATATGGAACTTACCATGGTAAATGACACACTGGTTGCCAGGTAATTACCAAGTATGTTCCTGACAATTACCAGGTATTTATACGTTTTTAGTATGTAATTTTTAGCTAACTACCCGGTATTTATAAGTATTTACTCTGCAACCAGGCACGATACCCTAGTTGCAGGTACTATAGGTATGTAGGTACTATAGGTATACCAAGTATTTTCAACAACTACCAGGTATTTACTCTGCTACCAGGCAAGTTACCCAGTAGGTACTAGGTCATTACCAAGTATTTTCCTGACAACTACCAGGTAATAACATGGTAACTGTATTCACTGTGTTTACATGGGTACTACCCATGAAACCCGTGGGTAGTAGCCTACCAGGAAATGACCAGTTGATACTAGGTCATTTCCTGACAACTACCATGTAATTACCTGATAGGTAACCAGTAAGGAAGGAGGAACTGTACTGTAAAAGGAAGCGTGCTCTATTTCCATGATATTACCATGTACCTACCTGACAATTGTAGATTATAATCCTCCCCATTACCCATCAGGGTGTATTTTTAACTTTGAACTTTGAATTTTGAACTGGCAATAACTGTTAATTACCAGGTATTTACTGTGAAAATTAACAGGTAAAACCAAGCAAGTTACCGTGTAAGAAAGGTGTAATTGTACTGTGAAAGGAAGCGTGGTTTGTTACAGTGAAAGTACAGGGTAATATTATGGAAACAAACCACGCTTCCTTTCACAGTACAGTTCCACCTTTCTTACACGGTAACTTGCAAGGTTTTACCTGTTAATTTACACAGTAAATACCTGGTAATTAACAGTTATTGCCATGGGTAGTACCCATGTAAACGCATTCTTTGTATTTTGAACTTTGAACTTTGAATTTTGAACTGGCAATAACTGTTAATTACCAAGTATTTACTGTGTAAATTAACAGGTAAAACCAAGCAAGTTAACGTGTAAGAAAGGTGGAACTGTACTGTGAAAGGAAGCGTGGTTTGTTTCCATAATATTACCCTGTACTTTCACTGTAACAAACCACGCTTCCTTTCACAGTACAATTACACCTTTCTTACACGGTAACTTGCTTGGTTTTACCTGTTAATTTACACAGTAAATACCTGGTAATTTCCTGGTAGGCTACCCATGCGCCCATGTAAACACAGTGATTACAGTTACCATGTAATTACCTGGTAGTTGTCAGGAAAATTACCAGTTGTTACTAGGTAATTTCCTGACAACTACCATGTAATTACCTGATACGTATCCAGTAAGAAAGGAGGAACTGTACTGTGAAAGGAAGTGTGCTCTATTGCCATGATATTACCATGTACCTACCTGGTAATTGTAGATTATAATCCTCCCCATTACACATGAGGGTGTATTTTGAATTTTGAACTTTGAATTTTGAACTGGCAATAACTGTTAATTACCAGGTATTTACTGTGTAAATTAACAGGTAAAACCTTGCAAGTTACCGTGTAAGAAAGGTGGAACTGTACTGTGAAAGGAAGCGTGGTTTGTTACAGTGAAAGTACAGGGTAATATTATGGAAACAAACCACGCTTCCTTTCACAGTACAGTTCCACCTTTCTTACACGTTAACTTGCTTGGTTTTACCTGTTAATTTACACAGTAAATACTTGGTAATTAACAGTTATTGCCAGTTCAAAATTCAAAGTTCAAAGTTCAAAGTTAAAAATACAAAAAAAAACGTTTACATGGGTACTACCCATGGCAATAACTGTTAATTACCAGGTATTTACTGTGTAAATTAACAGGTAAAACCTTGCAAGTTACCGTGTAAGAAAGGTGGAACTGTACTGTGAAAGGAAGCGTGGTTTGTTTCCATAATATTACCCTGTACTTTCACTGTAACAAACCACGCTTCCTTTCACAGTACAATTACACCTTTCTTACACGGTAACTTGCTTGGTTTTACCTGTTAATTTACACAGTAAATACCTGGTAATTAACAGTTATTGCCAGTTCAAAATTCAAAGTTCAAAGTTCAAAATACACCCTGATGGGTAATGGGGAGGATTATAATCTACAATTGCCAGGTAGGTACATGGTAATATCATGGAAATAGAGCACGCTTCCTTTTACATTACAGTTCCTCCTTTCTTACTGGGTACCTATCAGGTAATTACATGGTAGTTGTCAGGAAATTACCTAGTACAACTGGTAATTTCCTGGTAGGCTACTACCCACGTGTTTCATGGGTAGTACCCATGTAAACACAGTGAATACAGTTACCATGTTATTACCTGGTAGTTGTCAGGAAAATACTTGGTAATGACCTAGTACCTACTGGGTAACTTGCCTGGTAGCAGAGTAAATACCTGGTAGTTGTTGAAAATACTTGGTATACCTATAGTACCTACATACCTATAGTACCTGCAACCAGGGTATCGTGCCTGGTTGCAGAGTAAATACCGGGTAGTTAGCTGGTAATTACATACTAAAAACGTATAAATACCTGGTAATTGTCAGGAACATACTTGGTAATTACCTGGCAACCAGTGTGTCATTTACCATGGTAAGTTCCATATAATTACCAGGAGATTATACAGTAAATAGTTATACATACTGGGTAATACTTGGTAATAACATAGTAATTACTGAGTAATGTATCTGGAAGTTACCATGTAATTACCAGGTAATTAATGGGCAAATACTTATAACTACTACCTGGTTGTTACCAGGTAATACCAGGTACTTACCTATTATTACCAGGTAATTACCTGGTAGTTACCTGGTAATTACCGTACCGTAAAATGAAGGGTTACCAAAATAGGTGTGTAAACAGCTTAGTGAATCGGGGCCCAATGACTATCTCTATATACCTACACTGCCACCAGGTTACACTAAGCATTTTCTACCATTCCGCTGCCAGGAGCATAAGTTACCCTTAGTAACTGTATTAGTGGGTAAAGGGTCTGTGTCATTTTAGATTTTAGCATTACTCTATACTTTGGCTATACAAAGCTCATAGCTACGACCTTGTAGATCTGCTATTTTATGTATTATCATTCTTTTTTTAAATCTTGAAAATCTGTGCAAATCTTTGAATAGACTATAATATTCTAAAGCATTCAATTATCTAATGTGATCCTGGGCTCTACACACCCTCCGCCAACCTAGTCCCCATATATGGGGGGCATGGGGAGAGCAACGGACTTGAACTCATGCTTCCTTCATGCCTGAGTGTCCAAGTTGCTCCTTTACACCTGACAGGGGGGAGTTTCCCTGGTTGGACGTAGCGCGTGGAAGGAACACGTTATTCCAACCAGTTCCTTTCCCCTCCGACAGGCACCCCGGCTGGCCAGGGGGAGGCAGTTTAGAGACCAGGATTACTGCATGTTTTTTGTGAGGGTACCTACCCTAGGGGACAGGGACAACATGCAAACTCCACACAGAAAGGCCCTTTCGCCAACCCGGCGTCATGGGCACTGATGACGCGGAGGAGGAAACACGCCGCCAGCACCCACAGCGTCCCAAGCGGGAATCGAACCCAGGACCTTCTAGCTGTGAGGTGACAGCACTACAAACTGTACCACCGTGCCCCCAAAGCAAACATTTTTAAGACAAATCTTTGCTTGTGGGGGGCCCTGGAACTAATTAAACTAAATGTTTTCAGATGGGGTTCGGAGGCCAAATGCAGAACATGTTGGAGGTCCTTGACATGAAAAGATTTGAGCACCACTCATAACACAACAACATTTGAGTACACTTTTCTCACCGCTGCTCAACAGTAAGTCCTTGAGGGAGGAGTTGTATACATCAGCTTTATGCAGTGATGAAAGCGTTTTATTCCACTGATGCTCATTTTCATTTTAATAAGATATTGGACACTTAAAGTGAAATATGTGAAGTGCATTTAGAATGCACAACGTATACGCTATGGCAAGAATCAGCTCAAAATCTTTGGGCCATAGATCTCACATTGTTTCTTTGACAGATCGCTTTAAAGTGACAAATTCATATGGGCATGTATAATAATGCACATGTATGCCATATTTTATACTTTATTTTAGTGTCACGCAAATATAATAATAATAATAATTTTGGCTGCAAGCAGCGATAAGGCGGGACCAAGAAAGAAGACGATACGCAATAAGAACAATATGCACAAATTAGACTCATGGGCGGAGTTGTCGGTACCCGGATTTGAACACACAACGTTGTGGTCCAAGGGCAAGAGCTCTACTGACTGAGCTAGACGTAGACGTTTTTGTGCATTTTGATCAAAGATCCTGGGAGGAGATACATTTGAACTGTTTTTCATATAATTCAAAATGGCGGGTGATCTAAAGGTCAGAGGTCAAAAGTCAGAACACGAAAGTTGTTCGGCATGAGGAGACATATGTATCAAAGTGTCATTGCCAATGGTCAAACGGTTCATGAGCTATGCACGTTCAAAGTTTGCATTTTCAATTGAGTGCTATAGCGCCACCCTTTGGCCAATCGTCTTGGGCTTTGCATAGTCACCGTTTGGCATGGCCCTCTACCAGATTCCTACGTTTCACAAAAAACGACTGCACGGTTCAGCCAGAACTGCTATTTTTGGCAGAAGGAGAAGAAGAAAAAAAAACACAAAAACAATAAGTGACCAAAGTCACTTTGTGACTTTTTGGTCCCTTAATAATAATATAATAATGTTTAAAAATATATATATTTTGATTGTGGTTTATTGTGTTATAATTAACTGTCATAGTGTGTGTGCGTGTGTGACTGTGCATGCGTGCGTGCGTGCGTGCGTGCGTGCGTGCGTGCGTGCGTGTGCATGTGTGCGTGATTCACTCTGCGGGCATTAACAGCAGTTAAGAATAATAAATGCTTCCAATTATACTAAAACTGGTTCATTCAACAAAGAGCTATGACTCATTACCACAATCTTTTTATTCTATTCTATTTTAAAATACAGCGAGTATTCCTGGAATACTCTATTTTATGCCTAACCTAAGGTGTAGCGACAGACAAGTAAAGTTAAAACGCTGCCAGTATGATAAAAAAGAGAAAATAAAATAAGAAACTAGGTCAACCCTGGTATAGATAACAAACAAACAGTCTTCTGGGTGTTGGAGGCCTTTAGAGTTTAGACAGTAGGACTTCCAATCTTCCGCCGAAGTCTGAGAACAGCGACTTACAGTAAGCAAGAACAACACATGGTGATACTGTAAAATGCATATAAAAAATAGTCATCAAGAATCGTACGTATAGAGAGTATGCGCATGCTTAAAGTGAATGGCACATCGAGTGGCAAATCGAGTGGCAAAGCAACAGGCAAAGTGAGTTTAACATTGTTTAATGTTGTTTAATGCAATCAGATATGACTTTTCTGTGTGGATGTATGGGCTGTCAAGGCCAGAAAGTAGTTTTTTGCCACTCAGTAGGCGTTCCTGCATAACTTCCTGGTTTGATGATGATGTCACGCGCATACCCTCTATTACGTAAGCTAAGAAGTAAGAACCTAGTGCTACCTAGCCTGGATCCAGCCCAAAGACCCCACCCACTCTCTGAGTGGACTGCGTCTCTTGGTCTGGTGTTGCGCTGTGAACCTATAATTTCTTCGATACAAAAATGTATTATCCAATGAGAATCGGTGGTGGGGGTGGGTCTAACGAACAACCAATCAGCGCCGAGGAAGGAGGGAAAAACAACACCAATGGCTACTGGTTGAGGGAAATTCTAATCCCCTCCCCCTTGAAATCGCTCAGACAAGAGACAATGTCAGACTGAAGCTTCAAGAAAGCTACAGTCTGATAATCAGGCTAAGTGCTACCTCTATGTCTACGTCGTCAAGGCTAGGGCAATTAACACAAACAATAGATTTATTCAGAATAGAGACGTAGAATGCCCAGCGTTTTTGGATGATAAAACAAAAGACGTCTGGAGACGTCCTGGGCATACAGTGTGTTAAGTGCTACACTGCTACAGGCTAAGATGGAGTCTGAAGAGATGAGTTGAGTTTTCAACTAAAGATTAATTTTCAACCCTTTTCAGTGTCCATTATTTGTTTTGCATTTGAGCCACGGGTAGGGGATGAGGCATTACCCCAGGTGAAGGAGTTCAAGTATCTCGGGGTCTTGTTCACGAGTGAGGGGAGGACGGAGAAGGAGATCAGCCGGAGAATCGGAGCGGCAGGGGTGGTATTGCAGTCGCTGTACAGCACTGTTGTGACGAAAAGAGAGTTGAGCGAGAAGGCAAAGCTCTCTACCGAGCAATCTTCGTTCCTACTCTCACCTGTGGTCATGAAGTGTGGGTCATGACCGAAAGAATAAGGTCGCGAATACAAGCGGCCGGAATGAGTTTTCTTCGACGGGTGGCTGGCATCTCCCTTAGAGATAGGGTGAGAAGTTCAGTCACACGAGAGAGACTCGGAGTAGAGTCGCTGCTTCTTTGCCTGGAAAGGAGCCAGCAGACCAAAGCGCAGTTGGAGGAAACACATCGACTCACTGGCCTTGGAATGCCTCGGAATCCCCCAGGAGGAAGTCACTAATGTTGCTCTGGAGAGGGAAGTCTGGAGCACTCTGGTGGAGCTGTTGCCCCGCGACCCGACTACGAATAAGCGGTTGAAGATGGATGGATGGATGGATTTGAGCCACGGAACACCATTGGATGACATTTAACCGCTCAGACAAAATAAATAATATTTTGTTGTATTTGGATAAGATTGTGTCCACAATTGTATAGTTGTGTATAGAATTCATGTAAATTGACATTAAGTAATGCGGATGTCACAATAACAGTAATTGTAAAAGGAAACCAACATGGACCCATGCGGGTCTACATTTGGTTTCATTTTACACTATCAAGACTTAAAAATCTAATAAGGGGTCCATTTGGTTACCAACTCTCCATCATTTAGCTGCATGGGGACCACCTGGAACCCCACTCAAGGACCACTGGTGGACCCTGGACCACTGGTTGGGAACCACTGTCTCAGAGGTATTCATCAACGCTGAATGAGAGGTGGAGTCACTGAGTGAAGGAATTCTACTGACGTTGAATGAAACAGATGGAGAGATGGAGACGGAACTGAAAGGTTAAGGCACCCATGCTCTCTCTCTCTCTCTGTCTCTGTCTCTGTCTCTCTCTCTCTCTCTCTCTCTCTCTCTCTCTCTGTCTCTCTCTCTCTCTCTGTTTCTCTCTCTCTCTCTCTCTCTCTCTCTCTCTCTCTCTCTCTCTCTCTCTCTCTCCCCCCCCCCCCCATATATAATTCCTTAAGGTCGTTGAGTTAATTAATCCCTGCCTTGACATTATTAAAAGACTGTTGCCTCCACACTTTTTATAGTGTCTTTCTTTGGGAAGTGAATGCCCGTTGAAGCTCAGACCCTACGTGGTGGACATAGATTTATACAATGAATCTGTTAACATCAGCGCTTTTCACTTCCACACCGTTTGCAGGTTATACTGTACTCCTATATTCTCTCTGATTAACATCAACATATAGATATATGCTCTGTCACGAGTCCCATATTAAAGATGTACTTGGGTAAAAGTTAAAAAATGTATGAAACATATTTTTAAAATAGCCGGTCTCATATTTGTAGTTATAGTTCACTCAGAGGACCACTATAGTTCATTATAGTTCAATCCAGACTCAGAGGACCACTATTTTCCACACTCACTCCAGAGGACCACTATTTTCCACACTCACTCCAGAGGACCACTATTTTCCACACTCACTCCAGAGGGCCACTATTTTCCACACTCACTCCAGAGGACCACTATTTTCCACACTCACTCCAGAGGACCACTATTTTCCACACTCACTCCAGAGGACCACTATTTTCCACACTCACTCCAGAGGTAGCCTGGCTAATAAGCCAGACTAATATCACACAACACTGTCGCGGTATATTAGTCTGGGCTGGCTCAACTTGGATTTCATTTCCCGGGGGGCGGGTTCAAACATTTTCTCTTTGACGCAATTGGTCAGAGCTACTGTCAGTCAAAAGTCTCAAGCATTGAACGTCACTGTACCAAAGCCCGCCCATATTGCATACCGTGTCCCGATTGGTCCGACCTGTTCTCGGTTGTAGGAAAGAGGCGTGCTACTGAGCCTCGCCAGACCGTAATCCGCTGGTAGGCAATTTTTTTTTGCCAACGGCTGATTCGGTCTGGTTTATTAACCAGGCTACTCCAGAGGACCACTATTTTCCACACTCACTCACCCCACTCCACCATGAGATCACAAACCTTCTTGCAGTAAGGAGCACATAAAGTTCCCCTCGGGGCACAGGTCTCCACCAGGGCAGGTCAGGTTGTGGCTTCCTCGTGGCGCTATAATAAGCCAATGTGAAAAGGGTGCCATTTCTTCTTACGCCTTGGATGGCTATTGGATGATTTGAGGCATTTTGATCCAAAAATGTGTTTTGCAAAAATCCACCTGTTGGTGGCGCTATAACAAGCCAATGTGAAAAGGGTGGGATATATTCCTCAGCCTAGTAGGAACGTCTGTGAAAGATTTCACGTAAATTGCACGCTGCGTTCATGATTTGAGGCTTTTTGTTCAAAACGAGCCAATCCTGCAAATTTTGAAAGCCAATGTTAGCCAATCAGGAAGGAATAGGACATATCGGACAGGTCTGTCTTGAGCACATGACTATAGAGATACTGTGTAACGATTTGCGGGATTTCTGGACAAAATATGGAGGAGTAATATCAAAAAATGTGTTTAACAAAAGTCGGCCACAAAAGTGGCGCTATAACAGGCCGTTCTGGGAGATTTGGGGCAGATGTTCATCGTTGCCATCTAGCGAGTGTGTGTGCAAAGTCTGGCATCGACCGGGTTAACGGTGCCGGAGATTAGCTGTACACAGACGGACAGACACACGGACACACGGACAAAACATTCGGCCTGGTGGAGACAATAATCACATATACTGAACACATACACATGGACGCATGTCCTCGTTTGCACGTGCACACACGCACGCACGCACGCACGCACGCACGCACGCACGCACGCACGCACGCACGCACGCACGCACGCACGCACACACACACACACACACACACACACACACACACACACACACACACACACACACACACACACACACACACACACACACACACACACACACACACACACATAATTAGTATTGATTGACAGAAATGTAAAAACAGCAACCGAGTACAGTCAAACACTCAGTCCAAAAGGGATAATACATAATGGACAGTGCATGCAGGGCCATGGGGTATATATGAAAGCAATTTGTCATTTTGAAAACTCTAGAGTGAAAAAAAAATCTTGTTTTTCTTTTATTCTCTTTTCTTTTTTTGAGGGGCGCCAGCCCCTCCTAGCCAGCCCATCCCCACAGGTTTAATGTTTGTCTTTAGTTCAATGTTTGTTTTGTAAACGCCATTGACAATGAAGGGAACATGCACGTCATAATGTGCCATTTACGTAATATTGTCTCTTTATTGTTAATGGCGTTTAATGTTTGTGTTGGCACCGTTTGTTTTACGTCACCATTACATCACCTATGAGTTAGACTTTAATATATTAGCGCCCCTCACTTCACACGGGCGTGATTATTTTTCTTCTTTCCTTCTTTTTCCCCCCTTCAGTTCCTCATGCAGTGACGTAGGGTCTAAGATTCTTTCTCTCCTTTTCCAATAGGAACAACAGGGGGTACAAACACACACAATAGCCTATATGATTTCTCAAATACCATGTTGGTTTTGACGAGAACGCTTTAATGGACTTATAATAGCGTCTTGGTCCAGCTGCCCGGAGCGAGAGAGAGAGAGAGAGAGAGAGAGAGAGAGAGGAGAGAGAGAGAGAGAGAGAGAGAGAGAGAGAGAGAGAGAGAGAGAGAGAGAGAGAGAGAGAGAGAGAGAGAGGAGAGAGAGCGAGAGCGAGAGCGAGAGAGAGAGAGAGAGAGAGAGAGCGAGAGAGAGAGAGAGAGAGAGAGAGAGAGAGAGAGAGAGAGAGAGAGAGAGAGAGAGCGAGGCTAACTTCAGCACCAGGGACAGCGCTACTCTCAGAGCAGCTCTGCACAGCTGTGGATCATTACATTTTAGAGTCACTGGTTCAGCGGAGTGAGAGCAGCTGTGTTGGGTTCCGTAAACGGTCGGTGTGTCTGTAAAGATACAGGCGTATATTCTCTCCTCCTTCATTAGGAGACAGTTTATAGCCAGGCAGCCATATCATTTACATTAAGGAGCGAAACTAAATCAAATATAAAAGTCTCTCTCCTGCACCGCTTCTTCATATAAGAGAGAGAAAGAGAGAGGAGGGAGGGAGGAATTAAGCCTCGGCGGTTCGACAGACGGCTCGTTTAAACGGTAGAGATTTTCCCGGAGGTTCCTTATATAGTCTGGCAGGCAGCTGGAGGTTAATTGCGATGAAGATGCATCATTCACTTGGATTATTTACCTTCTTCTTCTTGTGGATTTACTGCCATGTCAACATGGTCCACGGAGCTTCTTCTGCAACAAGCCGTAAGTTAATAATTATATGCTTCTCTTTTTTGCTTCGTATTGACCTGATCATCAGTGTTGAAAGAAAACGCCTCCGGGTTATCCGAGGCTATGGATCATCACTATAGTGCTGATGGATGGATGGATGGCGGTTTAGTGTGGTTGCTGTTGGAATGGTTGTTGGAAACAGGAGGCGAAGACATGTATAGGCACGGCGGGGGGGTGGCAGGCTGCCCGCCCGGTGGGGCTGCAGACGAGCAGCGGTGATGAATGATGATGCCAGAGGCGATGGAAACCAGTACGAAGCCGTGCAGCCTAATATAGACGGGCTCTTGTAGATCGACAGAGGGAATCGTTATACCTCTCTCTATATATAGCCCCTTTCGGGACCCTTTCTTAGTTATATCGACGCACCAAACGCAGAAGAGGCTGCAGGTATAACCGCGGATCCCGAAAGGGGCTAATCGTTACCTAACCTCGGCGTCACCCACGGCTTTCCTCCTCGGAGAGACTTTGAGCTACACGTTATCCTATACAACTCATTCTCTTCTGAATGTATTTGAATCATTCATATTATAGCCTAAATACTGAGCCAGTGAGATAGGCTTGGATCAAGACTGTCACAGATCGAGGAGTCTGACTTCCATACGAATTAATTAAAGCAATGAAGTCAGACTCGATCAAATATAGGCACCGTGATACATAATGATAGACTTGACCCATGAATGCTTTAAGCCAGCTCTGTATCCGAGAGAGAGAGAGAGCTCTGTATCAGAGAGAGAGAGAGAGAGAGAATTCCGCCCTCAGTGGGCTTTACACATTACAGCACATTCTGTCATGTTTTAGGGGTTGGATTAAAGTGTAGGCCTACCGAATGATGCCTTTCAAGTGGGTGCAGTACTTAGTTTAGACAGTATTTGGTTTAGACTAGTCACTAACTAAGTATGCACCCCCTTTCAAGTAGGCTAGGTGCTATGCTTAAGTGTACCCTAATATCTATCTATCTATCTATCGTAATGCCACTAAACACGTATTGTCTGTAGTCACAGACTAGCACTATATGGTATTACATCTTCATGTGTTACAGCATGATGGGAAGCCCTACTGTTGATTTTACACTAGAATGCAACATCTATTACAGTGTTCAAACGTTTTCATATCAAGGTCCATTACTTCATTCAGCCTTTGAGCCACGGACCACCATGTGATGACATTTAGCCTCTCACACCCTATAAACATTGTCTAGACTTCTTGTAAATAATGCAGATGTATAATAATTTAACTCTTGAGAGCAAAGGGTCCATTTGTTTACAGGCTCTCCATCATTTAGTTGGGGACCGCCTGGAACCCCCTCAAGGCTCATACATAGTCTGGATTTTCGGTGGTGAGGTGACCACCGAACTACAACATGACGTCACCTCACCACTAGGTTTGGGTGACGATACGAATCTATCGTCAATCGCGATTTGGATGAGTCTATCGCCGATTATTTTATTAGGCGATTTTTCAGGGCAATTTTATTTTTTATTTTGCAAAATAATACTCTTCAAACGTAGCCTGTACAAGTGTGAGCAAAATGCGAATGCCAGCAGCCACCGGTAGAAAGCCCTCCTCCCCTTGTAATGGTATGCTCCTGCCCAAGTAGCAGCCCGTACTCCCCGAGTCCCAGCAGCACCGTCTGGGCGGGGAGACGTTACTGTGGAGCAGGCTACTGTGTTTACACTGTCACTCCAGTCCGGACCCAGTTAAATAATATAAAGTTACACTGATGTCTCGTGTCTCATCACCCAACGTGCTTCAATGCACGACCGTGAAGTCGGGGGGGGGGGGACACAAAAATAAAGAAAATGAAAGGAGCGAGTGAGAAAGAGTTAGCATTGCAACATGCTATGCTAACACTACAAGCCATGGTGGTGATGATAGCTTAGCTTAGCTTGCTGCTCGTCTGTTCAACTTCACTTCATCTCCGCCTGTAATTTATTTCTTAATTTGTTACCCTGACACCCGCGCTGCAAAAAACAGACGGATCTACAAGCTCTCAACGCGTAGCGAACAACGTTGGAAAAACAGGCACGACGCGATGCCTTGAGAGCTTGTGTTGTGGATCAGCAGCTGCTGCAGGAGTGCGGGCTGCTCAGAGCGGACGGCTCGGGCCGGCGCTCCGAGCTGTTCGAGTCCCCGACGATGCGGGGAGGCAAGACTTCTCCGGGGAGGAGAAGTTACTAGGGCAGGCTACATGTTGCTGCGGCTGACAACACTGTCACCAGACATGGTGGTTGTGATGTTAGCTTGGCTTGCAGCTGCTTGTCCGTTCCAACTTCACTTCATCTCCACCTGTAACTTATTTCTTATTTTGTTACCCTGGCTGCGCTGCAAAAAACAGACGGATCTACAAGCTCTCAACGCGCCGCGAACGGCGCAGCAAAAACAGGCAGGACGCGACGCCTAGAAAATTTCTGACGAGCCGAAGTCATTTCGGCACTACAGCGCCGAAACAGCGGTGAAATAGGAGTATGAATCGACCCTTAGTTTCAGTCGACGGAAACGACACATGGGCGACACGTCCAGGAAATAATACAGATGGGTGAGTGTTGACCTCGCCGCCCGACGTGGACGTGTCGGGGCCGCGGGTCATTAATCATCCTATCCTCTGAGTCGCAGCAGAGCCCCAGAGCTGTTTGTGTGTGCCGTGGCTTCGTGCCAAATATCTCTCCAACGTAGTGATAGATAATGACTGAATTCACTAGGCTATCATTTAGACGTCAGGCAAAACTTAGCCCATTTTGACCTGAGATCAGATTCTAAAAATGTCTTCTACATCCTGACAGTTTTCTGAAAAAGCTGTGTTTCTATGTCAGTCGTTCTTCGATTTTTCAAAAATAGCAGACCTACAAGCTCGTAGCGCGCCACTCGGTGGCGCGCTATGAGCTTGTAGATCTGCTATTTTTCAATAGCTAATGCATAACATAATGCTAACACCAAAAGGGGTTCCCGCCCAAAATGGGTTAGAATGGCGTGCACGTTGCGTCGCATCCTCCGACTGTGTGAAGGGGAAACACGATGACGAGAGAACTATTTAACCCATTTAGGCCTGACCTTGAAATAAAATAAAAAAATCGTCTAAATCCTCCAGTTTTCTGAAATAAATATTTTCACGATTTCTTTCAAAAATAGCAGACCTACAAGCTTGTAGCGCGCCACTCGGTGGCGCGCTATGAGCTTGTAGATCTGCTATTTTTCGATAGCTAAATTACAACATAATGTTTAAAACACCAAAAGAGGTTCCCGCCCAAAACGGGTTAATATATTTATTGCCATGAACAGCAGATCTCAGGTCTTTGAATGTTTTATATTGATTCAGTTTGAGATCGCACTATATACTACTGCCCTGTGTATCACTGTATACTACTGCCCTGTGTATCACTATATACTACTGCCCTGTGTATCACTATATACTACTGCCCTGTGTATCACTATATACTACTGCCCTGTGTATCACTATATACTACTGCCCTGTGTATCACTGTATACTACTGCCCTGTGTATCACTATATACTACTGCCCTGTGTATCACTGTATACTACTGCCCTGTGTATCACTATATACTACTGCCCTGTGTATCACTATATACTACTGCCCTGTGTATCACTATATACTACTGCCCTGTGTATCACTATATACTACTGCCCTGTGTATCACTGTATACTACTGCCCTGTGTATCACTGTATACTACTGCCCTGTGTATCACTATATACTACTGCCCTGTGTATCACTATATACTACTGCCCTGTGTATCACTATATACTACTGCCCTGTGTATCACTATATACTACTGCCCTGTGTATCACTATATACTACTGCCCTGTGTATCACTATATACTACTGCCCTGTGTATCACTATATACTACTGCCCTGTGTATCACTATATACTACTGCCCTGTGTATCACTATATACTACTGCCCTGTGTATCACTGTATACTACTGCCCTGTGTATCACTATATACTACTGCCCTGTGTATCACTATATACTACTGCCCTGTGTATCACTATATACTACTGCCCTGTGTATCACTGTATACTACTGCCCTGTGTATCACTGTATACTACTGCCCTGTGTATCACTGTATACTACTGCCCTGTGTATCACTGTATACTACTGCCCTGTGTATCACTGTATACTACTGCCCTGTGTATCACTATATACTACTGCCCTGTGTATCACTATATACTACTGCCCTGTGTATCACTATATACTACTGCCCTGTGTATCAGCGTCTCCGTTGCTAGCCCTATACCAACAAGTCATTAAGACATGCGAATCCCTTGACTCCTTCAAAACCGCTCTCAAAGGGCACCTACAGACGGCTGCAATTCGAAACTGGCATCCCCCACCCACCCCTTTTCCCCCTCACTGTATATGTTTCTTCTTCCTTTTTACCTTGTTTATGATGCATTCCTGTTCTGTTCTTTGGCTAAAGACGTGTCTATTTGTACGTCTCTAAATGTTTTGATTAATTGAACAAGGTGGACCCTCTTGTATAAACAAGTGTAATGCTTTATGGGGTCGTCCACTCACAGTTAACAGTCTTTGTATTGAGTTGTGCTTGAAATGTACTGTAATTCTGCAAACTGTTAATACATATTTCAATCAATCAATCAATAGACGATCCCGGTCGTGCCACTGGTTGTGGTAAAAAATCCCCAGACCACAGAAAATCCACCGAATGGTCAAAGTTCAGGTTGTGTGGATGAAAACCTAAAATAAATGCAGTTCCCTTTAATGATTCCTAGGGGGTTCCAAATGGACCCTTACAGGCCTGTGACTCTGAGAGTGTAACACATGGAACCAAATGGACCCTTACAGGTCTGTGACTCTGAGAGTGTAACACATGGAACCAAATGGACCCTTACAGTTCTGTGACTCTGAGAGTGTAACACATGGAACCAAATGGACCCTTACAGGTCTGTGACTCTGAGAGTGTAACACATGGAACCAAATGGACCCTTACAGGTCTGTGACTGAGAGTGTAACACATGGAACCAAATGGACCCTTACAGGTCTGTGACTCTGAGAGTGTAACACATGGAACCAAATGGACCCTTACAGGTCTGTGACTCTGAGAGTGTAACACATGGAACCAAATGGACCCTTACAGGTCTGTGACTCTGAGAGTGTAACACATGGAACCAAATGGACCCTTACAGGTCTGTGACTCTGAGAGTGTAACACATGGAACCAAATGGACCCTTACAGGTCTGTGACTGAGAGTGTAACACATGGAACCAAATGGACCCTTACAGGTCTGTGACTGAGAGTGTAACACATGGAACCAAATGGACCCTTACAGGTCTGTGACTGAGAGTGTAACACATGGAACCAAATGGACCCTTACAGGTCTGTGACTCTGAGAGTGTAACACATGGAACCAAATGGACCCTTACAGGTCTGTGACTCTGAGAGTGTAACACATGGAACCAAATGGACCCTTACAGGTCTGTGACTCTGAGAGTGTAACACATGGAACCAAATGGACCCTTACAGGTCTGTGACTCTGAGAGTGTAACACATGGAACCAAATGGACCCTTACAGGTCTGTGACTCTGAGAGTGTAACACATGGAACCAAATGGACCCTTACAGGTCTGTGACTCTGAGAGTGTAACACATGGAACCAAATGGACCCTTACAGGTCTGTGACTCTGAGAGTGTAACACATGGAACCAAATGGACCCTTACAGGTCTGTGACTCTGAGAGTGTAACACATGGAACCAAATGGACCCTTACAGGCCTGTGACTCTGAGAGTGTAACACATGGAACCAAATGGACCCTTACAGGCCTGTGACTCTGAGAGTGTAACACATGGAACCAAATGGACCCTTACAGGCCTGTGACTCTGAGAGTGTAACACATGGAACCAAATGGACCCTTACAGGCCTGTGACTCTGAGAGTGTAACACATGGAACCAAATGGATCCTTACAGGCCTGTGACTCTGAGAGTGTAACACATGGAACCAAATGGACCCTTACAGGCCTGTGACTCTGAGAGTGTAACACATGGAACCAAATGGACCCTTACAGGCCTGTGACTCTGAGAGTGTAACACATGGAACCAAATGGACCCTTACAGGCCTGTGACTCTGAGAGTGTAACACATGGAACCAAATGGACCCTTACAGGTCTGTGACTCTGAGAGTGTAACACATGGAACCAAATGGACCCTTACAGGCCTGTAACTCTGAGAGTGTAACACATGTAACCAAATGGACCCTTACAGGCCTGTAACTCAGAGTGTAACACATGTAACCAAATGGACCCTTACAGGCCTGGACCCTTACAGGCCTGTAACTCAGAGTGTAACACATGGAACCAAATGGACCCTTACAGGCCTGTAACTCTGAGAGTGTAACACATGGAACCAAATGGACCCTTACAGGTCTGTAACTCTGAGAGTGTAACACATGGAACCAAATGGACCCTTACAGGTCTGTAACTCTGAGAGTGTAACACATGGAACCAAATGGACCCTTACAGGCCTGTAACTCTGAGAGTGTAACACATGGAACCAAATGGACCCTTACAGGCCTGTGACTCTGAGAGTGTAACACATGGAACCAAATGGACCCTTACAGGCCTGTGACTCTGAGAGTGTAACACATGGAACCAAATGGACCCTTACAGGCCTGTAACTCTGAGAGTGTAACACATGGAACCAAATGGACCCTTACAGGCCTGTAACTCAGAGTGTCACTGGTCCTTATATAATGGGAGCAGGGCTGCAGCCAGATTAATGTACTGAACACTGACAAGTCATGCTTTGCAATCCTCGCTATCCTAACTGGCACGCACGCGCGCACGCACGCAGACACACACTCGCACACACTCACACACACACACACGAGTGACAGTAGCATCTCAGAGTTATTCTAGTGGAATGTGTTCTCATTAGAACCCTTCAACATCTATCCAACTCTGTGGAGAGGAGATGAGATCAGAGGAGAGTGGAGGAGAGGATGGGAGAGGAAGGGAGGGGATAGTAGAGGACAGGGAAGGGGAGAGGAGAGGAGAGGAGAGGAGAGGAGAGGAGAGGAGAGGAGAGGAGAGGAGAGGAGAGGAGAGGAGAGGAGAGGAGAGGAGAGGAGGGGATAGTGTAGGAGAGGATGGGAGGGGAGAGGAGAGGATGGGAGGGGAGAGGATAGTGTAGGAGAGGAGAGGATAGTGTAGGAGAGGAGAGGAGGGGAGAGGATAGTGTAGGAGAGGAGAGGGATATTGTCGATATGAAGAGACGGCTTATAGGGTCATGGTGTGGGTTTTTCCACTGACTCCACAACACGGTACACACAGCGTTCAACAACGACTCGTTTGATATTCATACATCATTAAGTCACAGAGTACATCATTTCATTCACTAATGGTTTACCGTGGGACTAGAGACTAATTAGGTCTCTTATGTATATACAGCGTAAGTGTCGTGCATTTATAAGTCATTAGTTGATTACTTGTGAGCCCCTGTGTATGATATGGATATAATGACTGATACTCAGTGTGTGCTATATGGATATAAAGAATGATATTGTACTCGGTGTATTCTATGGATATAATGACTGATACGCAAGGTGGCCTTACACTAGCCGATAATCGGGCATTTTTGACGCTCGGGGGGTGCCCGACCGCTCAAAGCGCGATCGGGATCGGCCCGATCAACATCAAGACTGTTTGATATTTACTCTGCCCCGCTCCGATTATCCTGTAGTGTGTGGTGCTTTCAGATTTCAGATTGGAAAAAAATCGGCTAGTGTAAGGCCACCTTCAGTGTATGCTATGGATATAATGACTGATACTCAGTGTATGCTATGAATATAATGACCGGTATTGTACTTTGTGTATGCTCTTCCATTCTAAGCCCTGCATTCAAAGCCCTGTATCTCAGAAACGACATTGAGGGGCCGTTTTTCTCTGGCCCAGACAAGCATTTTCAACGACCTGTAGCAGGCGCTGTGATACTCGCGGTCGGGTTTTTGTGTTACCCGCGATTAAAAACCCTGGCAGTACGCTATTAATTAATGGCGGCGGATTAAGAGTTAAATAAATACTTTCTGAAAGGTCTATGGAAAAAATTAATGGGAAATTCATGTCGGGGGCGGGGCTGCGACACTCTATGGATATAAAGCTTGAATTTAACTTAGATTTTTTTCAGACTTAAACCGCCGCAGGTCTTTGTGTTTATCCTAACGTCAGATTATCTGACATCAATCGTTTGATGTAGAGTATCTATGGATTATACAGTGCAGACAGCAATATGACATCTGTTTAAGTCTCTCTCTCTCTCTGTGTCATAAAAATGTACATGCACCCTGAAGCTACCAAATCCCCGAATCTTTATTGTCCATCACAGACATTTATCTTTAACGGCTCAGCAATACAACGTTAGCCTGATTTTATCTTATCTTTGAGAGAGAGAGAGAGAGAGAGAGAGAGAGAGAGAGAGACCCCGTGGGTCCACTACTTCCCTCGTGATGGATGATGATGTGCTGGACTAAGATAAATGTTGTTATTACTCTCAGACTTTGCATTCAATTTGTTTTTTAAGGTGCTTGAATGGCTCATTTACACTCTGAGATGAAGTGAATTCATCTTTGAGTTGCTTTCATCGAAGAAAATGCTCACAGAATACATGGCATGCATGCCACACCCAGTTATGCCATTTACAATTCTCCTTGTGAGTGTGTACCCATTGTACCCGCCGGTCTGGCTGTGTCCCTCTCATGCCCAAATATGGAGGTCCATGTCAGGCATGTCCATACATGAACATGCCTGTGTCTGTGTGTGTGTCATTACAATTTACAGTTTCGGGATAATTTCTTAGAGGCTTAGTCATTTTGGATCATTTGTTAGAGGCTTAGTCATTCTGGATCATTTCTTAGAGGTTTATACGTCAACACAGTATTTTAAACCACCAGTGGAAACATGTTCTGCTTCTAAATCCCTTGTAGAGAAAAGTCCTTGTGCACACCTACAAGGACAGGTGCGTCGGGGGCCGGCAAACAAATGTGAATCATGAGGAAAAAAAGAGATCCCGCACAATGTATTCACTTATAGGGGTGACTGTGGCTCAAGAGGTAGAGCAGGTCGTCCACTGATCCATGGGTCGGCGGTTTGAATCCTGGCTCCTCCTGTCTACATGTCGAAGTGTCCTTGGGCAAGACACTGAACCCCAAATTGCTCCCGATGTGCTGGTTGGTACTTGGTACCTTGCATGGCTTCCGCTGCAATCGGTGTATGAATGTGTGTGTGAATGGGTGAATGTAATGCACATGTTTGTAATGCACACTATGTAAAGCGCCTTGGATAAAGGCGCTATATAAATGCACCATTTACCATTTATAGAAGAGGTCCCGCACACCGTCTTCACTTATAGAGCAGCAGTTTATTTCAGCTGAGTGAACGTTTCGGCCTAAACAACCTTCATCGGGTATCTGGTTACGACAGCAACCGGTAACGGCTATATAGAGGAACTGACCAATCAGAGGCACACGCCGGTCTGGAACACCCCATACAGGTATAGGCAAAGGTATAGTGTCTTATAAGTCCATAGTAAATAAACCAGTAAGACGCCTGAGGTCGCGTGCAGACATTCGTCTGGGTGACAGCAGACTGCTGGGCGAGCGCTGGCGTTTTTGGAATGGGGGGGTATAAGATCTTATGTTTCAGGCCTGTTGAGAACTCTAGTTTTCGCTGGCTGCCGGACACACCAGGAGCACTAGTAGTATTAACTTTGGGGCAGGCCCGTCTAGAGTTTAAATGGACAGGTATCAGTCAAAAGGGAGACATGGAAGAGGAAGAATGGATGTGGAAGGATCAACATATGGAATGTCAGAACAGGTCAGCTCCAAATATGGAGATCTAAGGGTTTGAGGTTTGAGGTCAGATGTAGAGTTGGCAATATTGATGACATCAGGGATCTCCATATATGGGCTTAATATTGATGACATCAGGGATCTCCATCCCTGATGATGTCACGTGATGTCACGTGCTCTCTCACCCCGGACAACCAACACACTGACGGGAAATGCACGATTTCATAGTTAACTGCGACCTTCGGTCGCAATGACAAAAATATGACACAAAATGAATGACATATTAGAAAATTCATTGAAAATGTTTATTATAGGTAAGTATGTAAATATAAAGTCATGGTTGTTTAGTCACTCAGCTGAATAGACTGCTGCTCTATAAGTGAAGACGGTGTGCTTCTAAATCCCACTAGGAAAACTGCAAAATAAATATATATCAAAGGTACATCATGTTTGTTGGATATAGCCCATTTGAATGCATCGACTGCAATGACAGACAGACAGACAGACAGACAGACAGACAGACAAGGCCTACATATCTTGCATTGCCACCATGCCATTCATGAACCAATACAGCCACCCTGTCGCAATAACTCACACAACACACACAGCCTACTGTTTATCTGTCTTCAATTGAACATTAACATTTGGAATTGTTGGCTTTCATGTCAAAGCCCAAAACCTATAGCTCAAACCAAAGGGAAATAGCAAATTCACTCCTAGGATTATTGAAGTGATCAAGAGCTACACATACACACATACTGTTCCCTGTTCCAACTCGCATACAGTACCTTCAACGGCAGATACAACACAACATACAAACTGTAGATTCACATCGACATTCAATTCTAGAGACAGAAACAGTTACTGAACATTGCCACCCAGTCATTGGGTCCCAACATGGAAATAGTGCACCAGACTTCATCAGTCGTGTAAGTGATGCCAGGGTCAAACTTTGGAACCCATGGATAGAGAGAGAGAGAGAGCCTCCAGCTCTCGATCTAGTTCATGATGAGCGCTCCAGCGGCGTCTCCAGTCATCTCCATCCTCCAGTCCATACATCAGGGCTAGCTGACGACTACTTTCATCCCAGTATCGATGGCACCGACCAGCCTCATTCTCCTGCTGGCTGCCATCTTCTCACTCAGCCATGGATGTTTAGTACTTGCACATGGCATTGTGGTGTAGTGCAGGGATTTAGGGCAGGCTCTATAGGGTCCAGCATTCACAGCATGTCACAGGAGAATGGACTGAAGAAGCTGAGCTTGGGGGTTTGGCGGGTCAGGTTGAGAGAGCGAGAGACACCATAAGCTTTGAGTAGAAGTAAGTAAGTACGGTAGAAAGAAATAAAGTGAGCTGACCAAGAGCCACGTACTGTACACTGTACCCTGTCACAACTCACTAGCAACAGCAGACAAACATACAGCCTGTATACATACAGGTATACTGCATCCTTCTGGTTACAACATACTGTATACACTGTACACCCATAGCAGTAGTATACAGTATATATAGCCTATTATTATCCTTTCAGAGCCTAGTATACATAATACGTAATGTGTTAGTTTTATATTGGACAAATACTACATTTTAGGATGGAAGCTGTGGGGTCTTTGGAGTTTGGACCATAGTCACTAGCGTATGCATTGCAAACCATACAGTGGCCTTGTGGTTAGAGTGTCCGCCCTGAAACTGGGAGGTCGGGGTTCGAACCTCGGCCGGGTCATACCAAAGACTGTAAAAATGGGACCCAATGCCTCCCTGCTTGGCACTCAGCATCAATGGGTTGGATTGGGGGTCAAATCAACTAATGATTCCTGAGCGCGGCGCACGCTGCGGCTCACCGTTCCAAGAGATGGGTCAAATGCAAATTTCACTGCGGTAACGTCTGTGACTAATCGTACGACTTTGACTTTGACTTTGATTGAGCATGCAACTGTGTGTCAATACATTAAGGGCTCCTCATAAAATGGGTTAACTAGCCGATAAATAATAAACAAATGGCAAATACGTTTAGGGATAAGGTGTGGTGCAAGATATATATATATATATATATATATATATATATATATATAATATAGCCCTGTGTGTGTTTTAAGTGCATCGTGTTCTAGTCTCAAACTAATGGTGAAGACATTAGAACAAATAAAGGATCTCAAACTTGTAAAACACGCACGCACGCACGTGCACACACAGACAATTCAAATCCCTACATATGTATGAACTACACTGCTTTATTATCAATGTTTAATCAGCAATTAAATGGATCCTGTAAGCCAAATAAATCCTTTATCAGTCACCAGAGATTACACACACACACACACACACACACACACACACACACACACACACACACACACACACACACACACACACACACACACACACACACACATATATTGTTTTATGATTTTTTTGTATTTAAAGCAAGAACGCCTCCAATGTCTTAGTTTCTCTGAACAGTCTTACCGGGTGCGCGGTCGAGGAAAGTTAACTTTACAAGAAATTCTCTAAAGAGAGAATACCAGCACTCACGGACATGTCATTTGGTTAAGGCACTTTTTGTCACGTTATACTATGCTGTCAACAACTTTTTCTTAGTTAACAAGTGTTTTGCTAGTTTGGTTTGTTGCTCAACCTGTCTTCTCATCAAGGAAAGAACATTACATTCTCTACTACCTCCAATATAAACCCTGCCCATAATTTATTGTAATAACTTTTTTATGACACCATGTTTCTGAAAACCCAAGTTCTGAGAGAAGTGTCTTTGTTGTTTTGACAGGGATTTGTTTGAGGGATGTATGAATCTATGCATTATTTATACTATAACTAATTCAGTTGCATAATGTTGAAGGTGCTATACAGTATGCGAAATACTTTTTAATCAAACTTTGATTCGAATAAGTGTGTGTGCGTCAGTGCGTGCGTGCATGTGTGGGAGAGAGACTGACAGTCTTATTTATTTCCTAAATCAACCACATATCAGTTTCATAATCCCGGAGAGACCCCCAGAGCTCAGCTCGTCACAAAGAGGTGGCAGGGCTTTAGCAGTACGGCCCCCCAAGCTTTGGAACGCCCTCTGTTGACCTAATTAAGACGTGCAAAACCTTTTAAATCTCTTCTGAAAACCCATAGACAATTTACAATTTACAATTTAGGCATTTAGCAGACGCTCTTAATCCAGAGTGATTTACATTAAGCAATAACAAAAGCATGGCATACATCACATATATAAAAAGTAGTTATCATGAATCATGCGTAAACTAAGAACGTAACAGTGGAGTATCTATGTAAACTATACATACTATACTATATAATATATTATACATGTGTACTATAAAGTGCTATGACTACATAAAATGCAATTCTAGAGCTGTCTACATAACAAGCTATAAGTCTGTTTAAAATACTATAAGTCTACATAATGTGCTATCTAAGGGGCTAGACATATATATATATATAAAGGCTAGATGGCTCAAGGCAGAGTCTCTGACGTAGTTCACCCGGCGGCCATCTTGCTGAGGGGCTACAGTACAGTATGTTCTAATGGCAGCTCAAACAAAGATAGTCATAACTCGCTCAAATCTTGACGGATTTACAAACGCGTTGGTTTCATACAAACGTTATCAACGTGGCTATGATTCAGGACATTTTATAAAAATGTCATATAAAAGCATATAAGTATGCGAACGTCTCTGATGTTTATAACAAACCAAACCGTTTGAAAATTGGTTGAAAATTAAGCAAGTTATGGTTATTTAAAAAGTATATGCCCATAGACAAAATGTTATGCTGCCCCTCGGTAAGATGGCCGCCACGTAGCAACGTCGCTCTCATTGGCCAGCAGCGCGGATGAGCCATCTTGCTTTCTTATATATATATTATCTATGTGAAAACCCACCTCCATGGTAAGGCCTTTTCTACATTATCTCTTGCCATTTTTCTGTCATTGATGGTTTCTATTTTACATTTTTGTGCCTGCTATTTCATTCTTTGATCTTTTGTTGCATTATTGCTTTCTTTTACCCCGTCCTTTCCTGCAAAGCACTTTGTGACTGACTATGTCTGAAATACATTCATTTTCATTATCACACATACTGCCACTTTGACTCCCATTCTCTATGTAAACCTTGAAACGTAAAGACGCACGCACGCACGCACGCACGCACGCACGCACGCACGCACGCACACAGACACACCAAGTACAATCATTTGTTACCCGCTCACGGAGGCTGTAAAGTGTTTTTTTGGTGGATTGACTGTGGGCTGAAGAGGAGGAGGAAATGAGCTTTGACCTCTGAAGGACACACAAAGTGTGCGTGTGCGTGTGCGCGTGCGTGCGCGTGCGCGTGCGCGCCACTCTTGGGACATGCGACTCATCTCTGACAACATTGCTGTGATGGAAAAAGTAATTGTTTTACTAAGTAAAAGTATCAATACTGCAGATTAGAAATACTCATAATTCTAGTAAAGTCCGGGATTCAAAATGTACTTGAGTAAAAGTACAAACGTATTGCAATCGAAATGTCTACAAGCTCGTATGAGCTTGTAGATCTGCTATTTTTGAAAAATCGGGAAAATGTGGCGCAAATCTATATATATTATTTAAAGGTGTAGTGAAACGGAAATGGTGGGCATTTTATTTTGAAGTTTCAGCTTGTCTATGCTGGAAACGCTGGCTCTTAAGTTTCTGAACCAATCAGAGCGTTGCATCCCTCCAGGCTATGGGTCCTATACGTCCGTCTCATGCACAGTGGTTTGTTTACAAAGTGACAGAGATGGCAGAAAAGCCAGGGGATGTTTTTCTAACCTGTACACAACCTATATACATATTTTAGCGTGATGATTCGGTTGAAAACAAGTAATACTTTTTTTTACTTTATTGGCTTTTATTGATGTGGGCCTCGACACGTCATCACGCAGCTCGTTTTCAGGAAGTAAATAAAAAAAGATTTTATGGACTTTTGATATAAAAACACCAAAATGAGAATTTGCCCATTTTTTTGGCATCCATTGTTAGGTATGCCCATATGATGACCACGGATATGGTCTAAAAGTGTGAAAAACTTATTTTTCATTTCACTACAACTTTAAGAGCGAACGTTTTTAACTCAAATATTTGCTTCTGGAGAGGTCCCTGGAACAACATATTTTCAGATGGAGGTCCGCGGCCAAATACAGATAATTCCTGGTGGTCCTTGACATGGTAAAGGTTGAGCACCGCACGGTAAAGGTTGAGCACCACTGACAATCTGACAGAGAAACATAGGTTTTTCACTGTTAGGTTTTCAAAGCCATTTTTTTAAAATCGGCCTCAGGTCTAATTGGGTTAAAGTACGGAAAATATAAATTTGATATCCCGCATTGAAAAAGGAACACTATAGTCTTCATATGCAGTGAACCAACTTTAATAGGGAAACAGCAACGTTTCGGCCTATGCAGCCTTCATCAGGCTATCTTTATGATAAAGATATGCGGCCTTCATCAGGCTATCTTTATGATAAAGATATGCGGCCTTCATCAGGCTATCTTTATGATAAAGATATGCAGCATTCATCAGGCTATCTTTATGATAAAGATATGCAGCATTCATCAGGCTATCTTTATGATAAAGATATGCAGCATTCATCAGGCTATCTTTATGATAAAGATATGCAGCCTTCATCAGGCTATCTTTATGATAAAGATATGCAGCCTTCATCAGGCTATCTTTATGATAAAGATATGCGGCCTTCATCAGGCTATCTTTATGATAAAGATATGCGGCCTTCATCAGGCTATCTTTATGATATGCAGCCTTCATCAGGCTATCTTTATGATAAAGATAGCCTGATGAATGTTTGCCTATTAAAGTTGGTTCACTGCATTTGAAGACAGTGTGCAGGTGTTTGTTCCTTCTTCATTGTCGGGCGTACCGTATCCTCTCCTACGCACCTGTCACCTGGAGGTGTTTGTTCCTTCTTCATTGTCGGGCGTACCGTACCCTCTGCTACGGACCTGTCACCTGGAGGTGTACCGTACCCTCTCCTACGGACCTGTCACCTGGAGGTGTACCGTACCCTCTCCTACGCACCTGTCACCTGGAGGTGTACCGTACCCTCTCCTACGCACCTGTCACCTGGAGGTGTGCAAAAGCTTTGCTTTTTATTGATATCCCGCATTGGAAACTTTGCTGCATGCAATGTTTTCAACAGCTCTGCGGGTGTAATGGGGCGTGACCGCTATTTGCCTTTACGACAGAAAAACAATAATATAAGACGGACTACACACACACACAAATGCTCCAAAACAATGTCCTGTACACTACAGTGTTGTCTGAACATTTCGAGCTCAGAATGTGTTCATGGACAGTCGGCCATTTGTTTGAGCTGCTCTGCAGGGAATAAACAAACAACGGTCCAACTCCATTCGTCAGGTCTCCTAAAAATCACCTTGACGCCTTCGCGACTCATTGATCGATTCTGTGAAGGTGAAAACAAGCGTTGTGTTACAATGGAGAACTTCTCGGTCGAAGCCTGCCGTATTGGTTTTTCTTTCATATTTTCCGCCTCAGTGCTTTCCTCACTGAATTTACGTGTTGATTTCGACTATGCCCTTTTTCACCGACACAAACTAAACACAAACGAAGCTACGATGACAACGCCATGCCCTTTGAGAAGTGGAAGCACAGAGGTCGACAACAACACATACAGGTTTTATAAAGCTGAATGTCACGCTGCTTTAACCCATTTTGGGTGGGAACCCCTTTTGGTGTAAGCATTGTGTTATGCTTTAGCTATTGAAAAATAGCAGATCTACAAAGCTCATAGCGCGCCACCGAGTGGCGCGCTACGAGCTTGTAGGTCTGCTATTTATTTTAAATCGACTGACATAGAAACATAGCTTTTTCAGAAAACTGTCGGGATGTAGAAGACGTTTTTAGAATCTGATCTCGGGTCATGCTGCTTTAAAGACTCAACGGTGCTGGAGTCTCTCAGGTCCTGCTTTAAAGACTGAACGGTGCTGGAGTCTCTTTAAAGACTGAACGGTGCTGGAGTCTCTTTAAAGACTGAACGGTGCTGGAGTCTCTTTAAAGACTGAATGGTGCTGGAGTCTCTTTAAAGACTGAACGGTGTTGGAGTCTCTTTAAAGACTGAACGGTGCTGGAGTCTCTTTAAAGACTGAACGGTGCTGGAGTCTCTTTAAAGACTGAACGGTGCTGGAGTCTCTTTAAAGACTGAACGGTGCTGGAGTCTCTTAAAGACTGAACGGTGCTGGAGTCTCTCAGGTCTTTAAAGACTGAACGGTGCTGGAGTCTCTTAAAGACTGAACGGTGCTGGAGTCTCTCAGGTCTTTAAAGACTGAACGGTGCTGGAGTCTCTTTAAAGACTGAACGGTGCTGGAGTCTCTTTAAAGACTGAACGGTGCTGGAGTCTCTTTAAAGACTGAACGGTGCTGGAGTCTCTTTAAAGACTGAACGGTGCTGGAGTCTCTTTAAAGACTGAACGGTGCTGGAGTCTCTTTAAAGACTGAACGGTGCTGGAGTCTCTTTAAAGACTGAACGGTGCTGGAGTCTCTTTAAAGACTGAACGGTGCTGGAGTCTCTTTAAAGACTGAACGGTGCTGGAGTCTCTTAAAGACTGAACGGTGCTGGAGTCTCTCAGGTCTTTAAAGACTGAACGGTGCTGGAGTCTCTTTAAAGACTGAACGGTGCTGGAGTCTCTTTAAAGACTGAACGGTGCTGGAGTCTCTTTAAAGACTGAACGGTGCTGGAGTCTCTTTAAAGACTGAACGGTGCTGGAGTCTCTTTAAAGACTGAACGGTGCTGGAGTCTCTCAGGTCTTTAAAGACTGAACGGTGCTGGAGTCTCTTTAAAGACTGAACGGTGCTGGAGTCTCTTTAAAGACTGAACGGTGCTGGAGTCTCTCAGGTCTTTAAAGACTGAACGGTGCTGGAGTCTCTTTAAAGACTGAACGGTGCTGGAGTCTCTTTAAAGACTGAACGGTGCTGGAGTCTCTTAAAGACTGAACGGTGCTGGAGTCTCTTTAAAGACTGAACGGTGCTGGAGTCTCTTTAAAGACTGAACGGTGCTGGAGTCTCTTTAAAGACTGAACGGTGCTGGAGTCTCTTTAAAGACTGAACGGTGCTGGAGTCTCTTTAAAGACTGAACGGTGCTGGAGTCTCTTTAAAGACTGAACGGTGCTGGAGTCTCTTTAAAGACTGAACGGTGCTGGAGTCTCTTAAAGACTGAACGGTGCTGGAGTCTCTCAGGTCTTTAAAGACTGAACGGTGCTGGAGTCTCTTTAAAGACTGAACGGTGCTGGAGTCTCTTTAAAGACTGAACGGTGCTGGAGTCTCTTTAAAGACTGAACGGTGCTGGAGTCTCTTTAAAGACTGAACGGTGCTGGAGTCTCTTTAAAGACTGAACGGTGCTGGAGTCTCTTAAAGACTGAACGGTGCTGGAGTCTCTCAGGTCTTTAAAGACTGAACGGTGCTGGAGTCTCTTTAAAGACTGAACGGTGCTGGAGTCTCTCAGGTCTTTAAAGACTGAACGGTGCTGGAGTCTCTCAGGTCTTTAAAGACTGAACGGTGCTGGAGTCTCTTTAAAGACTGAACGGTGCTGGAGTCTCTTTAAAGACTGAACGGTGCTGGAGTCTCTTAAAGACTGAACGGTGCTGGAGTCTCTTTAAAGACTGAACGGTGCTGGAGTCTCTTAAAGACTGAACGGTGCTGGAGTCTCTTAAAGACTGAACGGTGCTGGAGTCTCTTTAAAGACTGAACGGTGCTGGAGTCTCTCAGGTCTTTAAAGACTGAACGGTGCTGGAGTCTCTTTAAAGACTGAACGGTGCTGGAGTCTCTTAAAGACTGAACGGTGCTGGAGTCTCTTAAAGACTGAACGGTGCTGGAGTCTCTTAAAGACTGAACGGTGCTGGAGTCTCTTAAAGACTGAACGGTGCTGGAGTCTCTTAAAGACTGAACGGTGCTGGAGTCTCTTTAAAGACTGAACGGTGCTGGAGTCTCTTTAAAGACTGAACGGTGCTGGAGTCTCTTAAAGACTGAACGGTGCTGGAGTCTCTTAAAGACTGAACGGTGCTGGAGTCTCTTTAAAGACTGAACGGTGCTGGAGTCTCTTTAAAGACTGAACGGTGCTGGAGTCTCTTAAAGACTGAACGGTGCTGGAGTCTCTTTAAAGACTGAACGGTGCTGGAGTCTCTTTAAAGACTGAACGGTGCTGGAGTCTCTTTAAAGACTGAACGGTGCTGGAGTCTCTTTAAAGACTGAACGGTGCTGGAGTCTCTTTAAAGACTGAACGGTGCTGGAGTCTCTTTAAAGACTGAACGGTGCTGGAGTCTCTTTAAAGACTGAACGGTGCTGGAGTCTCTCGGGTCAAGACTGTCCTCAGCCAGTTGTCTGCTCTGCATTGTGTTTGCTTTAACAATTCCTTCAATGCATGAAGAGTTGGAGCCACTTCTTATCACCCGACAGCGAGGAGTTTCCTCGGTAGGATGTGTAGAGTCATGGAAGAAGGAACACGTTATTCCAACCAGTTCCTTTTCCCCTCCATCAGGCACCCTGGCTGGCCAGGGGGAGGCAGTATAGAGACGAACATTACTGCATGTTTTTTTGTGTGTGAGGGTACCTACAGTACCCTATAGAGCGTCGCAGTCCCGCCCCCTACCAGGGCCCAGGAAATGATTCTCCGTTCATTTTCCTCATAGACATTTCAAAAAGTATTTATTTAAAGACGTTTACGCCGCGGACAAAGCCAACTCTTGTCGTGACAAATCATGACAACAAACACAATATTTTGGACCAAACAAATAATTACAAATAAGAAAGAAACGGCAGGTTACAACACTGTTTTTGTTGTTTTTCTTCTATGTAATTATTTGTTTGGTCCAAAATGAGTTGGTTTGTTGTCATGAGTTGTCACGACTCGAGTTGGCTTTGTCCGCGGCGTAACCGTCTTTAAAGGACAACTTTAGTTTTTTTCAACCAAGGTTCATGTTTTAGGTTGTTGTTATTAGAGAAAGTAAAAGGTTAGTGTAATTTTTTTTTCATTTGCTGCTTTCTTTCGTTTTAGGGATTTTAGCTGTTTTTGACAGGGGGGCGGGGGCATTCGAGCATGGGGCTAAATATGTCTTTCTTTACAAAATTTGATAGGGATTTATTTTTTTATTCTTTACTATAGTCCTACTAGACCCCAAGAAATTAAATTTTGACACAAAAGATCACGGGATCTACTGAATGTGTCAAACTGACATATTGAGCCTATGACACACAGTGTGGCTTCCCCCCAGTAGGCTACCTTCACTTTCAGTAGATCCTGTGATCTTCTGTGGCCAGATGTAATTTCCTGGGGTCTAGTAGGACTATAGTAAATAATAATAAAAAAAATCGCTATAACATTTTGTAAAGAAATACATATTTAGCCCCATGCTCGAATGCCCCCGCCCCCCTGTCAAAAACAGCTAAAAGCCCTAAAACGAAAGAAAGCAGCAAATGAAAAAAAAATTACACTCACCTTTTAATTTCTCTAATAACAACCTAAAACATGAACCTTGGTTGAAAAAAACTAAAGTTGTAAATAAATACTTTTTGAAATGCCTATGGGAAAAATGCATTGGGAATCATTTCCTGGGCCTGGCGTCGTCATGAAAGGGGGCGGGACTGCGGCGCTCTATAGGGGTCTGTGAAAATAAAACGAACTTCAAAGGAAAATAAAACTTTGCACACTAGATATCAGCTGTGTATCAGCTATATATATATATATGAATGTATGAAACAACCTTGACATTTACTACATTGGCCTTTATTGGGAAAGGAAACTTCTACACACACACACACACACACACACACACACACACACACACACACACACACACACACACACACACACACACACACACACACACACACACACACACACAGCCCTTCTGTTGTTGAAACACAACCTTTTGTCCAACGTGTTTTGCATCAAACAGCAGCACCTAAAGCCGTTTTAGGGCACCTGATGGAGAGGAAAGGAACTGGTCTCTATACTGCCTCCCCCCTGGTCAGCCAAGGCACCTGATGGAGAGGAAAGGAACTGGTCTCTATACTGCCCCCCCTGGTCAGCCAGGGCACCTGATGGAGAGGAAAGGAACTGGTCTCTATACTGCCTCCCCCTGGTCAGCCAAGGCACCTGATGGAGAGGAAAGGAACTGGTCTCTATACTGCCTCCCCCCTGGTCAGCCAAGGCACCTGATGGAGAGGAAAGGAACTGGTCTCTATACTGCCTCCCCCCTGGTCAGCCAGGGCACCTGATGGAGAGGAAAGGAACTGGTCTCTATACTGCCTCCCCCCTGGTCAGCCAAGGGCACCTGATGGAGGGGAAAGGAACTGGTCTCTATACTGCCTCCCCTGGTCAGCCAAGGGCACCTGATGGAGGGGAAAGGAACTGGTCTCTATACTGCCTCCCCTGGTCAGCCAAGGGCACCTGATGGAGAGGAAAGGAACTGGTCTCTATACTGCCTCCCCTGGTCAGCCAAGGGCACCTGATGGAGGGGAAAATGAACTGGTCTCTATACTGCCTCCCCCCTGGTCAGCCAAGGGCACCTGATGGAGGGGAAAATAAACTGGTCTCTATACTGCCTCCCCCTTGGTCAGCCAGGGCACCTGATGGAGAGGAAAGGAACTGGTCTCTATACTTCCTCCCCCCTGGTCAGCCAAGGGCACCTGATGGAGGGGAAAATAACTGGTCTCTATACTGCCTCCCCCCTGGTCAGCCAAGGGCACCTGATGGAGAGGAAAGGAACTGGTCTCTATACTGCCCCCCCTGGTCAGCCAAGGGCACCTGATGGAGGGGAAAATGAACTGGTCTCTATACTGCCTCCCCCCTGGTCAGCCAAGGGCACCTGATGGAGGGGAAAATAAACTGGTCTCTATACTGCCTCCCCCCTGGTCAGCCAGGGCACCTGATGGAGAGGAAAGGAACTGGTCTCTATACTGCCTCCCCCCTGGTCAGCCAAGGGCACCTGATGGAGGGGAAAATAACTGGTCTCTATACTGCCTCCCCCCTGGTCAGCCAAGGGCACCTGATGGAGAGGAAAGGAACTGGTCTCTATACTGCCTCCCCCCTGGTCAGCCAAGGGCACCTGATGGAGGGGAAAATAAACTGGTCTCTATACTGCCTCCCCCCTGGTCAGCCAGGGCACCTGATGGAGAGGAAAGGAACTGGTCTCTATACTGCCTCCCCCCTGGTCAGCCAAGGGCACCTGATGGAGGGGAAAATAACTGGTCTCTATACTGCCTCCCCCCTGGTCAGCCAAGGGCACCTGATGGAGGGGAAAATAAATTGGTTGGAATAACGTGTTCCTTCCACGCACTACGACGTCCACCCTCGGAAACTCCCGACTCATGTCAGGGCGGGAGTAAGTGATAAGAAGCGGCCTGGACTCCTCATGCATTGAAGGAAGCATGAGCTCAGTTCGGGGATCTCCCCAGGTTGGCAGAGGGAGAGTAGCGCTTATAAGCACACATATTTAATATACTCCTTGCAAGGCTCCAGTGTTCTTTAACAAAGACATTTTTAAGTATGTTTCTAAGTACAGGTCAATAAATGTTCAGTGTCTTGAGGTTTTTCCTTATCAGACATTCCACACTGCATGTCTGGAGCTTTGCAGAAAGTAAATGAGCAGCACTTTCTTCAAGGTAAGCTGCTGGTCAGCTAGCCTGTCCTGGATGTGAATTGATGCAAGGTGTTGATAATACCGCTTATCTAAATGGTTTTCACCGTGTTCTAGGATGCACTTTGTTTATCTACTGATTATCCTGTTGGACTGTTAGTCCAAGTTAAACACATCAAGCTCAATGTTTTTGCTACTGCAGCCAACATTTTTGTTTGCTCGTTTAGCTTATCAGGAGCCATAGCACATATAGCTGCTGATTCACAATCTGAAGCCAATGTCTATAACTTGATTAGACGATGGTCATCCTGAGATAAGCGCGCCGGTGAGAGAATCCAGAATCCCATTAGTTTGGTAGTGTGTTGTTCCAAGAGCCCCGGCAGCGTTGCTGTTGGTTTAGTCAGATGTCTTGACCTGAACGACTTGAATTTAGATTTAGATTCTCTCTCTACTGTAGGGAAAAAAACTTAGAAATCAGGCGTATGCAAAGGTGCGTAGGCCAGTGATAATGATAATGAATTTATTTATATAGCACATTTCAAGACATAGTCACAAAGTGCTTTACATAACAGGGTAAAAAACAACAACAACGTAGTCACAGCTACAACAAGATATCATTAAATGATAGCAGGCACAACATGGAAGCATACACACAAAAATAGAATAAGGTATGCAAAAGGAAATGAAGAGAAAGCCTTAACGTAAAGGTGGACATCAATGACCGTCTTCAGGCATTTAAATTCTCTCTCTCTAAAAACAAACAAACAAACAAAACAGCATGACTCTTATCGCCGCTGGACGTTCCATTACTTTGGAACTAAAGCACTTTTAGCCGACTAAAACTATGACAAAAATATGTTCGTCGACTATACCTTTTTCACTGACAAAATAAAAACTGTAGCTATGATGACTAAAACTATAAATAAACGATATGATAAAAACTAACAACGGTGATTGAAACTGGACAAAGACTAATTTGAAAAATAGCCAACAACTCTGCGACCCCCACACTGCTTTATCCTATTGCGTCGATGTATAACCTTAGCTTGTTTAATATCAGAGAGAGTGATTCAGCATTTTTGTGTAGCTTCTTTTTTAAGATATTTTTGGGCTTTTTTTTCTGCAAGCTGACAGGAAATGGTGTAGGACGAATGAATATTTCAGGACAAGTCAGGACAAATACTTGACCCATCCCACACGGGATTATCAGACACAGGGGAGAGAGAGATGGGAGGCAGCAAAGGTCGTCGGGATCGTGAGCCGAACCTGCAATGCGCTGTCAGGCTGGATTAGCAGCCTATAGGTGCCTGGACCACTAGGCCGGCCCGGGCCAAGCTTCTGAGTGAGAGGTCCCTCACCCCTTGCTGCTTTTCTTTTCATAACACAATTTACAATTTAGGCATTTAGCAGACGCTCTTAATCCAGAGCGATTTACATTAAGCATTAACAAAGCATGGCATACATATAAAAAAAAGTTATCATGAATCATGCGTAAGCTAAGAACGTAACAGTGGAGTATCTATGTAAACCAGGGGTAACCAACCAGGGGTTCAGGAGCTACCAGTAGCTCGCACGAGCCATTCAAGTAGATCCCGGAGTGAGCGGGTGTAAAGACTGACAGGCAGCCAGCCATCACTACCAATACACAGAATGTGGATTTTGAATAGCTCGCAGTGATGGCCCCAGACATGTGTATCGAGTCATCAACTGCAGAGTTTGTTTGTTCTCTTGTTTGACCGCTATCCGTGTTGTGAACTTGTGATGCACAACTAAAAACCCACAGAGCTAAACAGCCTCTCACTCACTACTATACCTACACAGGCAAGCAGTCTGACTATGGAAAAATACATTTGTCTTAATATTTTGGCATTGATTATCAGTATTTATTCTTATTTAAACTATAGTGTTTGTGTGCACATGCATTGAGCCTGTCAAAGTGTTTTTTTAAACATAGCCTATTTTAGTGGTAGATCATGGCTTACAATTGGGAATAAAATGGGCTCTTGGGCTTAAAGGTTGGTTACCACTGATGTAAACGATACATACTATACTATATTATATTATATATGTGTACTATAAAGTGCTTTGACTACATAAAATGCAATTCTAGTGCTGGTGGAACACAGGTGGAAATGATGATGATGTTAATAGCAACTCCAGGGCAAGTGGGTTGACATTGTCATGAATAATGTCAAAGACGTTAAGTTGCATTATTACACCAGTGCCAGTACACTTCATGTTACGTGAAATGCTTTATAATTAACCCATTCAGGCCTGATGTCGACATTTTAAAAATGTCTTCTATATCAGTGGTTCTCAATATTTCATGTCAAGGACCCCAACAATTAAAGATTTGAGTTAAAAACGTTGCCTCTGAAGGAATATATATTCAAAGACACATTTTCACAATTTTTCAAAAATAGCAGATCTACAAGCTCGTAGCGCGGCACTCCGTCTATGAGCTTGTAGATCTGCTATTTTTCAATAGCTAAAGTATAACGCTATAATAATGCTATGAACAGCAAAAGGGGTTCCCGTCCAGAATGGGTTAATACCACATCATACACATTTGATGTGATCTAATTACTCCCATCCTAGGAAAGACACCATGTTTCTCCTTCATCTCGTGACTTCTCTAATGTTCCCTGTCGTTCTGCTGTCACTCAATGTCACTTCTCCTCGCAACATCAAAGGGCATCGAAAATGTAACCTCTCTTCATGTCTCTCTCTCGTCACATCCCCCTCCATCCCCCGAACACACGTGCCAATTGTGTCTGTACGCTCGCCCAAGAAGGAAAGAAAAAGAAAAGACAGAAGAAAATCCTTGTGAATTCTTGGGGATCTATACAGTACCCTCAGGGTATCTGTGTGATTGTGACGTATAGCTTTACACCAGGGTTTAGGACTACACAGTGTTGTTTTCGTCGACTATGACGAAAATTGTTCGTCGACTACCTTTTTCCACTGACGAAAACTAAATGGAAACTAAATAAAAACGAAGCTATGACGACTAAAACTAAGGCTAAATATACTGACATTTTCGTCGACAAATAAATGTTAGGAAGGGACCCAGTATAGAAGAGATCCAGTATAAGTCATTTTACACTTGGTTGCATGCTAAAAATAGCAGATCTACAAGCTCACAAGTTGTGAAAAAAAACATTCCGGGTGACTAAAATGTGACTAAAACTAAATGAAAACTATTCAAGAAGACTATGACATGACTAAAATCGAAATGTTCTGCCAAAAACAACACGGATGGATGGATGGATGGATGGATGGATGGATGGATGGACGGACGGACGGACGGACGGACGGTGACTCTAAATGTGTGTCAGTGTTATGAGGATTAGAGACCACATCTTCTGTGTGACCTACTGAACGACGGGATTACACACACACACACACACACACACACACACACACACACACACACACACACACACACACACACACACACACACACACACACACACACACACACACACACACACACACACACACACACACACGCTCTCTCTCTCTCTAAGCCAGATGTCACCCCTCCTCCACTTCCATTGCCATAACGGAATGTGTAAATCTCATAATCGCCAACACCAACCGAACATCATTTCGGGGGTGAACTATCCACAAGGACACACAACATGAGAGGACAAGAGCATTACCAGAAACACTACGAGTTAAGCTACCTCCACGTTGCACCGGCGTTCGGCTGTCGGCCAGTTTGAGAGCTTTTGTCGGCAGGAGACTCCCGACGAGAAGCTCCCGTCGCTTGCCGTCCATATCGCCTTATCGACGTGTCGGAACCCGTTGATGAAGAACCGAACATGTCCGGTCGGTTGCCGATGTCGGGAGAGACCCTATCCATGTTGTAGTGATGAGGGGTTTAAATTACTCCACTACAGTGGAATTGTAGTCTGCTTGTCATGTTTCAGGGCTGACTACTGGTGTAGTGTGTGAACTAGATACCATATTCTTTATCAACTCTCAGTTAATATATATAATACCAATCAATCAACTCCAAAGCAATGCTATCTTTGTTTGTTTTGGTGAGAAGCTCCGTGTTGCCAGATTCTGTGAGTGAAAATGTCTATGAAAACCAATCCAAAAGAAGCAACCAGTTTCACCACTTGAGCCCTATTATATCAGCTATATATATATATATATTTTTTTTTAAAGAATCATGAAAGCAATCCCAAATAAGCAACTACACTTCAGGAATAAGCCCAACGGGCAACTATGAATATTAAGATACGGTATGTTACAGGAAAACTAGCCCAAAATCGCTTATAATAATAAGCAGACCTGGCAACATTGCAAACCAGTGCTGCTGGCTGCAACTTGCATGGGGAGAAATAATGTGTCGTCGGCAGACTGGTTTTGTGCAGATAAAAAAACAAAATGCTAGTCTGTTGCAATCTGACAGTTTGAAGTAGTCTTTGACTAGTTTGAACCAGTTTGTTGTGGTCTGAAGTCAGGCCTGAACGAGGTCTGAACAGGACTCTGGTAGTGGACCATTTGTACAATCTCAGAGTTTCAGTCCTGTTCAGATGTGCATGTGTCTGTTTGTGTTTCCACCGGTTTCTTTTGGAGTGCCGCTTTTTCCACTTTGTTGGTTCATTAAGTTAAGTTGTATTTAAAGCTGCGCATCCACTGCCTCAATCAAGGGCAGTTTTCAGAGCTTTTCTTTCTTAACACATTCTGTACATAGGGCGTCTGGAAACGTCATAAGGACTCGAATCGAGGGGTACATCCGACGTCCTCACACGTCCTAGCGTATCCTCAATGATACGGGGCGAGATAAGAATATTTTTTTTTTTTTTTGTCAGTTCGCCTTTCGGCTACCGTATGCTACGCTCTGAGTCCCTGTTAGCTTAATGTTCACTTAGCCGTTAGCGTGGCAGAAAGAATGACTCGTCTCTCCTAATCCAGGGCGCTCTCCCTGGTGTTGAGCGGATCGATATTCTGGCGCTTCATTTCTGCTCCTCATCCGTCTCTCCCGCAAAATATGAACGCTTTTTGGATTATATATCGTATAAACTAAAACGATCGCATTGTAAGCTAGCAATGTAAAGCACACTTATTTAGCGGATTGTTGCCGGGTCGTGGGTTTCAGAGTAAAAGCGGCCATATCTTTCCGGCACCCCAGAGCTCCTATTTTGAAGGAATGCATATAAGTTGTGTCAAGTTCGACAAAACATGCTAAGGTTTAGGAATGTTCATTTTGATGTCTTTTGATGTAACTCTGGGAGTGTACAAATGGAGCCGAATGGTTCCATTTCTAGTTAAGGGGGTCCTTGCAAATAAAAAAACATTTGAGTACCCCTAGAAGCATGGCCTCATAATGTGACCATACATACATACGTATACATACGTACATACATACTAGTGTCGTAGTAAATCAGTGTAAAAAAAAAAAGAAAATCCCAAACATTCCCACGGACAAGACCAAGTCTTTGCCACAGACCGTGTACGGACTTGTTGGTGACCCCTGACCCCTGTAGGACATACTGATGACCCCTGACCCCTGTAGGACATACTGATGACCCCTGACCCCTGTAGGACATACTGATGACCCCTGACCCCTGTAGGACATACTGATGACCACTTGTTGGTGACCCCTGACCCCTGTAGAACATACTGATAACCACATGACGGGCAGTGTTGTTTTCGTCGACTAAAACTATACTAAATATGTTGACAAAATATATTGACAATTTCGTCAACAGATTAAAACTAGACTAAAATGTTAGGAAGAGACTAGTGGACAAGAGATCCAGTATAAGTCATTACACACTTGGTTGCATGCTGAAATGCTATTTGCTATTTTCAGCAAGCATAAAATAAAATCAGTCATTACGACGGCATCAAGGCATTTAAATCGACTAACATTTAATCGACTAAATCACCTGTAGATTTAGTCGACTAAAATCTTATGACATTTAGTCGACTAAAAGTAGACTTAACTAAAACATTCCAGGTAACTAAAATGTGACTGAAACCAAGTGAAAACTATTCAAGAGACTATGATGACTAAAACTAAAATAGAATTGAATAGATTTGCTGCCAAAAACCACAGTGCTGCCGGGGACAGAGCACAGACAGTGACCTCTCCAAAGTGCATTGTGCAGCCATCCTTAGCGCCGTGCTACAGGTAGCGGGATCAGTGCATGGTGGGATTGCTTTCTGTCAGGTGCACGCACGGCTGCACACACACTGCATGCACGGAGCTTTATTCACTTAACTCCCTATACAGCTCAAATACTATAGCTCACGTTATCAATAGAAACAAACTACATCTATCTCACGCAATGCATTCTGTCAGTGTATGATTTGCACATAATATGCCGTCTGGAATGATTGCAACATCAGCCTGCTACTGTGTATATATACAGTATATATACACACTATGCATGACTCATGCTACTGTGTATATACAGTATATATACACACTATGCATGACTCATGCTACTGTGTATATACAGTATATACACACACTATGCATGACTCATGCTACTGTATATATACAGTATATATACACACTATGCATGACTCATGCTACTGTATATATACAGTATATACACACACTATGCATGACTCATGCTACTGTATATATACAGTATATATACACACACTATGCATGACTCATGCTACTGTGTATATACAGTATATATACACACTATGCATGACTCATATGCTTGTCTGTTGCTGTTTTACCACCTTTTAATCTTGAGTCTTGACTTCAATTCAGTATAATGTACAAGACTATTACATTTCATATGTCTGATTATGTTTTACTTCCCCGTTGCTTTTTTAAATTATTTCATTGCCATCTACGTTTATAAACGTGATTTTGTATCGCATCGCATCGAGAATGTATAGCTGGTTGTTCTGCTATAGCTAAAGGCTGTGGGGCTGTGTTGTGATGTGTCGTTTCACTTCCGGAAGCCCCCACCTTCTTGTTTAACCGTTAAGTCAATGAGCAGCAGTGAAGCGGTCAAACTTTCTGAACACTAGGTGGCAGCAAAATATTTTTTTTTAATTCAGTTGTACTATAAACAGGCCTGCACACAACTGGTGCGCCAGTGCGCATGCGTCGTCAAAATGTTTTCTGCGGTAGATCAAAGGCATGCAAGGCGCATTTGCGCACCAAGAGCTGCAACAGTTATATGTAGAGAATCTGACAGGTATTCAAAAGGAACTCAAATATGATGTTATGTCCTGTAAGTAGACTTAGAAATAAAACTAGTGTTGACTAATCTTTACACGTGACTCTTATTTTGAAGAGGAAGTCAGAGCACAGGAAGTCTGTTTCAGTTGTAAACAAGCTACTATGACACTTTCCCAAAGTTTACGTGCTCCTGTCATAGTGCTAGTCGCTAAACCACGCGACCATATTTACAATGTGAAAACCATACATCTGTCACTTGAACAACACTGGAATTACTTTATTTAAACATGGAACCTGCAGCAGTAGGTGAGTAATTAATTGTATCTGTGTAGGACGTTTCAGTGCTGCTAACAAACCTCCTGCTGCTTAACGACCACACTGTTTGTGACTGTAGTTTAGCATCTTTGTATCTTTTGCATCTGGCTGTGTGGGCAGCATAACATTGTGGCAGTGTAGAGACGTCCGTCCGTCGACCCGTCCGTCCGTCGACCCCCCCCCCCCCCCCCCCCCCCCCCCCCCCCCCCCCGCGCTGTGCGCACCAACTTGCATGTCCAGGTGCTCCTTTGAGAACTAGCCCAAAATAATTATGTGCAGCCCTGACTATAAAGTATGTGATCAATGATCATTTTATTTCATTCGTTTGTTTTGTTTTGTTGTTACCGGTATATTGAGTCCTGGTCTGTTATGTCGTGGGTTCATGGTACTGATGTACTTTATTTTCCCTTCTTTATCTTTCCAGTCCTAGAATAAGACGATACTTTTATGTTTTTTTTTCATGTTGTGATGAAAAGAGAGCTGAGCCAGACAAACAGCTCTCTGTCTACCGAGCAATCTTCCATCTTATACTCTCACCTATGGTTATGAAGCGTGGGCCATGACCCAAAGAATAAGGTCGCGGATATACAAGCGGCCGGAATGAAAATTCTCAGACGGGTGGCTGGCATGATGTGGTATCTATCTCCCTTAGAGATAGGGTGTGAAGTTCAGTCACGCGAGAAAGACTGAGTAGAGTCGCTGCTTCTTCGTATAAGTCGCTGCTTCTTCGTCTAGAAAGGAGCCAGCTTAGGTGGTTTGAGCATCTGGTTAGCATGTGTCTCGGCGTCTCCCTAGGGAGGTTCTCGATGCACATCCCACTGGGAGGAGACCCCGGGGCAGACCAAGGATCAGATGGATGGGGATTATATCTCCAAACTGGCCTTTGATAAATGATGATGATTCAAGTTTCTTTATTAGGAAAAGACCCCTTGAGATATACCATTTCGTTTTCGATGGGGCTCCCAACACAGATACAATCATTATTGTACAGGTAAACAATAAAACAAAACAAATGACATACAACGTCCGTACATGGACAGGACGAAACACTAAACATTGCAAACCTTGAAAACCATACAGCCTCATTACGGCATTGAATCCAGTCATATAACACATTATGAAAATACTACGTCCTATACAGTGAGTGCAAAAAAAAAGTAGTAATACAGGAACAAAATGAAATAAAGGAATAAACATGGTGATACAAGAACATACAACTTTGAAGTAAGAAGACAGTGCACCTTTGAAAACTGGGAATGTTGAGATGGATCTAATGTTATTTGGTAAAGTATTCCAGTCTGTAGGGGCTTTAAAAGAAAAGGCACATTTACCAAATTCAATACTAACCAAAGGAACAGTAAAGTAAACCTGAGTGGGGTGTCTGGTATGTTGTGTTGAAGGAATACAAGTTAAATAGCGTTTGCGTTAAATAGGATAATTGAAATAAATACATTTAAAAACCAGTGCATGTGTGCATGTGTCTTCTTAGTATGTAGAGAGAGAGAGAGAGAGAGAGAGAGAGAGAGAGAGAGAGAGAGAGAGAATTCCAGACACTTATCCTCGCTCTAATCCCCCAGTAGGTTTTTCTCTCTTTCTGGGTTAGGATTAGAGACCTCCCTTCAACTTCAGAGAGACAGACAGCGAGAGTGAAATAGACATGGAGAGAGACGGATAGAAAGAAATAGACATACATGGAGAGAGACGGAGAGAAAGAGACAGACATACATCGAGAGAGACGGAGAGAAAGAGACAGACATACATCGAGAGAGACGGAGAGAAAGAGACAGACATACATCGAGAGAGACGGAGAGAAAGAGACAGACAGCGAGAGAGACAGTACGAGACCTTTGGCTTAGTGAGAACAGATGCAGTGAAAACACGGGCCAGTGTCTGCATGCAGGGTTTAATATGGTTCCTACTGAAATGGATCAGAGGTTTTCTATTGATGGAGTGAGTGTTTTCTGCACGGTGCAGTCTGAGGCTTTGAAACCAACAGGATGGTGGTTGTGTCTGACCCTCTCTCTCTGAGTGCACACGCACTCACACACACACACACACACACACACACACACACACACACACACACACACACACACACACACACACACACACACACACACACACACACACACACACACACACACACACACACACACACAGGTTTTCTATTGATGGATTGTTTTCTGCACGGTGCAGTCTGAGGCTTTGAAACCAACAGGATATTGTTTGTGTCTGACCCTCTCTCTTTGAGTGCACACGCACTCACACACACACACACACACACACACACACACACACACACACACACACACACACACACACACACACACACACACAGGTTTTCTATTGATGGATTGTTTTCTGCACGGTGCAGTCTGAGGCTTTGAAACCAACAGGATATTGTTTGTGTCTGACCCTCTCTCTCTGAGTGCACACGCACTCACACACACACACACACACACACACACACACACACACACACACACACAGGTTTTCTATTGATGGATTGTTTTCTGCACGGTGCAGTCTGAGGCTTTGAAACCAACAGGATATTGTTTGTGTCTGACCCTCTCTCTTTGAGTACGCACGCACGCACGCACGCACGCGCGCGCACACACACACACACTCACACACACAGGTTTTCTATTGATGGAGTATTTTCTGCAAGGTGCAGTCTGAGGCTTTGAAACCAACAGGATATTGTTTGTGTCTGACCCTCTCTCTCTCTGAGTACGCACGCACACCCTGACCCTCTCTCTCTTTCTGTGGCTTCTCTCTCTTACACACACACACACACACACACACACACACACACACACACACTACTGATCCTCTCTCTTTGAGTGGCTTCCCACGGGCACACATTCACACAGATCCTTATTTCGGAGAGACTGAAGGTCATGCCACTCGCGTTGCACTGGCTTCCCAGCGGCGCACGCACACACGCACACACACACACGCACGCACACACACACATCCTTCTATATCTCTGTCAGAGATATACAAAAAAGTCTTATAGGGACATCCCTTTGGCTTAGCGGTAAAGATGTTAACCCTTGGACTGCCACCCCAATAGCAGCTTTTCAGTGCCTTCTGCCAGCTCTATTCATATTTTTAATTTATCATTTTAATGCCAATAGAACAATCTGTGATATACACACACTATATATCATTGTCACGGGGAAATCATATAGTATTAGACACCCAGTCCTGATGGTGGCGCTAACTTCACCATTATGCCGATTTTGATCGAATAGAGCGAATCTGGCGTCGTCATTTCCGGTTAAACAGAACATCCGCTATCTTTCTGCACTGTGTTACACAGTCATCTGTCCCCGATGCTGTGTTACACAGTCATCTGTCCCCGATGCTGTGTTACACAGTCATCTGTCCCCGATGCTGTGTTACACAGTCATCTGTCCCCGATGCTGTGTTACACAGTCATCTGTCCCCGATGCTGTGTTACACAGTCATCTGTCCCCGATGCTGTGTTACACAGTCATCTGTCCCCGATGCTGTGTTACACAGTCATCTGTCCCCGATGCTGTCTTACACAGTCATCTGTCCCCGATGCTGTGTTACACAGTCATCTGTCCCCGATGCTGTCTTACACAGTCATCTGTCCCCGATGCTGTCTTACACAGTCATCTGTCCCCGATGCTGTGTTACACAGTAGAGACTGACATTTTGTCGGGACTCCCGCGGGTCACGGGATTCCCGCGGGATTCCCGGGATGGGATTCATATTTGTATTAATCCCGTGATCGTGACGGGACGGGAATGAAAGTCAACAGGAGCGTGCAGGAGCGGGAATGACATCGATGTAGTCATCTTTCTGTGAGCCAACACTTGCTGACGCAAGTCAAAATAACTACATTACCCATAATCCAGCAGTGCTAGTGCTTCCACAACACAAAAACCTCCAATTGCAAACCAGTCTGGCTGGACGTCTTATAAAGTTTTATATGAAGACATCGTAATGCGGCCGTGTATGATTCTGCATCGCGCCGGTGCCGTGATTTAATCGATTATTTATAGCCAGATCATCCTGATGCATTTGTTTCCCCTGGCAGTGGCAACGTTCCAACTTTCAATTGTGATATGCTATGTTAGCTAGATGCTAACGCTGTTACAGCTCTCTGAACAGCTGTTCTGTTCTGAGCGAATGTTCTACAATACATCGTCAGATCGTCTCCCTTCTTTCTCCCAACCGAGTCGCATACACCAGTGGTTCCCAAACATTTTCATGTCAAGGACCCCTAAAATGACATTTATTAGCCCGCGGACCCTCATTTGAAAAGATGCCAAGGGCAGGGACCCCCATAAGAGAAGATTTGTATTACGGTTCTGTAGCTGTGATTCTCAACCATTTTAATTTCAAGGACCCCCAGTTTGACATGCATTAGTCTACGGACCCCCATTTAATGACATTTTTATCGCTGGGACCCCCAATTTATATTGTAAAATCAATGTTAATTTAACTCTGAGTGTACAAATGGAACAACATTTGGTTCCATTTGTACACTCACATAACATAATTTGTTACAGACGGTCTGTAACAGACCCATAAGGGTCCATTTGGTTCCAAACTATTAATTAGCTGGGGACCCCCTGGAACTCTCTCAAGGACCCCTGGGAACCACTGCCATACAGACTTGTACACTGAATAATTATTCATATAGAGTTAAATTAACACGGAGGTTTTTTTTTATCTTAATTGACAAAGCACTTGTTAACTGTTAAGCTTTAAGTTCTGTTCAGGGAAAAACCGTATAGGACTTAAATGAAGTGTCAGAACTGTATTTGGTAGTCAAAGTTAAATCCAACATTGCCCACTTTATTTATTTTAATTTTATTGGTAGGCTATCTGTCTTGAGAAGCCAGAAGTGATAGATAGATAGGCCTATAGATAGATACAGTAGATGGATCGATAGATGGATCGATCAATTCATCAATTGCCTTTCCTAATGACTAATTTAAAAAAAAAAAAATAAAAAAAACAGGAGCGGGAGTAATTTCGAGTGGGAGCGGGATGGGATCAGGAGTCATTCTACAGGAGTGGGACAGGACAGGATTTTTTTTTTAACTCTGGCCCAGGATTGGGACAGGACAGGATTTTTTCTGTGGGAGTGGGACAGGACAGGAGTGAAAATCCACTCCCGTGTCAGTCTCTATTACACAGTCATCTGTCCCCGATGCTATGCGATCATCAATATAATTGTGTTGCAGTGTTGAATATAGTTTTAGTCATAGTCTCTTGAATAGTTGTCATTTCGTTTTAGTCACCTGGGATGTCTTAGTGTTAGCCTAGTTTTAGATTAAATCTACAGTTGATTAGGTCGACTAAAATGTATTTTGGCAGGCCTTGATTCCGTCGTAATGGCTGATTTTACACTTGCTGATAGCCAATCTACAAGCTCACAACGCATCGCTTAGATCTGCTATTTTCATCATGGAACCAAGTGTAAAATTACTTATACTGGATCTCTTGTCCACTAGTCCCTTCCTAACACTTGAGCCTAGTTTTTTATTTGTTGTATTGTCAATACATTTTTGTCTTATAGTTTTAGTCATCATAGCTTAGTTTTCATTTAGTTTCCATTTAGTTTTCGCCAGTGAAAAGAGATAGTCGACGAACATTTATTTTTGTCATGGTATTAGACGACGCAATCAACTGTCTGTTCTTGAACAACAGAATACATTGCAGGCAGTTCAAACCGCTCCGAGGCAGGACACGAATGCATCCCTGGCGAGAGGAAATTACATTTTCATCAGAGTTAATGGATGTCATTGTGTGTGCGTGAGTCTAGAGAGAGAGAGAGAGAGAGAGAGAGAGAGAGAGACTGTTGTTTATGCCTCCTCTGTTCCTTAATCCATTTTGACCTGAGATCAGATTCTAAAAATGTTTTCTACATCCTGACAGTTTTGTGAAAAAGCTATGTTTCTGTCAGTCGTTCTTCGATTTTTCAAAAATAGCAGACCTACAAGCTCGTAGCGCGCCACTCGGTGGCGCGCTATGAGCTTGTAGATCTGCTATTTTTCAATAGCTAAAGCATAACATAATGCTAACACCAAAAGGGGTTCCCGCCTAAAATGGGTTAATCTCTCTCTCTCTCTCTCTCTCTCTCTCTCTCTCTCTCGTCGACTAAAATGTATTTTGGCGGGCCTTGATGCCGTCGTAATGACTGATGTTCCACTTGCTGATGTTCCACTACAAACCAAGTGTAAAATTACACTACAAACCAAGTGTAAAATTACACTACAAACCAAGTGTAAAATTACACTACAAACCAAGTGTAAAATTACACTACAAACCAAGTGTAAAATGACTTCTAGGGGAGAGACAACCGCCCTGGTTGTAACACTTTGCACGTTACACTCTTTTATACTCGGATCCGTTTATCTACATATGTAATATTTCCAGGCAACGGAGTCGGACCTACACATGTCTGCTAGGGCATTAAGCAACTAGTAAAAATGACTAGAAGTGAATGCCCTAATGTCTGCTACCATAAACCACTTCAGGTTTTTCTCCCTTACTGGATCTCTTGTCCACTAGTCTCTTACTAACATTTTAGCCTAGTTTTTATTTGTTCACAAAATTGTCAATATATTTAGTTTTACTCATCATACAGTAGCTTAGTTTCCATTTAGTTTGTCAGTGAAAAAATGTAGTCGATGAACATTTTTTTTGGTCATAGTTTTAGTCGACAAAATCAACACTGACACTGACGTTTAAAGGTATATTCAGTGATTTGACTTAATTCAAATATCACTTGTTTTTTCTTTTTTTCTGGATAATCCTCCCTACTATAGAGTGTGCTGACCATATAAGGAGTTCCTCCCTGTCCCCAGTGAGCCCCTGGTCAAAAAACCCTAGTTTCAGTTTTGGTGGTGGGTGGCAAAGCCTTCATCCAATCAGGATGAGAGGGGCCTTCCTCCAATCATGATCGAGTGGGGGAGGGCCTTGGTGCACATGCTGTTGGCCTGTTGCACTTCCCCCACTGTAGAGAGTGTGCATGTGCACATTTTGTTACCGGGGCGGACTGGGTGGTTTTCCAAATCACCCAAATCATTGAATGCTCCTTTAACGGATCGTTGACGGAAGTGAACGGGAGCATTTCGTTCACCACAAAGTACTGGTTCATTTGATTTGTTCGTTTCATGACCGACACGACGCTACGTCGTAATGGCAGATTTTACACATGGTTGAATGCTGAAAATTACCTTTTATCTTTTGTCAGAACGCAACCACACATGAAATTACTTGTACATGAGAAAAAGAGGTTGCACATCAGCAATGGTTTTCGGTGCGAGTGCTAAAAAAAAATAGCAATTCAAAAACAATTATAATCCAAAATTGTAGCACATGCATCCAAAAATTAAATAAATGGCGGACAAACTACTCGCATTCCCATTTTGAGCGGGAACCCCTTTTGGTGTATTATGTTATGCTTTAGCTATTGAAAAATAGCAGATCTACAAGCTCATAGCGCGCCACCGAGTGGCGCGCTACGAGCTTGTAGGTCTGCTATTTTTGAAAAATTGAAGAACGACTGACATAGAAACATAGCTTTTTCAGAAAACTGTCAGGATGTAGAAGACATTTTTAGAATCTGATCTCAGGTCAAAATGGGTTATTGGCACTCACCTATGATCTGAGGAAGGCTCATGAATTCATTTTTTAGATTAAATGACTTGTCTACTGGATCTCTGGATCCCTAACATTTTAGTCTTTTTGAGCGGTGGCACTATGGACAGCTACTGTATGTGTGTCCATTGTCCGTATGTCATACGGCTATGTATAGTATGAATGTCTATGTCTTATTTTCTTTTTTAGTGTAACAACTGTGCTTGACTCCAAAGCCACTGCTCACTTCACATTGGTGTGATTTTATTTGTTGACAACAAATTTGGGGGCTTTTTTGCCTTTATTGATAGGGTACAGTAGCTTGACAGGAAGGGGGGAGAGATACGGGGGGGGGGGGGGGGAGACACGCAGCAAAGGCCGACGGGCTCGGGACTCGAACCCGCAACGCACTGCCAGGCCGGACCACCGGCCCGGGTGCCCGGACCGCTCAGCCGCGGCCCAGGCCAATGCATTTAGTCTTAGTTTAGTACAAACAGTTTTGCCATAGTTTTAGTCGACAAAATACACAGTCCGTCAGGCTTGTTACTGAATGAACTGATGAGCACAAGGGATGTCTAGAACATTATATTAGAGGAGATGTTGTTGTCGTATAGTTAGTGGGCCAGTCAAGGCATTAAATGCCAATTGACTCCAGCAGCCCAACACCTGTTCAACCAGCCAATTAGATGATCACACACTTAATGGTGTTAGATCTGCAGTTTATTCAATTAGATGATCAGATCAGGTGTGTGTGTATGTGTGTGTGTGTGTGTGTGTGTGTGTGTGTGTGTGTGTGTGTGTGTGTGTGTGTGTGTGTGTGTGTGTGTGTGTGTGTGTGTGTGTGTGTGTGTGTGTGTGTGTGTGTGTGTGTGTGTGTGTGTGTGTGTGTGTGTGTGTGTGTGTGTGTGTGTGTGTGTGTGTGTTGTTAAGCTAAGCTTCACAGTGACCTGTGTGACCCCGAGCTGCCAAGCTTCACACAGTTCAAAGTTCAAATTTTACTCAATTAAATGTAATCAGTAGAAATATGTATGTGTGTCATTGTTGCAGGTGGGGTTTTTCTTTGAATTTTGTATTCGGAAAGTTCCAAACAAATCAGACATGGTGACAGTTACAGACAGAGAGACACAGTGACAGTTACAGACAGACACACAGTGACAGACAGAGAGACACAGTGACAGTTACAGACAGACACACAGTGACAGTTACAGACAGAGTGACAGTTACAGACAGAGAGACACACAGTGACAGTTACAGACAGAGAGACAGTGACAGTTACAGACAGACAGTGACAGTGGCAGTTACAGACAGAGACACAGTGACAGTTACAGACAGAGAGACACACAGTGGCAGTTACAGACATAGAGACAGTGACAGTAGTTACAGACAGAGAGACAGTGACAGTTACAGACAGAGATACAGTTACAGACAGAGAGACAGTGACAGTTACAGACAGAGAGACAGTGACAGTTACATACAGAGAGACAGTTACAGGCAGAGAGACAGTGACAGTTACAGACAGAGAGACAGTGACAGTTACAGACAGAGAGACAGTGACAGACAGAGACAGTTACAGACAGAGACAGAGACAGTGACAGACAGAGATACAGTTACAGACAGAGAGACAGTGACAGTTACAGACAGAGAGACAGTGACAGTTACAGGCAGAGAGACAGTGACAGTTACAGACAGAGAGACAGTGACAGTTACATACAGAGAGACAGTTACAGGCAGAGAGACAGTGACAGTTACAGACAGAGAGACAGTGACAGTTACAGACAGAGAGACAGTGACAGACAGAGACAGTGACAGTTACAGACAGAGACAGAGACAGTGACAGACAGAGATACAGTTACAGACAGAGAGACAGTGACAGTTACAGACAGAGACAGTGACAGTTACATACAGAGAGACAGTGACAGTTACAGACAGAGACAGTGGCAGTTACAGACAGAGACAGTGACAGTTACAGACAGATATACAGTTACAGACAGAGAGCCAGTGACAGTTACAGACAGAGACAGTGACAGTTACAGACAGAGAGAAAGTGACAGTTACATACAGAGAGACAGTGACAGTTACAGACAGAGACAGTGGCAGTTACAGACAGAGACAGTGACAGTTACAGACAGAGATACAGTTACAGACAGAGAGCCAGTGACAGTTACAGACAGAGACAGTGACAGTTACAGACAGAGAGACAGTGACAGTTACAGACAGAGAGACAGTTACAGACAGAGATACAGTTACAGACATAGATACAGTTACAGACAGAGACAGTGACAGTGACAGTTACATACAGAGAGACAGTGACAGTTACAGACAGAGAGACAGTAGGTGCGTTTCCATAAAGCCATTTTTTGCGCATTAAGGCTCTTGCGCAAAATCTCCTGGATGGAAACACATCAAAATGCGAATAAGTCTCCATTTTTCGCAAAAAAACTTTTTCGCTTGGAGGTTGCGGATTTAGGCTTTTTCGAAAAAAGGGAAATGCGCAAATAGTGTATGGAAACACTTGCGGAAAAGGTTTTTAATTAGAAAGCATTGAACTCGCATTATATCGCTTTTGTACAGTTGGAAAATAAAATAAAAAAACGATGGGGAGGCAGTGGAGTGAACGGTGCATGGGAGGGTGGCTAGAGAGGGAGAGGGAGTGATGTTGTGGATACATATAAGGTCCCAATTTACTACTACCCGACCCGTCCGATTAATAATTGTGTAGTGTGTTCACTAGTGTGTCTGAATCCTCCCGAGTTGATCGGGGCGCTCCGATCATTTTGATATCTGGATCGCTACTGTATGGATGGAAGACACACACACACACACACACACACACACACACGTGGTGTAGTAGACTAAACTTTTATATAACCTATAGCTGCCTGGGTATGCTTCATCTATTCTTATTTATCATAAGATAAGCAACCTAAACGTGTAGGCTATAGGCTATATAGCCGATGAAACAAGTTATTCACAACTGTCTGCAGCTGCAATCAATCAATTTACAGTATAAACGACCAGTATGCTCCAATCGAGTCCCGCGACATATAGGCTACATCTGCCCCGAATATATTAAGACAAGCATTACACAACAAATAGTTTGTACGTTCTTTGACTGTAGGTGTCGTCAATACTGTGAAAGCAGCAGATGCCCGCTGGCTTGCTGTAGACTTGCTGACGGTCGGTCAGCCGCTGACCAGGGATCAGATTACAACGCAGTATATGGGGTCCCGTCCGTTGAAGTGAACTGAACAAAGCGCATCAAATCCCTAAATCAATGGTGTGAACATGGATTAGGACTACTTTACATGAGCCTCACTTTACTGGCAAAACAGTGCCAACTACTGCATATTTAATTAACTTATTTCATATGCGCATTTTATCAGTTTAATGGAAACACAGACAATTCGCTTTTCTTTTTTCGACTTAATGAACATACGCTTCCTTTTTTCGCAAAGGCTTAATGGAACCGCACCTACTGACAGTTACAGACAGAGATACAGCGACAGTGACAGACAGAGAGACACACAGTGACAGTTACAGACAGAGAGACTCACAGTGACAGTGACAGACAGAGAGACAGTGACAGTTACAGACAGAGAGACAGTGATAGTTACAGACAGAGAGACACACAGTGACAGAGACACACCGTGACAGTGACAGACAGAGACACACAGTGACAGAGACACACAGTGACAGTTACAGACAGAGAGACACACAGTGACAGAGACACACAGTGACAGTTACAGACAGACACACAGTGACAGTGACAGTTACAGACAGAGAGACACACAGTGACAGTTACATACAGAGACACACAGTGACAGTGACAGTTACAGACATATAGACACACAGTGACAGTGACAGTTACAGACATAGAGACACACACTGACAGTTACAGACAGAGACACACAGTGACAGTTACAGACAGAGACACACAGTGACAGTTACAGACAGAGATACACACAGTGACATTGACAGTTACAGACAGAGAGACACACAGTGACAGTTACAGACAGAGATACACACAGTGACATTGACAGTTACAGACAGAGAGACACACAGTGACAGTTACAGACAGAGAGACACACAGTGACAGTGACAGTTACAGACAGAGAGACACACAGTGACAGTTACAGACAGAGAGACACACAGTGACAGTTACAGACAGAGAGACACACAGTGACAGTGACAGTTACAGACAGAGAGACACACAGTGGCAGTTACAGACAGAGACACACAGTGACAGTTACAGACAGAGACACACAGTGACAGTTACAGACAGAGACACACAGTGACAGTTACAGACAGAGAGACAGTGGCAGTTACAGACAGAGACACACAGTGACAGTTACAGACAGAGAGACACACAGTGACAGTGACAGTTACAGACAGAGACACACAGTGGCAGTTACAGACAGAGACACACAGTGACAGTTACAGACAGAGACACACAGTGACAGTTACAGACAGAGACACACAGTGACAGTTACAGACAGAGACACACAGTGACAGTTACAGACAGAGACACACAGTGACAGTTACAGACAGAGACACACAGTGACAGTTACAGACAGAGACACACAGTGACAGTTACAGACAGAGACACACAGTGACAGTTACAGACAGAGACACACAGTGACAGTGACAGTTACAGACAGAGACACAGTGACAGTGACAGTTACAGACAGAGACACACAGTGACAGTTACAGACAGAGACACACAGTGACAGTTTGAAGTGACAAACTTCCAGTCCCTCTGCTATGTGTAATTGTACTTGACCCATTTAGACCTGACCTCAACATTTAAAAAAAATCTTCTAAGTTCGTAGCGAGCCACTCTGTGGCGCACTATGAGCTTGTAGATCTGCTATTTTTTCAATAGCTAAATTATAACAATGTTTAAAACACCAAAAGGGGTTCCCACTGAAAATGGGTTAAGTTTGTGATGCACTTAGTTCCTTTTCCACCACAGCTGTTCCCACACTGTGGAATGCCCTCCCCGTTTCCATAAAGAATGCAGAGTCTGTTAACAATTTGCTGAAAACGTATTTATTTCGTTTGCATTTTGGACTGTGAAATGTCTACCTGGCCTATTTGTGCAGGTCAATGTTTTGCTTTTCTTCTTGTGTTATTAATCCTACATGTGTTTTTAATTTGATTGTTTTTATTACCTTGTTGTTCCACTGTACAGCACTTTGTAACTTTGTTTTGAAAAGTGCTTTACTTACTTACTTACTTACTTACTTACACTGTGCATGGCACTTAAGCCTCTCCAATTGAATTGTAAAGCCTCTCCAATTGTAAAGGCTCCACACGTAGCCGAGGCTGGAAGTTTAGCCACTCTTAACTTCTCACAAGTTGTGGAAACACTTCCTCTCCTATAACGATGTAACACCTTAATTAATACCGCTCAGGACCCATCAGGCCATCAATCATTAATGAATACCGCCAGGACTCATCGATCGATCCATCTTAGAGGACGTTGGAGGAACTCTGCACTATCCAAATACATCGACCCAATCAAGGGTGTGAGCTTTATTTTTTCTCCCAGAGAGGTCAGGATTAGAGGGATTCCCGGGTTGATTTGAGGTGTTATGATGAAACGGCAATCTGAAGAGAGTTCAGCTCGTCTTAATACATTTTGGGCGGGAACCCCTTTTGGTGTTAGCATTATGTTATGCTTTAGCTATTGAAAAATAGCAGATCTACAAGCTCATAGCACGCCACCGAGTGGCGCGCTACGAGCTTGTAGGTCTGCTATTTTTGAAAAATCGACTGACATAGAAACAGCTTTTTCAGAAAACTGTCAGGATGTAGAAGACATTTTTAGAATCTGATCTCAGGTCAAAATGGGTTAAAGATGAAAAGGTCGTAGGTCGAGGGGGAAATCAAAGTACCTTTGATGTGTAAATCACGGCTGTGTAAATGTCTCGCCGTTATTAGTGCTGTCCATCATGTTGCAGTGTTGGTTTTGACAGCAAGTTTTGATTTGAGTTTTAGTCATATAGTCTTTTGAATAGTTTTCATTTAGTTTTTAGTCACATTTTAGTCACCTGGAAGGTTGTAGTGTTGTTGTAATGTTGTCGACTAAATGTCATACGATTTTAGTCGACTAAATCTACAGTTGATTTGGTCGACTAAAATGTATTCTGGCGGGCCTTGATGCCGTCGTAATGGCTGATTTTACACTTTTAGTCATCATAGCTCCCCCCCCCCCCCCCCTCCATTGTAATGGAGGTCGACTTAAAGGACCACTTCACCACTTTTCAACCTACTGTATCTTCATATAACTGGTCCTCACTAATTTTCATGATGTAATACCGTTGGCTCTCGGGTATAGGCCAATAGAGTGTCGCAGTCCCCTTTCTAATTATTTGTTCGGCCCACCATGTTTTTGTTTATTGTCATGATTTGTCAACTCGGCTGTCTGAGGCTTAAAGGCCTAATTAAATACTGTTTGAAACGTCTATGGAGAAAAGAAAATGATTGGGAAATTCTCTCCTGGTGCCCTCGTCGTTCTGAAAGGGAGGGGGGAGGGGGGACTGGGACGCTCCACAGCACAGACTGACACCCACTACAGAACACATGCTGTTTTCATCTCATCTCTTTGACATGTTTGCAGAGCCTTGCAGCCAATTAAAGCGTGTTCTTCCCAGGCTAGTGTAAAGTCCCAGTAAGTCTGCTGGGCTGATTGTGAATGTCTCTACCTGGTGTGTGGAGTCATGCTGCTGTAGGACTTTAGAGGGTTAATGCTCATCAAGGCTCTTCCTGCTGTGTGAAGGACTCTTGACAGAGAGAAGACATGATGACGCAAGAATCCAGAAACCCCAAAGCCAGCAGTGTTGGGGGGGGGGGGGGGGGTGGGAAATACTCACATATATTACTTATAACACTTTTAAAGACAGGCGTTTCTACGGGGCACCCTTTTACCTGTGCCATGCAGGCAAAAACTACAAATTATATATCACGATATCTGCAATTGAATATTAAAAAAACAAACAAAAGAAAAGACATAAAAGGCTGTGACCGCAGACAGTAGCCTCATGTTGCTGGCAGATCTACCTTTTATGCAAGAACAAGGTATCTCTCTCTCTCTCTCTCTCTCTCTCTCTCTCTCTCTCTCTCTCTCTCTCTCTCTCTCTCTCTCTCTCTCTCTCTCTCTCTCTCTCTCTCTCTCTCTCTCTCTCTCTGTTAAACTAGTTGTTTACTGGTAGTAACTTTGTCATGTTTCGCGGACGATACGCGACCTGTTTTTCCTCCCGGAATTATCCCCCGTTACGGACGCTCCGCACCCGTCTTTCCTCCCGGACAGAGATGTCATGGAGTAGAAGTAAACATATCGGAGATGCTCAACTAAAATACAGATACCAGATACCTCAAAATGGTACTTAAGTAAATGTACTTAGTTACTTTCCACCACTGCCGGGTAGGAATAATCTCCAGGGTTAAGGATGCTGAGATGCCGAGAACAAGTATAGCTGTAGAGTAAGAAAATACATCTGATAAAATCAGCAACAGAATAAAACAACTGTAAAGTAATTACAATAAATGCACAATTTAATTAATAATAATAGGGATAGACACACACACCACTTTCTCAAACTAACTTTTCCAAATCTCTCGCTCTCTCTCTCTCCTTTCATCTCTCGCTTTCTCTCAATCTTCATATCTGCCCGTTTCCCTCAACCAATTAACCCACGGCCTGCAATTAGCTCCTTCAATCAGCAATGCTGTAATCACGCACACACACACACCACACACACCCCACACACACGCACACGCGCACCATGGAGCTGTTTCTGCAGTGTCATCGGGGTGTTTTATATTTGGGAAGAAATAGCCTGACCCAGCCAGCGTGCTTTCTGCAGGTCTAGAGGGGTGCAGGGCGCGCATGGAGCAAGTGCTGGAGAATATTGGTTTCACCGATCGCTCGCCCCACCAGGAAATGTATCTCGTTTCCCCAGGCGTTCATTTTTGAGTCGAGTGCGAACGGAAATAAAAGCCTGGGTATGAAAAGGAGATTCACAGCCAGGGAACTCTCCGTGGTGCTGAAGTCATAAACTACTCCTACAGCAAAGGGGGGAGGGGAGCTGTCTGTGGTGCTGAAAGTCTTCACTCGGGCAGTAACTTTTTTTCACCTGGTGCCAATTGCCTAAAATGTTATCCTGGGGGCTATAGAGCGTCGCAGTCCCGCCCCCTACCAGGGCCCAGGAAACGATTCTCCGTTCATTTTCCTCATAGACATTTCAAAAAGTATTTATTTAAAGACATTTTAAGCCGAGTTGTGAGAAACCATGACAACAAACACAATTTTTCGGGCCAAAAAAATAATTAGAAAGAAGAAGAAAACGGCAGGTTACAACACTTTTTTTCTTGTTTTTCTTCTTTGTAATTATTTGTTTGGTCCAAAATATTGTGTTTATTGTCATGATTTGTCACAACTCGAGTTGGCTTTGTACAACGCTTAAAAGGTCTTTAAATACATACTTTTTGAAATGTCTATGGGACAAATGCATTGGGGACTCTTTCCTGGGCCTGGCGTCGTCATGAAAGGGGGCGGGACTGCGGCGCTCTATACTCTCCCTCTGCCAACCTGGGGCGAGCCCCAAACTGAACTTGTGCTACCGTCAATGCATGAGGAGTGAGCAGGCCGCTTCTTATATCACCTGACAGGTGAGGAGTTTCACCACCGAGTGGCGCGCTACGAGCTTGTAGGTCTGCTATTTTTGAAAAATCGAAGAACGACTGACATAGAAACATAGCTTTTTCAGAAAACTGTCAGGATGTAGAAGACATTTATAGAATCTGATCTCAGGTCAAAATGGGTTAATAAACAGTGTTAAGCAGTAGAACATAGTAGTAGATGAGAAAAAGATGTTGCGCATCAGCAATGGTTTTCAGTGGAGTGCTAAATCCAAATCCAGTATACATTACAATAAATAAAGGAAATCCTTAAAGGTAGCACATCCGAAAATAAATGGCGGAAGTGAGCCTTAGCCGAAACGCGTAAGCCTTCCTTTTTGGTGTGTGCCAATACAGAAATGGAAATGTGAGTACTTTGTCTGCCATTTATTTTTTGTTATAAAACGGTTAGTCACAATACTTGATTCTGATTGGCTGGTTACCGTTGTAAAATCCACGATAATCCACACCTTCAATCACTTTATATCATTCCCAGCTGATCCCGTAGCTCGGTAGCTGGACTGGGGAAGGGGAGCACTTGATTGCCTTACACACACACGCTGGCCGTGCGGGCGTGTAAGCAAACTAAGCACCGCCCGCATGCACTCATATGACTGTGAATGTGTGGCTCCAGGCGGCCCCGTAAAGACATGAAGCGCTATTCTCCCGTTACATAGCCTACTTGCAGAGCAAAACAAGGAAGTGTACGTGGCTCGCTCTGGTGGGCGCAAATCGTAGCTACTTTTGTGAATGTAATAGTTTTATTAGGTTAATATATTGCTATACGTTTGTAACCGTTTTAGAAAAGCAATAAGCCATGCGAAGTCCCAGTTTACCGTGGATTTTATAATAGCTTGAGAGGGTCTCTCAGCCATTATAAAATCCACGGTAACCTGAGACCTCGTGTGGCTTCTTGCTTTAATGTCCTATACCTTTTGGGATTTTATTTTAAATCCTACATTTTAAAATAATAGTATCTTGCCAGTTATGGCATAGTAGTAAAGGTAGAAATGTTAGTACTTGTAGTATTAGTAGCAGTCCAACATAGCCAGATGTGCTGCAGTACAGTGCTTCTCAAACCTTGTTTTAATTGAAAGGACTCCCACAACTATGAGAGTTACAGACCTGTTTTAAGGTCCATCTGGAACCCCCTCTAGTTTCCTTCATGGTCCCTGGAACACTTTACTTTACACTGCTGTAGTATACGTAGTAATGTGTTTCCTCATTGTATTTTAGAACTGCAGGTGTGTGTGTGTGTGTGTGTGTGTGTGTGTGTGTGTGTGTGTGTGTGTGTGTGTGTGTGTGTGTGTGTGTGTGTGTGTGTGTGTGTGTGTGTGTGTGTGTTCTCATTGCAATCACTTTGTGTTTACTGTCATTCCACATTATTGCATATTTATCTTAATAATAATAATATTTTTAACTGTAGTAGGCCTACTGAGTTAATACCAATGTCTCAAACTGTGGAATGCTCTTCTAACCCATTGCAACCAGAACTGCAGACTCACTCCCAATCTCCCGTGCTTCGTCTTGCTTACTGCTGGATGCCTACATTGTAACGTCTGAATGTAAACAGCTGCACAGATAATAGGTTTAATCAAACTGTTGTCAAATACGTACAGTATATCTCTGCCACTGTAGGTGTGCGTGCGTGCGTGCGTGCGTGCGTGCGTGCGTGCGTGCGTGCGTGTGTGCGTGCGCTGGCAGTATGCACACACAGTCCCTGGGAGAGTAGAGAGGGAATCCAAGCAGCAAATTAAAAGACTGCAGCTGTTCCTCATGAGGATGAATCTATGAAACTCTAGAGACACACACACACACACACACACACACACACACACACACACACACACACACACACACACACACACGCACACACTTTCCTCACACGTCATTAGGCATGAGAATTATCAATATTTAATCATAGCTCCAATTAGTCCCTATAGATCTCCTATTGAACTTGAACATACATTCCCAGTGGAGTAGCGTGTGTGTGTGTGTGTGTGTGCGCAGTAGCGTGTGTGAGTGTGGGTGTGCGCAGTAGCGTGCGTGTGTGTGTGTGGGTGTGCAGTAACGTGTGTGTGTGTGTGTGTGTGTGTGGGTGTGTGTGTGGGTGTGCAGTAACGTGTGTGTGTGTGCGTGTGTGTGTGGGTGTGTGTGTGGGTGTGCAGTAACGTGTGTGTGTGTGTGGGTGTGCGCAGTAGCGTGTGCAGTAGCGTACGACCTGACATCGCCAATAAAGTAATTTCTGCTGATCAAATCGGACGGCTGACGGAAGTCAGCGTTTGGAACGGCTGCATTATAAACCAAGGTTATATCAGGCCTTGTGTTTTTCATTTTTATATGTTGTTATAACTGTCAATGAAATATCATGCCGTAAACGACGTGGTATGGGAACGGCATAGACGGACATACTTGTCGATACGGAATCCATACAATTTACAATGTAGGCATAGCATTATGTTATGCTTTAGCTATTGGAAAATAGCAGATCTAGGTCAGATTGTAGGTCTGCTATTTTTGAAAAATCGAAGAACCACTGACATAGAAACATAGCTTTTTCAGAAAACTGTCAGGATGTAGAAGACATTTTTAGAATCTGATCTCAGGTCAAAATGGGATAATCCACAGTGATTTACAGTAAGCAACGACACATGCTGATACATCAAATACATACATAGTCATCTAGGACATAAGCAAGCTAAGAACATATAACATCCAACTAACCTGTCTATCTATCTATCTATCTATCTATCTGTTTCTTCCTGAGAATTGTCTGCATTTGAGTTCAATGAGAATGATTATTATTATATTATATTGAGGAAACCACCTAACTCCATTTTTTTTGTTCGCATAAATCAGTGCTATTGAACATCCTTTACGTATGTGTTGAAAATATTGAACCAAGTAGTAAAAAACGCTTTGGACAAAACCTCTTAACTCCATTGGACCCTAAAACTGTCTGCTAAAACGTCATGCAAGTCATTGCCAATATATAAAGTCACAACACAAACTTTGATGAGGCAATATTGCTTGTTTTTTATTGTTTTCAAAATATAGTTAGGTGCTTTCTTCCTAACAGCAGAAATATGTTTATAATACACTATAGTTATAGACTAATGGGCTTCAAAGAAATGGTTACTAATTTGGGTTCTGCCTGTTTCATTCAGTATTTAAGTCCGACGTCATTTTGTAGTGCTACGTTACGTCCGGGTCCAAGTGGCACCAGCTCCCGTCCGCATCTCATTGTAAATACAATATCTAAACGTGTGAATCTTTTATTTATTTATATTTATTTTTCAGAAAGGAAGCCATTGAGGGTATGTTGAATCTAGTTTGCAATTAATGAGGATTTAGTTGACACAATGAAATAAAATGGCGATAGTATTCAGTGTGGGGCAGACGGCCTGTCACAGCCAGATTTGGGAGACCAGTAGCTTTGTTGTTGCGAGGAAAGCGGTAAAATGAGACTTTCGTGATTGTTTTCGTCTCAGATTTAGTCCGACAGAGCGTCACAGTATAGCTCTATGGGGACACAAAAGTAGGACCCGGAAGTATCTCTGGAGGGGGCGCTCACGTCACGGTTAAAATACTGAATAGAGACAGAACCTCTTTCATGTCTGACAACGTTTCATGTCTGACAACGTGGCTACTGTGAACTAAAGACTAGCTTCAGGCGGGGCACAAAATGTTACCTCCCGTTTTAAGAGGACATGATTTGATTAGCTAATATCCAATTTGAGCCAATCAGGCTCTGTGGAATTGCAACGGGCGGAGAGAGGGTTATAATCTGGCACCCAATTAGACACACATATGGTGATCTACATCTAACAAGGTAATCTACATCTAACAAGGTAATCCAATCCAATAAAGCATGATTAGCATAATGACATTATCTCGTCTGTATCCTTAATCATTATGCAGGTGTCACACATGGTAGTATGTATTTTATGATAGGTGGATGGATGGATGGATGGATGGATGGATGGGTAGGTGGATGGATGGGTAGGTGGATGGATGGATGGATGGGTGGATGGGTAGGTAGGTGGGTGGATGGATGGATGGATGGATGGATGGATGGGTAGGTAGGTATAGGTAGGTAGGTGGATGGATGGACATTTTTAGGGGTCCTTGACATGAAAATGTTTGAGCACCGCTGACATAGAAACATGGGTTTTTCAGAAAACTGTTATGATTTAAGAAGGCATTTTTATTATCAAAAACTTAAAGATCTGTTTTCCAAAATCAAGTCGTCAAATACAAAGGCAATGCATTGCACAAGAAGGTGGGGAGGAAAAGTATATTCCTCACCCAAACTTCCAGTCAGGAGTCCACAGCAGGTTCCCCTTTGTCCAAAAGCTCTGATTCAGAGCTACTAAATCCTCAAATGTTCCTTCACCAAACTTTTTTTTTTACATTTATCTCCCCGGCCTGATTTACTCAGCCTGTATGCTTAGCTTGCTGGTCGTTCTTCCCAGTGGTGGAAAGTAACTAAGTACATTTACTTAAGTACAGTACTTGTTGAGCTATTTGAGTATTGATACTTGAGTCAGGTGAGTCAGCAAAAAGTCTATTTAAAAAGACTGTTTTGTTGCAAATTCGACTAATGCAATGTCAGCCTCGGAAACCCAGACGTTTTTATTTCCAGGGAGAGAAAAAAAAAGTCTGGGACCGAGTCCACTTCAATTCGGCATAGAGTAGCGCAAACGTCGATCACTCTCTGCTGATTTCTGATCGTCTGCACCTTTGTTAAATTGACGCACACACGTATAACACACACACTCCTCTCTCTCTCTGTCGCGGATCCTGCCGGGAGCTGCCTATGCCATAGAAAGTGTATAGGTGGACCCCAGGCTAGACCGTGACTGTCTGACAAACACATTAATACTGTGTGTCCCTAGTCGCCCGCTGGCGTGTGCAAGTTCCCTCCGAGGATTAATAAAGCAGCCTATATATCTCATCTCGTCTCATCGTATATCTGGAGCAGTGTCGGCTCAGGTCACCCCTGTAAATAACTCCTTTGTCCGTGCTCGGCACGTCTGAATGTCATTGTTCCACACATACCAAGTCGCTACATAAAATCAGAGGTCATCAATAAGGTCTGCAATGTGTGATTTATTTATACAAATACAAACACATTCACAATCTCCCTCAGAGAGTCTTGAGGAAGAGCTTGTGCTGCTCAAAATGTCCCTCACCTTGCAGATTAAAATGTCCCTCACCTTGCAGATTAAAATGTCCCTCACCTTGCAGATTAAAATGTCCCTCACCTTGCAGATTAAAATGTCCCTCACCTTGCAGATTAAAATGTCCCTCACCTTGCAGATTAAAATGTCCCTCACCTTGCAGATTAAAATGTCCCTCACCTTGCAGATTAAAATGTCCCTCACCTTGCAGATTAAAATTCCTTGCGGGGGCGACTTGGTGTGTGTGTATTCCCCCCCCCCCCCCCCCCCGTTTAATTTCCAGCAGTATAAATATTATGGCCTGTTCTCCCTTTTCGCTGCACCGCAATATTTATTTTCTCCTTTCCACTAAATCAATGTAATTGCTGACATTTCTGAATGTCTTTCATTATTACACCACCATATGTTGTGTCACACAGAGTGTGTGTGTGTGTGTGCATGCGTGTGTGCTCGTGCGCGCTCCTTGCATACACAGTATGTTTGTGAGTGAGTGAGTGAGCTGGTGTGTATGCCAAGTGCACAGGTGATTGGACACACACACACACACACACACACACACACACACACACACACACACACACACACACACACACACACACACACACACACACACACACACACACACACACACACACACACACAGCTTAACATGATTGGGCTCCAGGCAACAAGTGAAAGGTCATCTGTGTCTGTTGTATTGAATAACACCACTCCACTGTGATTGGTCTCTGCACTTCAGGAGACATTTTGATTGGTCTCTACACTTCAGGAGACATTTTTGCAGAGACCTTGAATACTATTCCATGGATACTGACAGACGAGAGGTTCCAACTAAGATATTGTTGTGATGTGAAGCTCATTCAATAACCAAGAGGGAAATGGAAAGAGTCGTGATGTCTCATGGTTGACTTCCCGTATCTGCGTGAGGTGGGCAGACACATTATTAGGAGACAGGGAGAATGTCGGAGTCTATTCGTTTCCAATGGGAGAATGAATGATCCATTCTATAATAAATAATAAAGTAAGCACATCTGTTGAGAAACATCAAAGATGTCTTTGAGACCTGCACGCTGTGCTGAAAGGAGAAGTTTGCCTATAATCACTAAATAGCATAATAATGAGATAGTTACTCGTGACTCCCCCCCCCCCCCCCCCCCTTTTTACTCACTGTTAACTGGCACTTCAAATGGTCCGAAAGTTTCCTGATCCAACTTCAGTCGAACATCAACAACAACTCGTCAGATCTAGACATAAATTATTAAATAGACAGTTTGCTGTGAAGGTGACACATTGCAGCATCTGTTTGTTGTCTCTTTATTTTCTACCATATGTTCTTACAGTTGATGAGCCAGTCTGTAATGAGCTGTTTATTTTTATTTTTTATTTTTTTTCAGTTGGCTAAAAGTTTGTATACCAATACTGCAATATAAAATTTCTCCGTTACAAGTAAAAGTCCGGAATTCAAAAATGTACTTGAGTAAAAGTACAAAAGTATTGACATCCAAGTACCAAAAGTAGAAAGTATACTCGTTATGCAACTTTTCAAATGTATACAAATCTTTTGAAAATAGCAGAACTACAAAATCCCATTGTGTTTGTAATGTGACACATTGTGAGCTTGTAGATCAGCAATTTTCAAATGGCTGAAATGTATATATAGGGTTAGTGTATGTTTTGTAATAATAATCAAAATCTAAGTAACTAAAATGTTCAAATATATGTAGTGGAGTAAGAGTACAGTGAATAGTTCCCTCTGTGATGTAGTTGAGTAGAAGTAAAACTACTGGAAATTGGAAAGACTCAAGTAAAGTACAAATACCTCAAAATTGTACTTAAGTACAGTACTTAAGTAAATGTACTTCGTCACTTTCCACCACTGGCTAAAAGTGTATATTGCACTCCTGACGTGTATTTCTGCTAGAGAAACCAAACATCTGGCCAGAGAAACACGTTCCAGATGTTATATCACATCATTAAAAGATGATAAACACTGTTGGGAGAGAAGACTGAGACTGTATCGCCAACTAAAACGTAGGTTTACGTATGTAAACCCGGTTTTATGAATGAAAAGTGAACCTGTAACCATGTGACAATAACCCTCGGATCAGGGGCATTATACCAAATTAATCACACCTGTGGGTGCGACGTCACTCTATAAGTGCGTCCCACACCCACACACTCTTCCTCTTTTCTGACGACTGGAGGGCCAGCCTTCGCCGCCGAGTGACAAAGAAGGGTTACAGGTTCACTTTTCATTCATAAAACCGGGTTTACGTACGTAAACCTACGTTTTATTTCATTTCAAGTGAACCTGTAACCATGTGTAACCAAATTAGTCATGAGGAGATTGAAGTGGCCAAACCTATACAGTTCAAAAAGGCCATACATGAGGAGCGAAACTCATCACAGTAATACAGTCAGAAGCCGCTTCAGTGCTGTGTGGAGTGCTGTCAGTGTAGGCTATGCTATACTTGTAGGTGGAGAACCCATTACACAATACACACTTACCAAATAGGAATGTGAGTATATCTCACACGCAACGAGCGCAAAGCTGTCTCCGACGGGAACGTGAGTTATGTGTATTGCACGCGACGAACACAATCGTCGCCTGCAACAAACAACATAGGGGGTGCCACATAGAAGGATGATGAGACAGCCTCACGGTACGCCAAGGGGGAGCCACATAGAAGGATGATGAGACAGCCTCACGGTACGCCAAGGGGGGGGTGCCACATAGAAGGATGATGAGACAGCCTCACGGTACGCCAAGGGGGAGCCACATAGAAGGATGATGAGACAGCCTCACGGTACGCCAAGGGGGGGGGTGCCACATAGAAGGATGATGAGACAGCCTCACGGTACGCCAAGGGGGAGCCACATAGAAGGATGATGAGACAGCCTCACGGTACGCCAAGGGGGGGGGGTGCCACATAGAAGGATGATGAGACAGCCTCACGGTACGCCAAGGGGGTGCCACATAGAAGTATGATGAGACAGCCTCACGGTACGCCAAGGGGGTGCCACCATAGAGTATATAAAAGGATAGAGACTGAACTGGCACGAAGCTCCGCCCCCCCAGCTATTCATGTCAGTGGAAGTTGCTCAGTGGCGTTTTGAAGCACCCGGAAGACTGCCGGAAGTACCGTCTCAGAACGTCTACTTCCACATTTGACCACCAAATTTTGGTGGTCAAAGCGCTGAATAGCCTCACTGGCCCCTTGGGTGCCACATAGAAGGCAGCCCAGAGCAGGCATTCCAGTACCGTGAGGGATTGATAGTCAAAATCACAAGCTGGTATAAACTCTTACCGACCAGGAGGAAGAAGAGTGTGTGGGTGTGGGACGCACTTATAGAGTGACGTCGCACCCACAGGTGTGATTAATTTGGTATAATGCTCCTGATCCGAGGGTTATTTGAGGTTCACTTGAAATGAAATAAAACCAAAGATTCCCTATAAACAAAAGTGCTTTTCAAGGTCTGTTTACCTCACGTTTTCTTTCTGCAAAGTAACAGGTCTTCTTGCCTGCAGGCTAACCCAAAAATACACTGGTTTAGTAGGCAGGCACGCACAGCGACGTCAACTAGGACTGAAACTGGCTCTTGAGGCCGTAGAAGAAACATGTATGGTTCCAAAGTTACTTTAAATAACACATTTTGAACTGTTTAATTATGTTAATGCTTCTATGAAAAAGTAGTTCTCAAACCTTTTAGTGTCAAGAACCCCCACATTTATACATATTTGAAAGTGGAGTAAAAGTACAATATTTGTCTGAGATGTAGTAGGAGTAGAAGTAAAAGTATTTAACATACTAGTGAATTAAAACAATATATATTAAATTATTTTGATCAGTGACGCTTGGGTCTGGAGTGGAGAGCTGTGTGAGTGAGTGAGTGTTTGTAGGGGAGCACACCTGAGCTGACAATGGCAATCAGCCCAGAGTGCTGATGGAAGACACCTGTGGGTGATTGGTGCAGTTGTGGTGGTGGAAGGGGAGTTGAGTTGTGAATGGTCTTGTCCACCAGAGGCTGCCATTTGTATTGCCTGAGAAAATTCTCAACAATATATATACCTCAAAAGTACACTAATTGAGTAAATGTTCTGTTACTTTCCACCACTGATCACCAGTTTATTTATCTATTGATGAGAGAGCGATATGCAGCTGTGGCAGACGGCCTTCTGTAATATGTAATCAATACTGTACTTAACACCTCAAGCATGTGGAATCTCAATATGGTATCAATTATGTATTTGTTAACACCTCAGCCATGGGGATCGATATGATATCAATTATGCATTTGTTAACGCCTGAGCCATGAGGATCAATATGATATCAATTATGTATTTGTTGTTAACACCTCAGCCATGGGGATCAATATGATGTGAAATGGATCTGATATCAGTATTAAACACCAACCACGGGGATCAATATGAGAGGAAAGAGCCACAATGAAAACCACCGAGTGTCTCTCTGACCTTAGCAGTAATGGAGAAGCTGAATGAGACTGACTGACTGACTGACTGACTGACTACATGTACTTAACTCTGTACTTCCCATATAAGGAGTATGTTTTGAGTGTACAGGGTTTGATGAGAACCTACACCCCGGACGGGGTGTATAGGACGGGGCTCCTGGATACCCGACGGCCGCTATCATGTCCCGTTTTCCCCCGGTTTTCTCCCCCTTCTCGGTGTGTGTGTGTGTGTGTGTGTGTGTGTGTGTGTGTGTGTGTGTGTGTGTGTGTGTGTGTGTGTGTGTGTGTGTGTGTGTGTGTGTGTGTGTGTGTGTGTGTGTGTGTGTGTGTGTGTGTGTGTGTGTGTGTGTGTGTGTGTTTGCGTGTGCGCTCGCTCGTGTGAGGTTTCTCTTTTCACCTTCTGAAAGTGAACTGTAATGGTCCAGATTCTCTTCACCTGACCCAGTGTTTCTATGACATCAAAGTGGCCGTCAATTCCTTTGATCATACATACAAAGGCACACCGCGCACACTCGGGTGACAACACAGTGTGGTTTCACAGCTTCGGCCAATGAGAATGAACCGTGCTTCCACTTTCATTAGCGGCTCCCCCTATGGACCGCCCCAGGCTCTTCTTCTCGGTGTGGGTGTGTGTGTGTGTCATTGCTCCGTTTGATGCTGTCAGCCTGTCAGAAGCCCCCCCCCCCCCTCCACTGTGTGGGGGGGGGGGGGAATTCATTAAAACAAGTTAATTAAGCTTACTTATAGCTTTTCGAAGTTGGTCACACTTTATGTTCAAAACAAGCCCCTTTTATGCTGTGTGTGTGTGTGTGTGTGTGTGTACTGTAGTCATTGTCTTGTAATTGTATATAACAAGCATTGTATATACTGAGTCCTTCATAATTGTGATTGATCACAGCTGATGCCTCTACGTGCATAACGAGATGAAACAGAAGCAGCCTGGCATGGCCAGACTAACATCACTGCGTCTATATTAGTCTAATGTTGCTCTGGAGAGGGAGGTCTGGTGGGGCTGTTGCCCCCGCGACACGACTATGGATAAGCGGTTGAAGGATGGATGGATGGATATATTAGTCTAATGTTGCTCTGGAGAGAGAGGGAAGTCTGGTGGGGCTGTTGCCCCCGCGACACGACTATGGATAAGCGGTTGAAGAAGGATGGATGGATGGATATATTAGTCTGGAACTTCCGTGTGGAAGATTTATTGGACATAAATCTTCCACAGGGAAGTTCCACACGGAAGTGGCGGTTATACAAACACACAGCACAAAAAAAGTCTCACTTTGAATAGAGAGTATGCACATGCATGATTTTCCCTTCAGGACACGCCCCCCTCATCTAGACTGAGTGGCAAAACATTGAGCAGCATGGAGTGAGTTTAGAAGCACTCGTTGAGTCGTTGGAAATCACTCAACCGTCCTATACGTACCACCTGTTTCTAAATGTCACATAATGCAGGAGGCAGCAAAATGTGTTATTGAAAACAAGCACTTCCAAACTCTGACACTTACAAAAATAATCAAATGCAGGGCATTTCTTGACAGAAAGTAGTCATAACGTAGTAGTCATAACGTTTCTATGGTGGATTTTTCTGAAACGAAAACTTTGCAGATAGAAAGAGGATAATTCAAGCTTTTCGTACAGCTGCAATGTTGGTGAGTTTAACATTATTTAATGCAATCAGACAGGACTTTTCTGTTTGGATGAATGGGCTGTCAAGGCCAGAAAGTAGTTTTTTGCCACTCAGTGGGCGTTCCCGCATAACTTCCAGGTACGATGATGTCATGTGCATACCCTCTATAGGCTCTGAGTGGTCACCCAGAACTCTGGGGTGAGCCAAATGTGCCAGACCAATTATCTCCCCAGGGATTGTTTTTCCTGTGGCAGATTTGTCTGAGTTCCAGGCTGAAACAGAAGCACCTCCGGCCACGATGGCCTCGACAAAGTGCTGAGTCGAGTCAAAATGAAACTGACGAGCAGTGCTAAAGTTAGAGCACTAGTTAGAAATCTATGCAACATAAAATTCAGCAAATCTCTCATAGTTACATCATCGTTGTTCAGGTGAAACGCTTTTATGGTTATCGGTGAAATATTTAGAGGAATATTGCTCTTACCATTTGGAAAGCACCGAACGGCGCATAGTGAATCGTGTGTCTCTGTTCACAAACTGCACATGTAGTAATTATCTAGCAAATAAAGCAAAAAAAAACACACACACACACTCACACACACACACACTCACACACACGCACGCACGCGCACACTCACACGCACACAAAGGTTGTGTAAGGCCACACTGGAAGTTTCAATGTTTATCTGTCTACCACAGTAGTTGTCCACCATTTGAGCCACGGACAACCATTTGATGACATTTAGCCTCTCACATCCAACACATGGAATATTTAGTTATCGTTTGATAAGATTTGATCCATGCTGTATTGATGTGGTTACGTTGTCGATTGTGATTAGTATTACAAAGCATACATTAACCACTTATTTTCAGCCCTATATCCATTTTGGCCTAAATGAAATGTTTTTTCCATCTTTAAACAGCATATTTCATGAACCCTCTACACTAGTAATTTGTTTTAGTCTCACTGTCATTTTTATGTTATAGTCTCTCATTTGCATCCGTACAAGTACAAGGATGTACTTGCAAGTACAAGGATGTACTTGCAAGTACTAGGACGTATTGCTAAACTCTGGCAGACGCCTGTTTAGAGGCCCCAGACGGAGATCACCATCAAGTTCAAGTTCATGGTCAAGTGCCCCAGACGGAGATTGATAATCGGAACGGAGATTAATGATATCAAAACCGATCGTCCCGTCTAATTCTGAAAAAAAGATCCTGTGTTAGACGGCGCTCCGCTGTCCAGTCGCTAGTCGCGATAGATTTATTCTTACCTCCCGTTGTTGTCGATCGACTCTAGAGTGGTGTGGCTATTGTTAGCTGCTACACAGACATTCACAACAACTTCCGGTAAAAGTGGTCCGGGCGCTATAAATGATGGGCACATTTTATTAATGGATTAAATAGGTCCGGGCCATCAAGGTGTTAACACATTCAGCGCTGGGATTTCTTTCAAAATAGAAGCTAGGGGTGCCGAGAAGATATGGCCGCTTTTACTCTGTAAAGCCACCCCCCCCCCCCCCCCCTCCCCGCTCCTACCTCCCTAGATTAGCAGATATGAGGCAGATATGATCCGTATTACAGGGAAGTGAACAACCAACGCTTGTGTGCGAAGAGCAAGGAGTACGGTGGCCTTGGAGGCCAACTCACCAAAAAAAAAGAGACAAAATGAAAATGCGCTAGGACGTGTGTACACGTCCTTTGGACCCGTCGGTTGGATTAGTTATGACGTTCCCACACGTCGTACGGTCTGAATGAACCCATTTTGACCTGAGATCAGATTCTAAAAATGTCTTCTACATCCTGACAGTTTTCTGAAAAAGCTATGTTTCTGTGTCAGTGATTCTTCGATTTTTCAAAAATAGCAGACCTACAAGCTCGTAGCGCGCCACTCGGTGGCGCGCTATGAGCTTGTAGATCTGCTATTTTTCAATAGCTAAAGCATAACATAATGCTAACACCAAAAGGGGTTCCCGCCCAAAATGGGGAACTGTTGAGAGACGATGTGTCGATATAGTGTACATTTTTATATATTCATATATTCACTGCATAATTCTATATATTCATAGAGCGTGTATGTTCACTCGTTCTGGCATGCGGTGCAGATATACGATCATACCAGCTCAGTATTTTAGACTTTTTCTTTTTTGTGTCAGAGAGAGTGGTTGATTTATTTTTCATAACGGGGGATCTAAGAACCGTACGCGTCAGCAACTTTTTTATTTTATTTTATTTCATTCTTTTTTTCAAGTAGTGAGTGATGTTTGAGCAGTAACTCCCGCGCGGCTCCGGCTATGAGCATTGTGACGCCTCGATCGCGCCGAGGGGGGCTTTCTTGTCATGTTGAAACGCTGTGATGGCGTCTTCAGTACTGTCAGCGAGTGGTGGAACGTATAACGAAGTACATTTACCAATGTACTATACTTATTTTACTTGAGTATTTCCCATTGTCAGTACTTTTTCTTCTACTCCACTGCATTTCAGAGGCAAATATTGTACTTTTTTCTCCACTGCAATTATTTGACAACTTTAGTCACTTTGTAGATTTTGATTATTATTACAAAACGTTAACCACTTCAACCACATTTCAGCCATTTGAAAATAGCCAATCTACAAGCTCACAATGCGTCGCGATGCACACATTGTGAGCTTGTAGATCTGCTATTTGAAAACTTGAAATGGGACATTCTGCATAACTACTTTCTACTTTTGGTACTTTAAGTAGTACATTTTTATGCCAATACTTTGCACTTTAGTACATTTTGAATTATGAACTTTTACTTTTACTTAGACCAGCTATGTTGTATGGTCTAGAGACAGTCACACTGAGGAAAAGACAGGAAGCAGAGCTGGAGGTAGCAGAGACCAAAATGTTGAGGTTCTCTCTGGGAGTAACAAGGATGGAAAAGGATCAGGTAACGAGTACATCAGAGGGACAACACATGTCAGATGTTTTGGACATAAAGCCAGAGGCGCCAGACTGAGATGGTTTGGACACGTACAGAGGAGGATAGTGAGATGGTTTGGACACGTACAGAGGAGGATAGTGAGATGGTTTGGACACGTACAGAGGAGGATAGTGAGGTGGTTTGGACACGTACAGAGGAGGATAGTGAGGTGGTTTGGACACGTACAGAGGAGGATAGTGAGATGGTTTGGACACGTACATAGGAGGATAGTGAGATGGTTTGGACACGTACAGAGGAGGATAGTGAGATGGTTTGGACACGTACAGAGGAGGATAGTGAGATGGTTTGGACACGTACAGAGGAGGATAGTGAGATGGTTTGGACACGTACAGAGGAGGATAGTGAGATGGTTTGGACACGTACAGAGGAGGATAGTGAGATGGTTTGGACACGTACAGAGGAGGATAGTGAGATGGTTTGGACACATACAGAGGAGGGATAGCCAGTGAGTATACCGGTAGAAGGATGGTGAGGTTGAAACTGCCCAGGCAGGAGGCCTATAGAGGAAGACCAAAGAGAATATTTATGGATGTGGTGAAAGAGTACCAAGAGGTAGTTGGTGTGAGAGAAGAGCAGGCAGAGGACAGGGTGAGATGGAGGCAGATGATTCGCTGCAGCGAGCCCTGAAGGGAGAAGCCAAAAGGTATAAGGAAGAAGATTAACCCATTTTGGGCGGGAACCCCTTTTGGTGTTTTAAGCATTATGTTATACTTTAGCTATTGAAAAATAGCAGATCTACAAGCTGAACTCGTAGGTCTGCTATTTTTGAAAAATCGTGAAAATGTGCCTCAAATCTTTGAATATAATATATTCTTTCAGGGTTTCAGGTTTTAACTCAAATCTTTGCTTCTAGGGGGGGGACAACATATTTTCAGATGAGGGTCGGCGGCCAATTACATATCTTTTTTGGGGTCCTTGACATGAAATATTGAGAACCACTGATATAGAAACATGAAGTTTTTCAGAAAAAATACATTTTGAAAATACTTTTTTAATTTCGACGTCAGGCCTAAATGGGTTAAGTAACTGAGTAGTTCTACGTTGCAGTATCGGTACTTTTTTCCGCCACTGGCGTCGAGGGGCCTTTTCTTGTCATGTTGAAATGCCTTCAGTAACTGTCAGCCGGGGAACGAACCGATGCCTAGACGACTGATAAGTCCTATAGCGGCTTCACTTTACACTGTCACATATTCTACTGGGATGAGACTTTCAACCAAATTGGACACAATGTGTCCCACTGGTTGAGTTGAGTGGTGGTCGGACATGGATGTGAATTCATCCCGAGAACACAAAACGCTCCCGAGAAATCTCTGCGACGTGTGGAGCTGTACTGCAGTGTTGCTTTTGACAGCAGATTAAAACTATATTCAAGAGACTACACTTGAATAGTTTTAATTTGGTGTTAGTCTAGTTCTAGTCGACTAAATATCATAGGATTTTAGTCGACTAAATCTACAGTTGATTTGGTTGACTAAAATGTATTTTTTGGCGGGCCTTGATATATAATTTTTTGATTTTACACTTTTTTCAGCATGCAACCAAGTGTAAAACGACTTGTGTCTTTTACTTAATACTGGATCTCTTGTCTACTAGTCCCTTCCTAACATTTTACTCTAGTGTTTATTTGTTGACAGAATTGTCAATATATTTAGTCTCAGTTTTAGTCATCATAGCTTAGTTTTCATTTAGTTTCCATTTAGTTTTCATCAGTGAAAGAAACGCTAGTCGACGAGCATTTTTTGTCTGAGTTACACTGCTGTACTGTCTTCCATCTTCTGTGTGGGTTGGATGAGGTTGTGTTGTAGCTGGACTATAGAGATGGGGGACGATATGGAAATGACATCTCCCCATTATTGCGCCAAAAGTAATTGTGAATATAGCTGCAAGCAGCGATAAGACGGGGCCAAGCCATAATAGCAACAAAGCGTATAAAGGACAAAAAACAGCGTATAAGCAGTATGCACAATATGCCATAGAAACACCAGATTATGGACCCAATCAGGGTTTGTGTTCCGGGCTCGAGTCGTTCGCTCGTTGGGAGACGGGAGCTGACATGACCTTTTTAGTTACGCCGATTGGCTGAAGGGGTTGTCTGTCAACGCTGTACTCCTGCTGATTGGCTGAAGGGGTTGTCTGTCAACACTGGACTCCTGCTGATTGGCTGAAGGGGTTGTCTGATTGGCTGTAGGGGTTGTCTGTCAACACTGGACTCCTGCTGATTGGCTGAAGGGGTTGTCTGTCAACGCTGTACTCCTGCTGATTGGCTGAAGGGGTTGTCTGTCAACGCTGTACTCCTGCTGATTGGCTGAAGGGGTTGTCTGTCAACGCTGTACTCCTGCTGATTGGCTGAAGGGGTTGTCTGTCAACGCTGTACTCCTGCTGATTGGCTGAAGGGGTTGTCTGTCAACGCTGTACTCCTGCTGATTGGCTGAAGGGGTTGTCTGTCAACACTGGACTCCTGCTGATTGGCTGAAGGGGTTGTCTGTCAACGCTGTACTCCTGCTGATTGGCTGAAGGGGTTGTCTGTCAACGCTGTACTCCTGCTGATTGGCTGTAGGGGTTGTCTGTCAACACTGGACTCCTGCTGATTGGCTGTAGGGGTTGTCTGTCAACACTGGACTCCTGCTGATTGGCTGTAGGGGTTGTCTGTCAACACTGGACTCCTGCAACCAACCGATGCATTAGCAGGGTCCAGAGTCCTCCGCACAAATTAATGGAAATGCTATTTCAAAGGGGGAGTGGTGAAAATCCCAGGAGTGGATCGAGTGGATCATATAATTCATACAATCTGAGAATCATAATTAATAATTGGGAGATCTAAAGGTCAGAGGTCCTTTGACCTACAGTATGACTGTGAGCTTCAGTTCTTGACCGTTTCCCATGACCCTCTGTCTATCATATTGCCGAATTTTGTGGAAAGCGACGGCAACAGAACTGCCAATACTGCAAACAAGTGGCGATAGAATTAAGAAGTAAAAAAGGGAGAAAAACAATTAACGATATTATCAGGATAATCAAAAATTACACTTTTGTTTAACCAGTCGAACCGCCCAGCATCCTTATTCTGGGGGAACGTTCCCCAACGATAGCATCTTAACCCATTTTGGGGCGGGAACCCCTTTTGGTGTTAGCATTATGTTATGCTTTAGCTATTGAAAAATAGCAGATCTACAAGCTTCGAGCTTTTGAAAAATCGAAGAACGACTGACATAGAAGCATAGCTTTTTCAGAAAACTGTCAGGATGTAGAAGACATTTATAGAATCTGATTTCAGGTCAAAATGGGTTAATCTCTCAGATCTACAATCTCCCAACGCGGTGTGAGCATGTACGGATCTGCCATTTTTTATAAAATCAATTTGTGCAGAGTGAAATGAGAGCATACCAAACTCTTTACAGCTCTGTTTTTAGCAAGCAAGAGCGTTTCTTTTTTTTTATCGCGACAGACGATAGCGATTATCATCCCATAGCTCTTCTGAATGTCGCTCAAACGGCTGCTTGCCATGAAGAACAGTGGCGGAACAGGTACATTGGGTAGCATACTTGTTTAAGGGGCATTCCACTCATTTTCAACATTTTACTATGTCATTAATATACCTTAGAGCTGTTGTTTGGAAATAATAAAGTCCCCCCATTCTGTGTTTCCTAGAACTGGAGGTCTGAAAAAAATCATGATGATGTCATCAAGATGTGTTTGACTGATGTCATCAAGATGTGTTTGACCATGTTAATGATTTTTTTCATACTTACAGTTCTAGGAAACACAGAATGGGGGGACTTTTTATTATTTCCAGACAACAGCTCTAAGGTATATTAATGACATAGTAAAATGTTAAAATGAGTGGAATGCCCCTTTAAGTATTGCAGAGATGTAAGTGATGGTGCGTTCAACACGGGCAGACACAAATACGCAATGACGCGTTGACGCAGCTACATGCATCGTTGCATCTTTGAAACGTCACGTCGCTGCATGGCTTCCATTGACAACGAACGGTAGACTGTATCTTTTACATCTGCCCGTGTGAACGCACCATCCATGAGGGCTTGTTGACTTGTTTAGTATTTCAGAGACGAGGGTAGACTGTTGACTTGTTCAGTATTGCAGCAGAGACGTGGCATACCAGACGTGGAGTATTGGCAGCCCGTCGTTCACTACACCCAGGCCGTTCACTACACCCAGGCCGTTCACTATACCCAGGCCGTTCACTAGACCCAGGCCGTAATGAGTGTGTTCACTAAACCCAGGCCGTAATGAGTGTGTTCACTAAACCCAGGCCGTAATGAGTGTGTTCACTAAACCCAGGCCGTAATGAGTGTGTTCACTAAACCCAGGCCGTAATGAGTCGTTCACTAAACCCAGGCCGTAATGAGTCGTTCACTAAACCCAGGCCGTAATGAGTGTGTTCACTAAACCCAGGCCGTAATGAGTGTGTTCACTAAACCCAGGCCGTAATGAGTGTGTTCACTAAACCCAGGCCGTAATGAGTGTGTTCACTAAACCCAGGCCGTAATGAGTGTGTTCACTAAACCCAGGCCGTAATGAGTGTGTTCACTAAACCCAGGCCGTAATGAGTCGTTCACTAAACCCAGGCCGTAATGAGTGTGTTCACTAAACCCAGGCCGTAATGAGTGTGTTCACTAAACCCAGGCCGTAATGAGTGTGTTCACTAAACCCAGGCCGTAATGAGTGTGTTCACTAAACCCAGGCCGTAATGAGTCGTTCACTAAACCCAGGCCGTAATGAGTGTGTTCACTAAACCCAGGCCGTAATGAGTGTGTTCACTAGACCCAGGCCGTAATGAGTGTGTTCACTAAACCCAGGCCGTAATGAGTGTGTTCACTAAACCCAGGCCGTAATGAGTGTGTTCACTAAACCCAGGCCGTAATGAGTGTGTTCACTAAACCCAGGCCGTAATGAGTGTGTTCACTAAACCCAGGCCGTAATGAGTCGTTCACTAAACCCAGGCCGTAATGAGTGTGTTCACTAAACCCAGGCCGTAATGAGTGTGTTCACTAAACCCAGGCCATAATGAGTGTGTTCACTAAACCCAGGCCGTAATGAGTGTGTTCACTAAACCCAGGCCGTAATGAGTGTGTTCACTAAACCCAGGCCGTAATGAGTGTGTTCACTAAACCCAGGCCGTAATGAGTGTGTTCACTAAACCCAGGCCGTAATGAGTGTGTTCACTAAACCCAGGCCGTAATGAGTGTGTTCACTAAACCCAGGCCGTAATGAGTGTGTTCACTAAACCCAGGCCGTAATGAGTGTGTTCACTAAACCCAGGCCGTAATGAGTGTGTTCACTAAACCCAGGCCGTAATGAGTGTGTTCACTAAACCCAGGCCGTAATGAGTGTGTTCACTAGACCCAGGCCGTAATGAGTGTGTTCACTAAACCCAGGCTGTAATGAGTGTGTTCACTAAACCCAGGCCGTAATGAGTGTGTTCACTAAACCCAGGCCGTAATGAGTGTGTTCACTAAACCCAGGCCGTAATGAGTGTGTTCACTAAACCCAGGCCGTAATGAGTCGTTCACTAAACCCAGGCCGTAATGAGTGTGTTCACTAAACCCAGGCCGTAATGAGTGTGTTCACTAAACCCAGGCCGTAATGAGTGTGTTCACTAAACCCAGGCCGTAATGAGTCGTTCACTAAACCCAGGCCGTAATGAGTGTGTTCACTAAACCCAGGCCGTAATGAGTGTGTTCACTAAACCCAGGCCGTAATGAGTGTGTTCACTAAACCCAGGCCGTAATGAGTGTGTTCACTAAACCCAGGCCGTAATGAGTCGTTCACTAAACCCAGGCCGTAATGAGTGTGTTCACTAAACCCAGGCCGTAATGAGTGTGTTCACTAAACCCAGGCTGTAATGAGTGTGTTCACTAAACCCAGGCCGTAATGAGTGTGTTCACTAAACCCAGGCCGTAATGAGTGTGTTCACTAAACCCAGGCCGTAATGAGTGTGTTCACTAAACCCAGGCCGTAATGAGTGTGTTCACTAAACCCAGGCCGTAATGAGTGTGTTCACTAAACCCAGGCCGTAATGAGTCGTTCACTAAACCCAGGCCGTAATGAGTGTGTTCACTATACCCAGGCCGTAATGAGTGTGTCGTGCAGCTGAGATCTGCCAGCTCAGACACGCCTCGTTCATTTCACCATATTGTTGCTGTCGGGGAGAGAAAGCTCCTTTCTCCGTGTTTAGTCTTTGTATGTTTTTTAATGTCCTATTTTAGGGGTCTTCAAACCCTCTTCATATAAATGTATGTATTGGGTATTTGCGCCACGGACCACCATTTAATAAGCCTCGATTTCAGACCAAAGACTTAGAATATGTGCTTGTCGGATAGGATTCTGTCCACAATTCCATGCTGTATTGATGTGGTATAATTCTTTCTAAATACTCTTAATTATGTAGACTTCTTGTAAATGAATTAATGCAGATGTTTAGCAATGATTTACCCTTGAGAGTGTAAAATGAAACCAAATGGACCCGTAGAGAAATTAGCAGAGGTACAAGCTCACGACACAGCCTCACATTGCAAGCTTACAGATTGTAATTCCACTACGTCTGAGACATTTACCAAACGTTTGGATATTTTTGACCATTGTTGCATATAATGGCATGGCCTTAACCCATTTTGACCTGAGATCAGATTAAAAAAATGTCTTCTATATCCTGACAGTTTTCTGAAAAAGCTATGTTTCTATGTCAGTCGTTCTTCGATTTTTCAAAAATAGCAGACCTACAAGCTCGTAGCGCGCCACTCGATGGCACACACACACACACACACACACACACACACACACACACACACACACACACACAACACACAGTGACACATTGAAGTGGTCTGAAGGACCAGTTGTCATCATCTGTCAGTATCCAAGGTGACTAAACCCAGAGAGAGAGAGAGAGAGAGAGAGAGAGAGAGAGAGAGAGAGAGAGACTGTCACATAAGTGTGACATAAATCGGAGACAGGTATGTCACATCACAACTCTGTCTGTCTGTGGAGAGACAGAGAGAGAGAGAGAGAGAGAGAGAGAGAGAGAGAGAGAGAGAGAGAGAGAGAGAGAGAGAGAGAGAGAGAGAGAGAGAGAGAGAGAGAGAGAGAGAGAGAGAGAGGCCTTGACATGTAGTATAGTATATAGTAGTACTATTCAAGACTTGACATGTATGTACTGTATGTATACGTGTATTCATACAGTATGAACAAGTCCCGCGTCAGGCCTCCTGTTCACATTGAAGTGTCAAAGTGTATTCATGTATTCGGCTGCATCGCTTCGGCTGCATCGCTACTGTTATTATGTACCATAATATGTTGAACCCCAGCGACCCGAATGAAACAACATTCTATATGTTACATAGCTCTGTCATTCCATTTATTCTATCTCTCTCTCTCTCTCTCTCTCTCTCTCTCTCTCTCTCTCTCTCTCTCTCTCTCTCTCTCTCTCTCTCTCTCTCTTTCTCTCTCTCTCTCTCTCTCTCTCCAAGTCTCTTTTCACCAAGTGCTCAATCTCGATGATTTTTAATGAATTCCCTCCAGCCTATTTCTCTCTCCCTCTGTTTTCCGACTGGCCAAAGCTGAACTCTTGAACTTGAACCTTAATATGTCCTTCTCCTCGTCCATAATGTTTTTGTCTACATAGGTGGTACGCTTCTTTCCCCTCCTGGCTTTGCCCTGGGTTGGCTCCCATAGGGTCAATTTACTTGCCTCAAGTTCTGGGTGCCTGACGCAGTGCCCTGCCAGCCTCATCCTTCTCTCTCTGACTTTGTCCGTGACGCGTGGTAGGTCCCCATAGAGGTCCACATTTCTGATGCGGTCCGTCCATGTGACACCTAGTGCCATTCGTAGCATTCTTGTGTAGACTCCATCCAGGGCTTTTTCCTGTTGTACTGTGAGGGTCCATGTCTCGGCCCCATACAGCAGTACTGACTCCACAGTAGCTATGAACAGCCGCCTCTTAAGGTCTTCTCCCATGTCTGATTTCCACACTCTCCTCATCCCGTGCAAGGCTTTCCAGGCAAGTGCTCTCCGAACCTTCAGATCCTGTTCAGTTGAGGCAGTCCAGGCCCCGAGGTACTTGAAGTCCTCGACTTGCTCGAGCACCGTCCCGTCTGCAGTGGCAATGGTTTTGTCCTCGGTGTTGACTGTCATTACCTTTGTTTTCTTGGCATTGAGCTTGAGGCCGATCTTCCTGCACTCCTTTTCTACTGCCAGTAGTAGCTCCGTTCCTTTCTCGACTGTATCCGAGATTAGGGCGATGTCGTCTGCATAGTCTAGGTCAGTGACCATGATGGGGTGTACTCGCCTTGACTTCCTCGGGACCAGAGTGAACCCCAGCGCCTCCTCTCTGCCATTGATTGCAAGTCTCAGTGCATGATCCATCACTACAACGAACAGGAAGGGGGCAAGAGTGTCACCTTGTAGGACGCCTGCAAGAATCTAAAATTCTTTGGTGTCTCCGTCGCAGGTTTGGACCTTGGCTCTAGTCTGGCTGTAGCTTGACTCTATCATCTGGACCAACTTTTCTGGAACTCCGTAGGCACGTAGAATACTCATGAGTTTCAGTATAGGCTACCTGCATGATGCTCAGTGACATCATAATGTTGTTGATGTCTGAGGTGGGCGGGTCCTTCAGTATAGGCTACCTTCATGATGCTCAGTGACATCATAATGTTGCTGATGTCTGAGGTGGGCGGGTCCTTCAGTATAGGCTACCTGCATGATGCTCAGTGACATCATAATGTTGTTGATGTCTGAGGTGGGCGGGTCCTTCAGAAGGCTACCTGCATGATGCTCAGTGACATCATAATGTTGTTGATGTCTGAGGTGGGCGGGTCCTTCAGTATAGGCTACCTTCATGATGCTCAGTGACATCATAATGTTGTTGATGTCTGAGGTGGGCGGGTCCTTCAGTATAGGCTACCTTCATGATGCTCAGTGACATCATAATGTTGCTGATGTCTGAGGTGGGCGGGTCCTTCAGTATAGGCTACCTTCATGATGCTCAGTGACATCATAATGTTGTTGATGTCTGAGGTGGGCGGGTCCTTCAGTATAGGCTACCTTCATGATGCTCAGTGACATCATAATGTTGTTGATGTCTGAGGTGGGCGGGTCCTTCAGTATAGGCTACCTTCATGATGCTCAGTGACATCATAGAAGGTAGGTTTGTTTCCCTGCCCACATCCCTGTTGTTCGGGCAGGTGTTGGGGTGAATTTCACCCCTGTTTAGTGATAGAGTGGTATATTTGTATTTTTTATTTTTTTCACTTCATGGACCATGTCCCAGGAATGGGTGGATCAAAGGAAAAGTTTTTTTTTAAATATGCCCCCCATTATTGGGCCCCCCTGATATCTAGCCTATTTATTTATTTTGTGTGAAAAGTCTTGATGAAATATTAAAGAAAAGTATACCTCAAGTTGCCATGTATTGCTGTACTTCAATATAAAGTATTTTGATATTTTGTATGGGATATTTTACATTAGGTAAAATATACCCGTGTTTACATGTACTGTATGTGTTAGTGTTCTATAGGGTTAAAGCTGTGCATTGACCTGAATGTGTTGTTGGTGAGTAACATTCATTCTCCCCGTTTCCATTCTGCTGCTCTGTGTGTGTGTGTGTGTGTGTGTGTGTGTGTGTGTGTGTGTGTGTGTGTGTGTGTGTGTGTGTGTGTGTGTGTGTGTGTGTGTGTGTGTGTGTGTGTGTGTGTGTGTGTGTGTGTGTGTGTGTGTGTGTGTGTGTGTGTGTGTGTGCGTGCGTGCGTGTGCGTGTGCGTGTGCGAGTGTGCACGCCCCTGTCCTCCTGGTATTAGTATTGAAAGAAAATGAAACATAACATACTGGGTGATATTCTGAGTGGCCAAACAGCATTGACCACGCCTCCAGGTCTTAAGTTAAGTAATAAGACCTGGTACTTAAGACACGCATAATACTGCCCTCTGTGTGTTAAAGACAACTGCACACTGTGTGGCTTCTTTGTACAAGACCAAAGTACCAAAGACAAACAGAGCTCTGAACAGCATTCCTCTCATTATAGCTGACATTGGAGCCGCTGCCCTGGACTGATTTTACTGTTTACTGGAGTGGAGTTAAGGACAGAGACTAAAGAAGAATCTTTTTGAATTAATTGTCTTAAAGTCATTGTGTGTTCGACCCCGGGGCGACGGCGTCTCTCACCTCAATTAAAGAGGTGAAAAAAAAGAGGTCACCAGGAAGTAGCTGCCTAGTCGTTTTTTTTCCATCCTACGGTTTTAAGGTTTTAATTGATACAGAAAAATGTAACATCAGTGTTATGTATTTTGTGTCAATTCACAGAATAAAGGTCATTTCAGACGGGCATAGGAAATGACACCCTTAGTAATTATTTTCAACGAGAGGCATGTGTGTTTGTTTTTGACGCGCAGAGTGTGTTCTCACAACACAACACATCCAACCAGTTAGTGGCCTTCAGCCAATTATTTTATTTTCCTTTTTTTCCCTCCTCAACATGATGTGAATGTAGATAAGATCCTGCAGTGAATTAGAGGCATGCAGACAAATAGAAATGGGCTAGCTGGGGTTCGTCCATCGCCTCTGATCTTTTTCGCTCTAATAGCGACATGTGAATAGTTACCTATCAGTGGAGAGGCTAGCTAGTGAATGAGTCCATTACTGCCTTGTCTGTGAATGAGTCCATTACTACCTTGTCTGTGAATGAGTCCATTTACTTGTCTTTCAGTGAGATCCTTGATCTCCTCTTAGAAACAAGATGCAGGTGATCCATTAGTGTCGTGTCTTTCAGCGAGGTGGATCTTTCTCTGCTTAAAGACGAGCTGTAAGATGTCCACTGCCTTGTATCTGGACGAGATACTTACGTAGTAAACACTCTCAAACCCAGTTACTATACACTACTTTATTTTATTAATTTACAACCCTCCTCTTGTCTGGTAAATAAAATGGTAAATGGTGCATTTATATAGCGCCTTTATCCAAGGCGCTTTACATAGATTGTGCATTACATTCACCCATTCACACACACATTCATACACTGATGGCGGCAGCAATTAGGGGTTCAGTGTCTTGCTCAAGGACACTTCGACACTAACTCTGGGGGAGCCCGGGTTCGAACTGGCGACCTTGCGGTTACCATGCGGAAACTCTACCCCTGAGCCACCGCCGCCCCCTGCTCTTTTGTCTGCCAAAAGAGCAGGTTGAGTTGCTCCTCAGACGCCCGTACCATAGGGGGCGGTATAGGTCGAAAAGTGCCGGACAAATGAACGAAATGAGCAGAGAAAGGCGAGCGCTTGTTGTCTGCCGTTTGAACCGGAAGTAAAGGTCTGTCATTTTCGTGCCACCATAGACCTCCGTTGTGTCCGTCTGATCATCGTTTTTCATCGTGCAATCTCAAATTAAGGTCTCATCAAGCCCCGAATATCGCATTTTGGCGCATTATGAGGTAAATGGTAAATGGTGCGTTTATATAGCGCCTTTATCCAAGGCGCTTTACATAGATTGTGCATTACATTCACCCATTCACACACACATTCATACACCGATTGCGGCGGAAGCCATGCAAGGTACCAACCAGCACATCGGGAGCAATTTGGGGTTCAGTGTCTTGCCCAAGGACACTTCGACATGTGGACAGGAGGAGCTGGGATTCGAACCGCCGACCCACGGATCATTGGACGACCTGCTCTACCTCCTGAGCCACAGTCTTAACAGTATGAGGCATACTGTTAGTGAAGCCCGCGTGCACGTATGTGTGAACGGACAATTACGGACTTTGCCTGTTTCTTCCATGGAGGCTATAGTTGGGGATAACAAGTAACAACGATGCAAAATATAGGTGAATATATATATATTTTAAACTCTGGATAAAGGTGAATTAATCATAAGCTTTGGGAACGTCTGTGGCTACCTGTGCAGAGTTTAAATATAACTTGTTCATACAGTGTACACACTGTACATCTTAGACACTAAAACTGTCAATTAGTCTAATACAGTCTGTAATGTTCTATGGCAGTGTATGGGACTGCCACTTAACATCAAGATAAACCGCAGCCAATGAAGACAGAGTCGAAGGTGGAATTGATTGTTTACTTCATTCACTGACAAGGCGTGAAAACTGCAAAAAATAATAAAATAATGCAAACATTCAGTTTGTTCTTAATTGACAGCATTCCAAACATTTCACAACAAAGAAACCCAGGCAATTAACTAACCATGTACACACTGTGGCTAAACCACCTACACTCATCAGTGTTAATCAGTAGGATGACATACACCTGAGTGTGCACTAGGCTATGTTCTGCAGACAGCAGCAAACATTGCCAAAAACATTCACAACATGTCACACAAGGGGTTCACAGAAAGATACAATAACTGAATTCAGCAGCACAACTTACGACATTGCGTCTAAATTACTTCCAAGTGGGTAAGATGTGTTTCAGGGCTCAAGCTCTGACCAGGTCTGCCTTCTCTGTGCACTCATTAAATACAGAGTTTTCAAAATAAAACCACTGGTACACACTTTCACAATAAAGTACAAACTCTAATGTAAACAGAAATACAAACATGTTGCATAGAATTACATATTTGCCTTAAAGGCAACACACAGGGCTCCATTTCCGACACCGCTAAACCCCTTATCCCTAAACTTCTTTGCCTTTTTTTACTATTTTGAAAAACATTTTTGAATAGTTCAACTAGCCAATCTACATTGACACGTTGTGAGCTTGTAGACTGTCCATTTTAACAATCAAAAATGTTTTGCAAAATAGTCAAAACAAAAAAAGGCAAAGAAGTTTAGTTTAGGGGTGACGAAAATGGAGCCCACAGTCTGTTCTGTATTATAGAACACAGACAGGCAATCATTAAAAACATTTCACACACTTTGTTTCCTCTGTTTTTCTCATTTGAATGAACATTTGATGGAATGTTCCCTGGTTGGATTAGTGAGAACAATCACGTTAAGTACTTTGGTGTTCAGTCCAACGCTCTGCTCTGGTATTTGTCACACGGTGAGTTTACAGCAGGTCTGAAAGAGTTGAGTTAATTATTCCCTGTGAAGCTGCCAATGTGCAACAAAAGAACAAAAGAAAACAAAGACAAAGAATATTTTTTTCTGAAGATTTACACATAAATTGTTCAAATGTTGCTGTTCTCTCGTTAATTTGCAGTGTGTGTGTTCTTGGCTTCGTTCTCAGCTCTCTGTACTCATTTTGTAAATCCATGAGTTTTGTCCCGAAATGTATGCAAATTAGTGCATATAATGCCTAATTTGCATATTTAAACATAATTTCGGAAAACTTGTAATACAAAAGAGCAGTCTTATATATAAGTAATCAACTGGATATGTTTCATTGTGATAGCTATTAGTTAACTTTTCTCCCTATTCACCTGTAGTGTCTCACCTTAAATTGTTAATTCACAGTATAATGCAGAATGGGTACATTTCAAACGACAGCACAAGTCGACACAACAACTGTTACTGTGGACGACACCATGATTAAGCTTTACACCTGTTTACAACGGGATCCACCATTTTACAGACCCATAAGGGTCTGCTGGGGACCCCCTGGAACTCCCTCAAGGACCCCTGGGGGCCCCCTGGAACTCCCTCAAGGACCCCTGGGGGCCCCCTGGAACTCCCTCAAGGACCCCTGGGGGCACCCGGACCCCTGGGGGCCCCCTGGAACTCCCTCAAGGACCCCTGGGGGCACCCGGACCCCACTTTCAAATGGCCATGATGCTACAGTATACCCCTGAATGCTACTGAATATGTAACACGGCAAGAACTTGAGCACGCACGCACGCACGCACGCACGCACGCACGCACGCACGCACGCACACACGCACGCACGCACGCACATACATACATACATACACACACATACACACACACACACACACACACACACACACACACACACACACACACACACACACACACACACACACACAGCACATTAATTAGCATGTATATGCACGCCTACATGCATGGTTGCGCACATGCCTACAAGCATACACACAAAGAAAAAGACAGCAACCCACAATCAAGCCTATACTGTACAAATTAATATGAACCCATGCCTGCAGGCATCCAGACGCACAAGCTTTACCAAAGCAAACACACACATGCTTATATTATGCATATGAATATCAGCACATGTACTGTATGTGCTGTATATATAATGGTGTTTATACAGTGCATAATTATGTAATGCACTGTAATCCCACTGTTCTGTAGTGTATTCACACACTACAGAACAGTGGGAGTAGTTGGAGTCAGTCCAGATGCAGTTAAAGGGCAACAGGGTATCCCACACAAAAAGCAGCACCATCAAACCAAATGGACCCATTAGGGTCCATTTTGGTTCCATGTGTATACTCTCAGAGTTACAGACCCATAAGGGTCAGCTGGGGACCCCCTGGAACTCCCTCAAGGACCCCTCGGGGTACCAGGACCCCACTTTGAGAACCACTGTTATACACAACACTATATTATACAACGGCACAACAGACGCAGTGGCTCAGGCGTAGAGTGGCCGGTAGAGTGGCCGGATGGCAACCGCAAGGTTCCCAGTTCGAACCCTGGCTCCCCCAGTTAGTGTCAAAGTGTCCTTGAGGAAGACTCAAAAATAGCAGACCTACAATTATTATTGTAGGTCTTTTATTTGTGTGCTACTAGATCTTTCGACGTGGGAGCACATGTGCTACTTGGAACGGTAACATGTCATTGGTTCGACCTCCCGTTAGATCGACCATTACTAACCCTATCTCTAACTCTAACCTAAACATAACCGCAAGCACGGGAGCAACGCATCCCTCACCAACCTTAATCCGGTCAAACTAACGGGAGGTCGAACCTTAGGGCAGCCCCCCTTGGAACAATGCTAAGTGTGGAGCCCTGAGCGTATAGGTCTTGAGCCCTGAGCGTATAGGTCTTGAGCCCTGAGCGTATAGGTCTTGAGCCCTGAGCGTATAGGTCTTGAGCCCTGAGCGTATAGGTCTTGAGCCCTGAGCGTATAGGTCTTGAGCCCTGAGCGTATAGGTCTTGAGCCCTGAGCGTATAGGTCTTGAGCCCTGAGCGTATAGGTCTTGAGCCCTGAGCGTCTAGGTCTTGAGCCCTGAGCGTCTAGGTCTTGAGCCCTGAGCGTATAGGTCTTGAAGCCCTGAGCGTATAGGTCCTGAAGCCCTGAGTGTATAGGTCTTGAGCCCTGAGCTTATAGGTCTTGAGCCCTGAGTGTATAGGTCTTGAGCCCTGAGCGTATAGGTCTTGAGCCCTGAGCGTCTAGGTCTTGAAGCCCTGAGCGTATAGGTCTTGAAGCCCTGAGCGTTTAGGTCTTGAGCCCTGAGCGTATAGGTCTTGAAGCCCTGAGCCTATAGGTCTTGAAGCCCTGAGCGTTTAGGTCTTGAGCCCTGAGCGTATAGGTCTTGAAGCCCTGAGCGTAGAGGTCTTGAGCCCTGAGCGTATAGGTCTTGAGCCCTGAGCGTATAGGTCTTGAGCCCTGAGCGTATAGGTCTTGAAGCCCTGAGCGTATAGGTCTTGAGCCCTGAGCGTATAGGTCTTGAGCCCTGAGCGTATAGGTCTTGAGCCCTGAGCGTATAGGTCTTGAGCCCTGAGCGTATAGGTCTTGAGCCCTGAGCGTATAGGTCTTGCCCAGCGTGGGTGTCGGGACAGTTGCGTTGTGGACTGTTAGTATGTCGGTGCAAAGATATGTTCCCCGCCACGGCACAACGGATAATGAATTGGCTTTCAGCAGCGCTGCATAAACAGAACATCGTTCTTTAGTATTCAGAATGCCGTGCTTTATTATTACCGTCTCGGCTACATGCGTTTGATCAAAACACACGTTTAACAGCACGCATGCTGTGATTATTGAGGCCCATGAGCGACGTCTTTGATGACTACATTTGTATGTGTCTGTGTGGAATTGAATGCACATTATTATTATTTTTTAGAATTTTCGTTCTTTCATGTCATATGAAAGCAGGGAATCATAGCTTCAAATTGACATATAGGTTTGAACACGTTGGCGGTGTGCATGTGTGTGTGTGAAAAGTAATCAGTTCCTCCCCCGGGGGGGGGGGGGGGGGGGGGGGGGGGGGAGGGAACGCATGCTGTGATTATTGAGGCCCATGAGCGACGTCTTGAGTGATGACTACATTTGTATGTCTGTGTGGAATTGAATGCACATAGAAAAAAAAAATTGCATATATATATATATATGCAAGCATTATATCGTTATATCATTGCTGTCGGGAGGAAACCAAAGTAAAAAGTGTTTTGAACTAAACCTCTTAACTCCATTGGACCCTCAAACTGTCTTCTAAAGCAGCAAACTCCACTCTCCCCCTCTCATACAGTAATTGTAAGTAATTGTAGTAATTGACAATATTAGTAATTGACAATATTATAAAGTCAAAACACCAACTTTGATGAGGCAGTATTGCTTAATTAAAGGACCAAGCAGTCCTGAAAGTACTTGGTCCTTTATTGGATTTGTAGTTATTTTTCTTCTGCCAAAAATAGCAGTTCTGGCTGAACCGTGCAGTCGGTTATCGCGAAATTTGGAGATATGGTAGAGGGCCCTGCCAAACGGTGAGGATGCGAAGCCCACAACCATTGGCCAAAGGGTGGCGCTATATTGACAATGCAAACTTTGACCAGGCATAGCGCATGAACCGTTTGACCGTCGGCAATGAAACCTCAACACACATATGCGTCACCTCATGCCGAACAAGAACGGTGCTCTTACTTTTGACCTCTGACCTCTAGATCACCCGCCATTTTGAATTACATGAAAATCAATTAAAATGCATCTCCTCCCAGGATCTTTGATCAAAATGCACGAAAACTTCTACACATGAACTTTTGACCTATACGGACATGGGAAAGTATATCCCTTTTTTTTGCTGTTATAAGTTAAGTTTCAGATGGGCTGGTCGTAAGTATTCTTGTCCATCAGTCCCTGTTTTGCAATGCAGGATTTTAAATAAATGTGTAATATCTTTGTAAACTTTTGATCTGACTTTGTGTCCTTTTATGTTAGCCGGTTGAGCCAAGTTTAAAGGGCCGTAACAATGCTAGAAACTGCTTTTTTTAGTGGGAAACATGTATAAAGAACTTGATCCTGATCAAATCAGGTTCTTTACTCATGAATTGATAGATTATTTGATGTTGTACAATAGTGATTTTGAAACTAAGACTGATTTAGACACCTGGCCTTTCAGTTCAGGTTTTTTGTGTCCTGAAAGGATTCCCTTGCATGGATGGTTCTGGTACCGGATGGTACCCAGACCTGGCGAGCCGACCCGGAACTCTGAACCCCCCCCTTCACCCACAAATGTGGTAATCTGGTTCTCCAAATTGGAGAAAGAGACTGCTTTCCCTGAACTGAATAGGAACTGAACTGGGACTTTTCAAGTCAACAACTTAAAGTGGGCCCCATTTGTTTGTTTTTCATGAATGTTCAAAGCTGTTTATTTTCTCTGAAGTTGAATAATAATTTGTCAGTTAACATTTAATCCCTGTTTCAGACTCATTTAATTGGTTTTCACTCATTGAGCTCCTCATCCGAATCTGGTATATTTTCTGGTTTATACGCAGTCAATTCATACATCTTTATACCCACCTTATCATTAGTTATCCTTGCGCAACTTGCTACAAAAACACTGAATGATTTTTGCTTGTTAGCTCGATAGGTAGAGCTCTTGCCTTTGCAACACAAGGTCATGGGTTCAAATCTGGGCACCGCCAACTCTGTGTATGAGTCTTCATACAGCGATTTGTTTCTAGTTGTTTATAAGATTTTCTTAATTTCCTGAAACATGTATATTTTTTAATTTTCTGAGTTTTGGAGTTAGGTGGTTTCCTCTCGACAGCAGAGATATGTTAATTCTACTCGCATTACCTGAATAGATATAGTTCCTCCTCTACTGACAGTAGAGTAGAATTACCATTAGACAAGGACCACAATGACAATAAGTACCACAATGACAATAAGACCATTAGACAAGGACCACAATGACAATAAGGACCACAATGACAATAAGGACCACAATGACAATAAGACCATTAGACAAGGACCACAACGACAATAAGGACCACAATGACAATAAGGACCACAATGACAATAAGGACCACAATGACAATAAGTCCAAAGACTGTATTGTGTATTTATCCTTGACGCTTCATATAGATGAACATGATGTAACTCAATCAAATCAAATCAAATCAAATCAAATCAAATCAAATCAAAGGCTAATCAGTGAATAGAACCTGCAAGGAAAAAAAAACATGTATTTTCAGAAATCCGTCAGGAAAGCATGAAGAGCTGGAACGGCACATCTCTGTATATTATGCTACATATAATAGATGGTGTGTCTGTTTGTGTGTGTGGGTGAACCTGTGTGTTGTTGTGTGTGGGTGGGTGTGTGTGTGTGTGTGTGTGTGTGAGTGTGTGTGTGTTTGCGCATGCGTGCGTGCGTGCGTGCGTGCGTGCGTGCGTGCGTGCGTGCACATGTGTGGGGCTGTGGATAGAAGCGAACCTACAGTATACAGTTTTCTGCAGGAAAGCTGTCATAAACAACGTTCTCCGGTAGCGTCAGTGGAAAGCAGTGAGCGTGAGAGGAGATCTGTATAGAGGAGAAGTCTGTATAGCAGTATGAACAAAAAAACATTGCAGATCTACAAGCTCATATAGCGTGTGACTTTGTGCCAATTTGAGCTTGTATGATCTGCTAATTTTTAACAGCCAACCCAATGTGCCACACTGTATGTGAAATCTAAAATGACACATATAGGGTTGATTCACAGAACATTCATTGAATCAGCTGGCGTTGTATCTCTCCTCCTCAGCCACAACACTATTGAAGACGTGCTTTAACCTTTGAGTATATATGAATAGAGACTGCACCCGGAGGAAACCCTGAGGAGAAATGGACATAGTGGCCGAATTTGGTATTGCAGCGTGGGCCCAAACACATGAACGCGCTGGTCCGTTGACTATCATTGTGCACGTTCACGATGACACGTGAACGCTGTTTCATACGTGAACGCACGTGAACGCGTGCAATGATAGTCAACGGCAGCGCGTTCATGTGTTTGGGGCAAATCCATCCCAGAATGCACTCTGTTCCTACCCAGAAGGAGGAGTGAAATCGCCTCATGCGCTTTTGAGCAACTTAATGCAAGTGGATGGAGGAGAACTCGGGTGCCGTCTCTATTAATATATACTCTAAGGCTTTAACCCATTTAGACCGGAGGACGATTCTACAAATGTCTTCTGAATCCTGACAGTTTTCTGAAAAACCCATGTTTTTATGTCAGTGGTTCTCAAACTATTTCATGTCAAGGACCCCCAGAATTATATGAATTGTGGACTGTTAGCATGTCGGTGCAAAGATATGTTCCCCGCCACGACACAACGGATTATGAATTGGCTTTCAGCAGCGCTGCATAAACAGAACATCGTTCTTTAGTATTCAGAATGCCGTGCTTTATTATTACCGTCTCGGCTACATGCGTTTGATCAAAACACACGTTTAACAGCATGCATGGGGGGGGGGTGTTTGTGAGAAAAGTAATCAGTTCCTCCCCCGGGGGGGGGAGAGGCGAGGGAAGGGAACGCATACTGTGATTATTGAGGCCCATGAGCGACGTCTTTGATGACTACATTTGTATGTGTCTGTGTGGAATTTAATGCACATAGAAACAAATAATAATATATATATATATATATATATATATATATATATATATATATATATATAAACAATTGTATATTGATGTTCCTCCCGGGGAAGGGCTGTCCGCACCGAGACATGGCCATCACCATTGATAATGCTGTGGTGACCTCAACTCGGACTGCGAAGAATCTGGGTGTGACCCTGGACGATCAACTGACGTTCTCGGCAAACATCGCATCAGTGACAAGGTCCTGCAGATTCCTCCTCTACAACATCAGGAGGATTCGCCCCTTCCTCACGGAGAAGGCAGCCCAGGTGTTCATCCAGGCTCTCGTCATCTCCCGCCTGGACTACTGCAACTCCCTCCTTGCTGGTGCTCCGGCATCTGCCATCAGACCTCTGGAGCTTGTTCAGAAAGCTGCGGCTCGTCTGGTGTTCAACCGCCCCAAGTTCTCCCACACAACCATCCTTCTCCGTTCTCTACACTGGCTCCCCGTAGCGGCTCGCATCCAGTTCAAAACCCTGGTGTTAGCCTATAGGGCAGTGAAAGGAACAGCTCCTTCCTACCTCCGGGCTATGGTCGATGCCTACACCCCTGCCCGACCACTTCGGTCTGCCACCTCGGGGCGACTGATTGCCTCGTCACTCAAGGGTCCTTCTGGTCGATCCACACGGTCACGACTCTTTTCTGTTCTGGCCCCACAGTGGTGGAATGAACTTCCCACTGATGTTAGGACAGCAGAGTCACTGCCCATATTTCGCCGCAGGTTGAAAACCCACCTCTTCAGGAAACACTACCCTTCCTCTCTGCCTGACCTACTTGTTGTTAACTAGTTGTACGAACGCTTGTTTTCTATTGTTGTATTGTTTATTGGATCTTGTTTAGTCGATACACTTAATTGTTTTAGCTCATGCTCATTTGATTTAGCTATTTTGTCTCATCTGTTTAAGGAAATAGGTAGCTGATATATTGCACTTTTACCTTAGCGCTAGGTATACTCTTGGTTGCTTGTTTTTGCAGAAAATGCACTAAAGACTTCTGGTGATTAGTAGTTTTTGTTCCCTACCTATGTTGAATACACTTATTGTAAGTCGCTTTGGATAAAAGCGTCTGCTAAATGACTGTAATGTAATGTAATGTATATTCAGTATATGCAAGCATTATATCCTTATATAGTTGCTGTCGGGAGGAAACCACCTAACTCCATTTGTGAGGTTTTGGAGTTTGTGACATAAATCAGTGTGATGGAACACCCTTTACAATATTGAACCATTGAAAAGTAGTAAAAAGTGTTTTTGGACTAAACCTCTTAACTCCATTGGACCCTCAAACTGTCTTCTAAAGCAGCACACTCCACTCTCCCCCCTCTCATACAAGTCATTGACAATATTATAAAGTCAAAAATATAAGATTTTCTTAATTTCCTGAAACACGTATATTTTTTCATTTTAGTTTTGGAGTTAGGTGGTTTCCTCTCGACAGCAGAGATATGTTAATTCTACTCGGATTACCTGAATAGATATAGTTCCTCCTCTACTGACAGTAGAGTAGAATTACCATTAGACAAGGACCACAATGACAATAAGGACCACAATGACAATAAGGACCACAATGACAATAAGGACCACAATGACAATAAGGACCACAATGACAATAAGTCGAAAGACTGTATTGTATTTATCCTTGACGCTTCATATAGATGAACATGATCAAAACAAATCAAATCAAAGGCTAATCAGTGAATAAAACCTGTAAGAAACAAAAAAACATGCATTTTCAGAAATACGTCCGGAAAGCGTGAAGAGCTGGAACGGCACATCTCTGTATATTATGCTACGTATAATAGATAGTGTGTGTGTTTGTGTGCGTGGGTGAACCTGTGTGTTGTTGGGTGTGTGGGCGAGCGAGCGTGCGTGCGTGCGTGCGTGCGTGCGTGCGTGCGTGCATGCGTGCGTGCACATTGCATGTGTGGGGCTGTGGATAGAAGCGAACCTACAGTATACAGTTTGCTGCAGGAAAGCTGTCATAAACAACGTTCTCCGGTATAGCGTCAGTGGAAAGCAGTGAGCGTGAGAGGAGATCTACAAACTCATAGCGCGGCACTCACACTATGAGCTTGTAGATCAGCTATTTTCCAACAACTAAAGCATACCTAATAGCAGACCTACAAGTTCATAGCGCGGCACTCTGTGCTGCGCTATGAGCTTGTAGATCTGCTATTTTTCAACAGCTAAAGCATAACATAATGCTTTAAAACACCAAAAGGGGTTCCCGCCCAGAATGGGTTAATGCTCCGTCCATCATAATCTCTCTGACTACAACTCCCAGACTCCCTGACCGAACGTAATGGGCTCAGTTCTGAGAGAAAGCTCTGACCTGCAGGCCTCCAATATCCCAAAGTCCCTCAACGGGTTGGTACTGTAAATACAGTGGAACGTCTCTGGTACGGAGCCTATACAGTATGTTCAGGCCGGGCGCCAGTGGTGGAATAAGTATCCATCCATCTTCAACCGCTTATCCGTAGTCGGGTCGCGGGGGCAACAGCTCCACCAGAGAGCTCCAGACTTCCCTCTCCAGAGCAACATTAGTGACTTCCTCCTGGGGGGATTCCGAGACGTTCCAAGGCCAGTGAGTCGATGTATTTCCTCCAACTGCGCCTTGGTCTGCCCCGGGGGTCTCCTCCCAGTGGGACGTGCGTCGAGGACCTCCCTATAGGGAGGCGCCCGAGAGGCATCCTAACCAGATGCCCGAACCACCTCAGCTGACTCCTTTACTGCAATGTAGAATTACTCTGTTACAAGTGATATAGTCTGATATAGTCAGATCTACAAGCTCATAGTGCGGCACCGAGTGCCGCGCTATGAGCTTGTAGGTCTGCTATATATATATATATATTTCAAAGCTAACGTTATTAACTCAAAGCCTTGCTTCTTTGGGGTCCCTGGAACAACATATTTTCAGATAGGAGTCAATGGCCAATTACATATATATATTTTTGGGGGTCCTTGACATTAAAATGTTTGAGAACCACCAACATAGAAACATGGATTTTTCTGAAAACCGTCAGGATTTAGATGACATTTGTAGAATGTAGGCCTGTCCCCGACTAAGGATTTGTATTGTCGAAATTAATATGAATAAATTAGCTGTTAGTCGGATCATGGAACGAACGTACTGGTATGCTGTTAGCTTGTTGCTTGTCTCTCTCTCTTTCTCTCTCTCTCTCTCTCTCTTTCTCTCTCTCACGCATGTTAGAGAGAGACGCTTCGTTCACGCTTGAGTCATTAGCCAGATTGAGCACAGCAGGTGAGATTCTGGAGTCTATCAGGCCAGCGCACTGTGCGCAGCTATTTATTCAAGGAAGGCACACACACACACACACACACACACACACACACACACACACACCACATGCACATTGGAGATTGATTAAAAACAGACTAATCGAGGTCAGCCCTAGTAAATGGTAAAATGGTAAATGGTAAATTTATATAGCGCCTTTATCCAAGGCGCTTTACAGAGATTGTGCATTACATTCACCCATTCATACACCGATGGCAGCGGAAACCATGCAAGGCACCAACTAGCACATCAGGAGCAATTAGGGGTTCAGTGTCTTGCTCAAGGACACTTCGACAGTAACTCTGGGGGAGCCCGGGTTCGAACTGGCAACCTTACGGTTACCATCCAGGCACTCTACCCCTGAGCCACCGCCACCCCTAGTAGAATCATCCTCAGGTCTAAATGGGTTAATAATAATACCTGATGATCATGTTTTAGCGTGGAAACAATGACTCCATCTTTAACAGATTGCACAATGGGTACAGTTCAACGAAAGTACAGGTCAATACAAAACCTGCTAAGAGGATGAAACCATATAAAGCACTAAGACTAGTTTACATCAGGGTCCTCCATCTTCAATTCATTTAAAGACATACAAATATACACTTCTATGCAAAAGTAAAACTTGAGTAAACGTACAAAAGTATTGGTATCAAAATGTACTTAAAAGTACCAAAAGTAGAATGTACTCATTATGCTTAGTGTATGTTTTGTAATAATTAAATCGACTCAGACTCAGAGCGATAACCCGCCTATCTCCCAGACTCCCCAGTCAGAGTTCAGAGTTTGAACGAATGCAGGATGTCATTTGTATATCTCTGAGTGGACTTCAATTTTACAGACTCAACTTTTTTTAATATGTTACATTTGTAAAGACACTAAATGCCAGTGTGCCAGTGATCACCCTCACCTGTGCCCGACGTTGGCACGCGTGCCTAAGGTTGCCCAACCCCACACTCTACCTTACACATCTGGAAAATTATGTTTTATTCATTATGTGTATAGCTTTGCAATTATGTTGATATATGTTTTATTTTATCCACTTCTTTTAAGTTTCTCTGAAACATAGTCGCTGCATGTTTGGATCTGAGAAAGGTTTAACCCATTTTGAGCGGGCACCCCTTTTGGTGGTTACATACATTATGTTATAATTTAGCTATTGAAAAATAGCAGATCTACAAGCTCATAGCGCGCCACCGAGTGGCGTGCTATGAACTTGTAGGTCTGCTATTTTTGAAAAATCGTTAAAATGTGCCTCAAATCATTCAGAAAATTGTCATGATTTAGAAAACTTTCTTTTTAATTTCGACGTCAGGCCTAAATGGGTTAAGCATAAAAACCAAAACACAATGTTTGTGATCTCCAACAGCCTTGGCTAATTTGCCATTGTGACATTTTCAAAAGGGACTCTTACTATATTTGCCTAGAAAGTACCATCTGGTAGATAATAACAGCAGACTGTAAGGTTTCCTATTATTCTTAGAATTAAGGTCACACTAGAGGCTGTGAATAATCTCCGTATCTGCTGTGATGTTGAGTTTTATAAAACCACAGGCTGTCCCTAAAACCATGAGCACACTTTCTGCTTACGTAAACGCATACTGTACATGGCTTGCATAATCGGGAGAAGGAAATAACTTTGTGTGAAAAGGGGGGATTTTGGAACAGATTCGCTGCACCTCCCAACTCAATTTCCCAAACACATTTAACATCCTTTCAAAGGTCACTAAAGGTCACTATGCTGTATTTTAATGAGATGCAGAGGCTGGTCCTTCATCATTTCTCCTGACCTTTTAGTAGAGCTTTGAATACACTGCGCAAAACGCATGGAATACGGATGTGTATATTAACCCATTTTGGGTGATAACCCCTTTTGGTGTTAGCATTATGTTATGCTTTAGCTATTGAAAAATAGCAGATCTACAAGCTCATAGCGTGCCACCGAGGGGCAGGTCTGCTATTTTTGAAAAATCGAAGAACGACTGACATAGAAACATAGCTTTTTCAGAAAACTGTCAGGATGTAGAAGACCTTTTTAGAATCTGATCTCAGGTCAAAATGGGTTAAAGGAAACTCCCGGTAAACTTTCCAACAAACTCTGGTAAATTCCCGAATTGTACCATCACACCTGTATATTACCGTATATTACTGTATATGCCTGCTAAACCAGAGATTTTCCCGACTTGGGAATGATGCAAGTTGGGAACCTACGTAGTATGCAATACCCGTTGTCAGAGCACCCGTTTTAACCACCGGTCTGTGTCCCTTGTCTGTCTTTCTGTGACTGTGAAACTGACTGTGAAAAGTGGACTGGTTAAAGGAAACTCCCGTTAAACTTTCCAACAAACTCCGGTAAACTCCCGAATTGTACCAACACACCTGTATATTACCGTATATTACTGTATACTGTATGCCTGCTAAACCAGAGATTTTCCCTACTTGGGAACGATGCAAGTTGGGAACCTAGTATGCAATACCCGTTGTCATAGCACAGGTTTTAATCACCTGTCTGTGTCCCTTGTGTCTTTCTGTGACTGGGAAACCGACTGTGAAAAGTGGACTGGTTAAGTAGTGGACTGATTAAGTAATCTAATGGCAGGTGTGGGGGCTGCCATGGCAATCAAGCCTGACCTAGGCTCATTAGGTCTCATTAGGTGAGACCATAGGTCATAATGGCTCATTAGGTCCACTGGCAGAGCCTGAGCAGAGATTTTTGTGGCGGTTCAAACTTCTTTTGTGCAGTGGTAAAGACAACAGAAATCACAGTACACACAAACACAGTTACTAAATAAAAGATCATAAAAACAACTTTTAAGAGAGACTACTTAAAAGTATATATATAAAAAAATGAACAATCCATGTAAAGGTGTATGCATGTGCGTGTGGATGGCTGAATGTAATGCACCATTTACCATTTACCGAATGTGGTGGTGGTGTGGAACGCGTGTGTCAAATTAGAAGTGGGTGGTGGGAACACACACGCAGAGACATGCGGTGCATGTCCATCATATTGATGGACGTGGTGCTCAGCTCGACCACTACACAGTATTATCATATACTGTATGCATTATTATATATTACAGAATATTGTTGGATCAGCTCCACTATACATTACATCAGATCCTTGTGAGCCGGGGCTTCTTGGAAGTTGTGCAATATTTAAGATGTGCACCTGGCCTTCATACACTGCAGTTTGTTACAGTGCACGCACTGTGCATGTACAGTGCATGTACAGTGCACGCACAGTGCATATTGTTCAAAACACACTGGCAATGTTTTAGACAAAATATATTAACCCCTGAACTAAATTCCTTGTTATTCATGTCCTCACTGTATTGCATTACTGCTTATTATTGTAATGTTTTATGCCTCGCTTTTCTTTCTTTCCCCCCCCCCTCCATTGCTCTGTAAAGCACTTTGAGCTGCATTTCATGTAACGAGAGGTGCTATACAAATGAAGTTTTATTATTATTATTATTATTATTATTATTATTATTATTATTATTATTATTATTATTATTATTATTATTATTATTATTATTATTATTATTATTATTATTATTATTATTAAAACTCATTGACTGCCAGCAATGTTGCAGTCTGTAGTCACTTCCCAGCCGAGGTCTTTTCAGCCATAATATCTTGTTTTGAAGACCAACAACCGATTGGCCTAGAACTAATATCGGCTATAGGCTAGATATGATATGATATGATATGATATGATATGATACAGTACGTTATTGTCAGTTCGCACTGAAATGTGTCTTGCGGCCCAGCGGCCTTGCCTATGCAACACATATACACACATTTGACATAACACAAAAACTGAAATAAAAATACAGTAGCATACATGGAGACATAAGGGCACAGAGCAATGTCCACAGCTCAGTCTAGTCCTGGACAAAAACCTGATTAACCCATTTAGGCCTGACCTCAAAATTAAAAAAACATCTTCTAAATCCTCCAGTTTTCTGAAATAAATATTTTCACAAATTTTCAAAAATAGCAGACCTAAAAGCTCGTAGCGCGGCACTCGGTGGCGCGCTATGAGCTTGTAGATCTGCTATTTTTCAATAGCTAAATTATAACATGTTTAAAACACCAAAAGGGGTTCCCGCCCCAAAATGGGTTAAGCCTCAAAGTCGACTGATGGACAACATACTTCTTCAGTCTGACCTTATTGTATGCTGGAACACCATATCTCCTTCCTGAAGGCAGCAACCTATACTCTCCATACAAGACATGGCTAGTATTAGAGGTGATATTCCTTGCTGACCATAGGATAGGCTGTTATCATACGTGGATGTGTAGAGTCTCTGAAGTGGTTGTCCAACAATCTTTGAACAAATGTTTAGTTGTTGCAGCATTTGTGACTTTGAGGCTACAGACAAACATCCACACCAGGTGGTAATACAGTACTGAAGAACACTCATAATAACAGAAGTGAAAAACAAAAGAAGAATCCGTCTACTAGCATCAAAGGATCTCAAACGGCGAAGGAAATAGATTATCTTTGATGTTTGATGTCACCAGAAACGTATACATTTTGTAACTGCGGCCAGCGACACTTACATGAGCCGTGAACATCGCCGTTTTTTTGAGGAAAAAAAGGGGTTTTAAATTTTCAGTTAAAGACCTCCACAATTATACGTATTTGGCTGCGGACCCCTGTTTCAAAATCATTTGTTCCAGAAATCCCCCAGAAGCAAAGATTTGAGTTAAAATGTGACATCCTATGAGCTTGCAAATATGCTATTTTTGTGAAACATCGTGACAGACAAACGAGACAAACGAAACAGCCATTTCAATGATCCATGATGAAAAATGATTTAATGATGTAATTCTGCTCCATGAAAACCCTTGTCCTCAGTACTATATATATATATATAGTATTATAATAGGTGGGACACTGTATATTTTAATTGTTAAGGCATTTGAAACGCCTCCAATCTGGTCTATAAGAAGAGCCGTTTCTCATTCTCAGCGGTGGAGAGATGCTGTTGTTTCAGACTCTCACTGGAGGGAATTCTATAGTCTGCAGGTTTTTTTTTAACAATGTGCCATCTGTCAAGTTGTAAACACTTCTTCTAGTGCTTAAACCATTCTCGGCGGGAACCCCTTTCGGTGTTTTAGGCATTATGTTATACTTTAGCTATTGGAAAAATAGCAGATCTACAAGCTCGTAGCGCGGCACAGAGTGCTTGTAGGTCTGCTATTTTTGAAAAATCGTGAAAATGTGGCGCAAATCTTTGAATATATATTCTTTCACAGCGAACGTTTTTAACTAAAATCTTTGGGGTCACTGGAACAATATATTTTCAGATGGGCGTCGGTGGCCAATTACAGATAATGTTTGGGGTCCTTGACATGAAATATTGAGCACCACTGATATAGAAACATTTCAGAAAACTGTCTGGATTTAGAAGACTTATTTTTATTTATTTCGACGTCGGGTCTAAATGGTTTAAGTAACAGCAAGCAGAGGAAAAACGGACGAGAAACCGAAGCTTGTTGTTGTCGAGGAACAGCAGACGAGATGAAGTCTGATTTAATTGCGTTGCTTGCCTCTCGCTGCTTGTAGAAGCTTTATTATTGTGTGTCAGTCAGCCTATCAATCTTTACCGAGGCACAGACGTGTGATTGAAAGGTGAAAATTAAGAATATGACGTTACCCCCAATCAACACAATCAACAACTGCTGTGCGCTGTTTTTCTTTGAACTTTTTGAGAGTTGTCATTTCACTCAAGTACGATTTTTTTCCCACACATTTTGTTTGTTGGAAAACGCAGGCTCAGAGGTATTTTTGTTGTAGTAGATAACAGGCAGCACAATTTGAAATGTGCACCCTATGGCCAGAAAAAGAATGAAGTCTGTGTGTTTGACTATAGGGTTTGACTATTGCTGAATTCCTACAATGACCATAATGCTTTGGTGCACTGCCCTTCCTTGTGGAGATGGGGGAGGCTGCGTGGAGGTGTGACTTGAATTGTAGTCCAGGAAGGAAGTGAGACCACATTTTCATGATACATTTTGGTCATGAACATGGCACGGTGACTAAAATATCTAAAAACACACATTACACACGTGAATATGTTGCTGATGATGACGACGTTGAAACAAGCACTTTATGCCGGCACTTTTATCCTAGCACTTTTTTCTGAAAGCCTGTTTTATTTTTTCTATCTTTGATTCTATACCTGCACTAGATGCACCCAGACCTCTGTCTATGCTATGGTGTCTCATGGCTGTTGTTGTCCTGTATTGTTTGTATTGTTTGTATGTTTTAAACCACTACTCTTGCTGTAAACCTAATTGCCCTTCTGGGACACTATTAAAGACCTTGAACCTTGAAAACCCCAGGGAAAATGGGAAAAAGCAAGACACGCAGCAAAGGTCGTCGGAACCGGGTCTCCAACACAGACGGCTGTGCCAGGAAGAGTTATTCTGTGTGCATAGAGCCTAGGAAAGGAAGTAATAATAATAATAATAAAGCTTTATTTGTATATCACCTTCTAAGAACAAGTCACAAAGTGCTTAACAGAACAAATAAAGACATAGCATAGAGGCACACAATACAATAAAATACATTTGTCAATAATGCACAAGATCACGCAACAACAGAAGATACTAATAAGAAATCACAAATCACATAAGGGGTTAAACGCAGCTTTGTAAAAATGAGTCTTTATAGGAGTGATTTAACCCATTCAGGCCTGACGTCAACATTTAAAAAAATGTCTTCTATATGTCAGTGGTGCTCAATATTTCATCTCAAGGACCCCCATAATTATCTGTATTTGGCCGCCGACCCCCATCTGAAAATATGTTGTTGCAGGGACCTCCCCAGAAGCAAAGATTTGAGTTAAAAACTTGCTCTGTAACAATATATATTCAAAGCTATTTCACAGGTCAGGAGGAGAGGTGATCTGATCGGGGAATAACTGTTTTTGCCACATCTAAGTCAAATTAAGCTCTAATCAAGCTCCGAATATCGCATTTTGAGCATATTATGATCCATAATGCACATAAAGACCGCGCGTGTGTATTTTGGCCGTTTTTACGTAAACGTCACGGTCCGTTAGCATAAAAATGCTAATCATGCTAATTATTTTTTTTTTTACCGCTGGATTATGGGGAATAAAACACATCTCGGGATGCCGGGCATGGCATCCATTGCAACGGTGAATTAATCTCGTTTTTTATCGAGACCGGTGCAGAAACAGTTAAGAGCAACATGCATGGCTGAAGGGACGGGCGAGTGCGTTCACACATGCTATCTCTCTCACAGAATGCTGTTCTATAATGACTACTATCTATTAAAGTAACTCCCCAAGAAGAGGAGAGACACGTTAATGGAACGCTGTTATCATGTCTGGCTGATTTGGAAGTGAACGGAGACGTGATGTCGGCTCCCTTGCCTGTCATTAATCCTTTTAACAACCGCGTCGAATAACAGGAGAACAAAGCCGTGTTCCTCTTGCATGTCTGTTCTTACATAATGTTTTACACAACGTACCGTATGATGCGAGCACGACTCCCGACTACCTTCAGAATTACTGAGCTTTCTTGTCTCGGGAAGTGATTTGGATTATTCTCCACCGTGCGTGCGTGCGTGCGTGCGTGCGTGCGTGCGTGCGTGCGTGCGTGCGTGCGTGTGCATGTGTGCGTGTGTGCGTGTGTGTGTGTGTGTGTGTGTGTGTGTGTGCGTGTGTGTGTCTGCCCCCTCAGAAGTTTCCTTCGCAGACAGCTCCTTCGCAGCTTGTGCTGCCCACGAAACAGACCCCACCTCCCCCTCAACCACAAACAAGCAACACTTAGAATGCCTGGAGAAGTGCAACTTTTATCCTGATCCTATAAGTTGATAATATATGCATGTGTATACTGTTAAACTTGATTAATTACACCGACAGTAATATATTCATGTATACAAATGAAACTTTCTTAATTAACACTGACAGTGTTTATGCGAAGCTGTTTTGTTACTGGTGAAGTATGTATAACTATAGAAATAGAGCAGACATCTCTTCCCATGGAGTCTTAGCCTATAATTAAGCGATAGTACACAAAGTGGTGTTCTTTATCGACATTAATGCACGCCTGCGGTGCTGCAGGAACTCTGCTAGAAGTGCATTAATGATGACAAAGAACACCCTCTAGTGTAATATTGCAATTATACAACAGTTACCCTTAAAGGGGAATTTCTCCCTAAACCTTTTTTTTACAAAAGTAAGTTGATAATTATGTATATGAATATTAAAAAATAAATAAAGATATAGGGGAGGGGGAGCTGGAGCTGGAGCTGAGCCTGCTGCTGGAGGGGTCTAACGCTAGAACTCCTATTCAATCGCGCAATTGTTTTTTGTTTACATCTGTTCTAGATGATGTGACAGCAACACTCCATGCATTGTTGACACTGCACTCTTCCTGGTCTACGTGAGCTGACATTAGACCCCTCTAGGAGCAGCTCCAGCTCCCCTTACAGTGGAGTGACACGCGACAGGCCAACAGCACACACACCAAGGCCCGCCCCCGCTCGATCATGATTGGCGGAAGTCCCCTCTCTATCCTGATTGGATGAAGGCTTTGCCACCTAGCCAAAAACGAAACCTACGTTTTTTTGACCCCAGGGGTTAACTGGGGACAGGGAGGAACTCCTTATATGGTCAGCACACTCTATAGTAGGGAGGATTATCACAACAAAACAAAAAAGAAGTGTTATTTGAATTAAGTGAAATCAGTGAATATACCTTTAAAACTAAACTGATAATCGCAAAAGATAAATAAATCATAATTCTACGACCACAAATGTTCCAAGAAACTCGCTAGCCTAGCAACCCAGTCCGCTGCGCTCGGGGAGAACAGAGCATCTGATTTCTTTGTTTTGATTAGGCGTTCCTTTGCGCTGGATTAAGGCATGGCTAGAAGGCTGTTTCAATTGCTTCCTCGAAACGGCCTATTTGATTAATAACTATTGTATAGCAGTGGTTCTCAACCTGTGAGATGAGGTCCCCAGGGGGGTCCCCAGATGACAGTGGTTCTCAACCTGTGGGTTGGGGGAGCAAATGACCCATTGTCATGTAAACTTGAGAGGTAAACTTTACCCAAGCAATAATAGTCACCCAATTTTTACTTTATTCTAGTTTCTCCTCCCAGAGACAGATCATTGACAAAATCCACATGCTAAAACTTGGCACGTGTTAACTCAATCACTATTTTGATTGATTGAAATATGTATTAACAGTTTGCAGAATTACAGTACATTTCAAGCACAAACTCAATACAAAGACTGTTAACTGTGAGTGGACGACCCAATTAAGCATTACACTTGTTTACAAGAGGGTCCACCATGTTCAATTCATCAAAACATTTAGAGACGTACAAATAGACACTTCTAAATAGTCAAAGAACAGAACAGGAATTCATCATAGAGGTAAAAAGGGAAAAGAGACATATACAGTGAGGGGAGGTGGGGGATTCAGATTTTTATGGGGGCCAGTTTCCGTCCGTAGGTGCCCTTTGAGAGCGGTTTTGAAGGAGTCAAGGGATTTGCATGTCTTAATGACTGTTGGTAGGGCGTTCCACATTTTGGTGGCATAGGAGCGAAAATAATTTAGTCCCTTGTTAGTGCCGAATCTGGGTGCCACACCAAAATATTGTACCAGACTCAGTTATTTTAGCTCCTTTATTGGTGTTAAATTTGTTTGATAAATATATATTGAGATGAATATTAAGAAAGAGAAAATTAGTCCTAAAACCTGAACATCACTGGAAGTGGAAAATACATCTCCCACTACTGTGCACATGTGAGTTAGTCTACAACACAACTGAATTTAAACAACACATTTGACACACAATCATTAAAATGACCCCCCCCCCCAATACTAGAAACATGTTCAACACTCAACCCCCACCTCCACTTTCAGAAGCAAACGCTGATAGACATGCAGATTATATTTACACCAAAGCTCTCCTCTCTACACTTGCTTTGTACAGAAGAGTCTCATTCCAGGACTATGAATAGCTGCTGGTTTTGGTGTGAAGCATCGTGTTGAGTTCCACACAATGGAACAATGCCTCCCTTCCCCCACAGGGTGGAGCTGCATGTGAGTGATTGAGGTGATTTCAATCACACATTCAAATCTAATTATTTCAGTTAGATTATTATTATTACTGATTAGTAAATTAGATCAGATTAGATTAGATCAGCACCCCCACCACCTCAGAACATTGTGGTACTGCAGCTAAAACTGCTTTCAAAGTCCAGAAAGAAATGACAAGGACTGGTTATATCAGAGTGGTGATTGAGGCTCAAACCATTAGAAATAACTTTGAGGGACATAGACAATATGATATTAAATATTAAAGCAGTTTTAAAATGCATGTTATTTGCGCTTTAAGTTGACTTTAATTTTAATTAGAGGGCAATTATAACATTTTAAGACATATCAGTATTTCTTAAAGGGGCATTCCACTCATTTTCAACATTTTACTATGTCATTAATGTACCTTAGAGCTGTTATGTGGAAATAATAAAAAAGTTCCCCCATTCTGTGTTTCCTAGAACTAGAGGTCTGAAAAAAAATCATTAACATGGTGAAACACATCTTGATGACATCATCAAGATTTTTTTCATAATTACAGTTCTAGGAAACACAAAATGGGGGGGGCCTTTTTTATTATTTCCACACAACAGCTCTAAGGTATATTAATGACATAGTAAAATGTTGAAAATGGGTGGTTTTCCCCTTTAAATAAATTAGATCAGTAAGACCAGATCCCAAAGCCTACTGATATGGTAATGAATACAATTCACCAATGTTTCTACATAACTGGCTAAAAGCGTCATTGTAGCGGGTTATTGTGGATATGTTGAATATATAGCCTCTGAATATACACAATGCAACAGGTTGGCTGTTCAATGCAGCACTATGATATAATACATGTAAAGAGATTGTATTAGACCTAACCACTGTCAGTCCATGAATCATATAGCTCATATGCAAACTTTAAGCACATGTTGCCTACTTGAATGGAATAAACTCTTTAAAGTGAATGTAGGCGGCTCTTAAAAGAGCCTTTGGGTTGTTGGTAGATCAAGTCATCCTCTGATGGCGGTCATGGTCTTTATCTTGGCGTGCTCGGTGTAGGTGACGGCGGATAGCTAGATGCTAGATGCATTGTATGCATCTAGCTGGGCATCAAGCTCCTCTGCAGAAAGCGGCTTTTTGTTGGCACCACCAGCACCACGTCCGCCTCTCCCCCGGCCTCTGGCACCGCCTGCGCCGCGGCCTCCACGTCCCCTCTGCATGCCCCCAAAGCCCCCAACACGCCTATTCACGCCTCCACCTCTTTTCAGACCCTGCATGGGAGGCCGTCGCTGCAGGTTATCAATCTGTGAGGTGACAAGCTGTATGTTCATGGGGCGCCCATCGAGTGGCACGCCGTTGTACCGTTTCATGGCCTTCAGGGCATCTGCCCTCCTTTCAAAGTGGACATCTGCAGTCCCCAAACACATCCCAGAGCGGTCATAATGGACAGCAACCTTCTTCAGTGTACCAAACTCTGCAAAAAGTTCCTGGATATCTGCATCAGAGACACTGAAGTCCAGGTTTGAGATAAGGAGCTTCCCTCCAGTTTCCACGCCAGCTCCTCCACCACCAGCATTGTTGAACATGTCATGCTGCCGCTTGTCCAGAAGCTGTTTAGGCCTGCTGTACGGCGTAGGTCTGACTTGACCTCGGTTGAGGTTACCTCGGCTCCTCATGGGGCCGGAGCCGCCGCCGCCCCGGCCGACAAATCCTCCCCCGGTGGCTCCTCCAAGACGACCGACACCGCCGCCAGCTCCGCGGCCGCCGCCACGGCCACCACCACGGCCTCTGCCTCCGCGGCCTCCTGCTCTCTGCGACCTGTTCTGTTTGATAATGTCGTCTAAGGACATATCCATTTTATCGGCCATTATGCCCGAGCCTAATAACGCTAAACTTAAGACTGAAATAGAAAATGGTAGCACAACCTAGACTCTAACTTGTCTCTACCTCGCTTCAGTTGAAGATACTAAAGTGAATGAATAATGAGCTCAGATCGTCCTCTTTTTAAGTGTGCTCTGGGCGGTGCCAAACCTGATACCCCCTCCCCCATTCACACAATAGAGCGTCACAGTCCCGCCCCCTTTCATGACGACGCCTGGCCCAGGAAATGAATCACAATGTATTTTTCCCATATACATTTCAAAAAGTATTTATCTAAAGACCTTTTAAGCGTTGTACGAAGCCAACTCGAGTCGTGACAAATCATGACAACGCACACAATATTTTGGACCAAACAAATAATTACTTAGAAGAAAAACAACAAAAAAAGTGTTGTACTTTCTAAAATGTCTAAACACTGAGGCCTTTACAGTGTCGATCGGGGCGTCCTCGTGTATATCAAACCAACTTACTGCTTCCTAAGGAACCCCTTTAGGTGTTAGCATTATGTTATGCTTAAGCTATTGAAAAATAGCAGATCTACAAGCTCATAGCGCGCCACCGAGTGGCGCGCTACGAGCTTGTAGGTCTGCTATTTTTTTTAAATCGAAGAACGACTGACAGAAACATAGCTTTTTCAGAAAACTGTCAGGATGTAGAAGACATTTTTAGAATCAGACGCTGTCTGGTGAGACCATGGGGGCAAGACGAGCAGTGTCGGTAGGCCAATCAGAGGTGTTACCATGTCTATGCTCGGGTGTAGAATAGATAAACACAGGTCTATCTTAGAGTAATGTCAACTCCATAGACACATACAAAACTTTAAAGTCCCTGTAAAGGAGGTTCAAAGATCTGTTTCTAAACACATTCTACTATGTGGGACTTGGGCAGGGCTGAAATCATATGACTCGATGACACACTGGAGACATTTCCAGCATGTCGCATGCACGCGCACGCGGACACGCACGCGCGCACACACACACACACACACACACACACACACACACACACACACACACACACACACACACACACACACACACACACACACACACACACACACACACACACACACACACACAGCAACTTTGGGTACTCAGAAAAGCTATATGAATTCTAGGTATTATTATTATTAGAGAGACAGAGAGAGACAGAGACACAGACACAACGAGACAGAAAGACGCATCGATAGATAGACAGACAGACAGACAGACAGACAGACAGACAGACAGACAGACAGACAGACAGACAGACAGATAGATCCCGCGCACGCACGTGCGCCTACATGCACAGGACAGCTGATAGCCTAGTAGTGTATGAGAGTGTAGACACAGCTAAACCTGTTATGCGAAGCAGCCAATTGATTTGGGTACTTGACACGTCGTGAATCTAGTGGGGCGCACTCACCGCCAGTAAACCTGTTATAATGCAAATACCCCTGGATTTGGACATAGGCTACTTGGTGCGTCTTCTCTTCAATCTAGGGGGGGCGCATTCTCCCTCAGAGGAGACTACACCGCTCTGGTTTATATTTTAAGTTTAAGTAACATGAATCGTAACATTTTCTGACAATTAGAAGATAAGATTATAGTCTACCTGTTTAGGGTCTACATGTTTGTGTTATGGTCAGGGAGGTTGTGTGTGTGTGTGTGTGTGTGTGTGTGTGTGTGTGTGTGTGTGTGTGTGTGTGTGTGTGTGTGTGTGTGTGTGTGTGTGTGTGTGTGTGTGTGTGTGTGTGTGTGTGTGTGTGTGTGTGTGTGTGTGTGTGTGTGTGTGTGTGCGGGGGGGTACACACACATACACATGGGGGTTCCCCCATCACGGTATCTGAGGAAAACAATCATCCTCTGAGTGTGAAACCCAACCAGTGACACAGCACAAATTAACATGACAACCCTATTGCATATCAATGAGGTGCGTCACCACCAGCTGTTAAAAGGGTACTTCACTTTTAAAGTCGCTTGATTGAGTCAACATTTAGAATCTAAATGTTGACTCAATCAAGATAGTTGATGTTTGTTCGATCAGACGCACGCCCTCCTATATGAGGCCCATTCATATTCAAACTCCACTGACTTCAACCACACCAGACTCATTGAAAGCACACAACTCTGATTCTTGTGACTTATAATTGTCCTTCCGAGTATTCTATGACCACTCGCTAGGCAGCGGTGACTGTTTACACGTCACCATTGTGTATGGCCTCAGCCACGTTCACCTCACTTTTTTTATTTAGATCCTGAAAAGTAACAGTTTTGGACATATGAGATGATCTGCAAGTACCTGGTAATGAAAATAAATCACGACTGTGTGAGCTGAGTGGTGCAAAGTATACTTTTATTGCGATAGTATAACTGTAATGTACTGTACGGTACAGTTTTATTGTTATCAACGGCCCTGTGGCCTTGGTCTTTCCCTAATGGGACTGATCGAGGGTAGCTACTGGGACGTAAGTCAGGACTTGATCACCCCGGCTGGGTCACCTGAATGAGGGGTATGATGTTCGAGAGACCCGAAACCATGATGACCTTGGAATACATCACTGAGGATACGTCCGTCCCAGGTGCATCCATGCAATGTTTTTTTTTTCTCATTTACAGGAGGGTCCACCATGTTCAATTCATCAAAACATTTAGAGACGTACAAATAGACACTTCTATATAGTCAAAGAACAGAACAGGAATTCATCATAGAAAGAAAGAAAGAAAGAAAGAAAGAAAGAAAGAAAGAAAGAAAGAAAGAAAGAAAGAAAGCAAGACTATATAATTCAATAAAATAAAAATATATATAAATGAGATAGTGATAAACCGTAGGATTCTATAGCATCTGTCTACAACATGGTATTTCGTTACATTCCATTTTCACCATTTGTGGTCAAAACAAATAACACACACTCAAACCATCTTCCAAAGGGATGGGAAGTACTACTATCCACACTACAGATTACTTAGTAAAGGAAAAAAGGGTACATTACTTGAATAAAACATACGACTATAAAATATACAAATGTAGATACAAATCTACAAGTATATCTATGAGTATTATACATGAATACATTTAAAGCTGCACATATAAATGTGTCCGTTATGGTTGATCAAGTTGCCTGCCTGATCGAGGTGTCACTGGTGTTAGAGCACATAAGTGGCTGCACGATTGCCAGTGTTTTACCCTCAGTCTTTCTAAGCATGCAAGGATGGACTGGACCAATGGTAACTCATTTCCCTCTGATTAATTAGGTGTAATGTACAGTGAAGAATGACATTCTCACTCTTTCTCTGGCCATAGATGCTGGCCAATAGGAATCAAATCTTTGTATCTCATATACTGTATAGGCCTAAAAAAAAGAAAATATTCACATTTGATGTCATTGAGAAGTATTCATGAGGGGGGCACGGTGGCACAGTCGGTAGTGCTGTCACCACTCACCTCACAGCTAGAAGGTCCTGGGTTCGTCCTGGGTTCGATTCCCTCCTCCACGTCATCATCAGTGCCCATACCAGAGGCGGGGTTGGCGAAAGGGCCTTTCTGTGTGGAGTTTGCATGTGCTCCCCATGTCCCCCCCCAGGTTGGCAGAGGAAGTGTAGCGCCCAGGATTACATTAGATAATTGACACTGAAGTATTCATGAGAGAAGTGCTTTAGAGATTCAAGATTCAAAGGATTTATTTGTCAATCAATCACTCGTACAGGTAAAAATTGTAAATTGTAAAGTAGTGAAATGTTGGCATGGCATGGTCTGCAGACTGTGCTAACAATAACAATAATGATATGGCATATAGTGGGTTAAGTAAAAACCTTTCAACACCATTGGAGAGTAGGGGAGAATAATTTTGGGTCCAGATATTTAGAACATATAATAAAAGGTATACACATACTGGTACATACCAGTAATACACATATACAGTAGTGCAAGTAGTATGTGCAAACTACAATAAGAGATACTTACACATTCATGGCAATGTTTTATCTTTCAGGGGCTGTTGACCAGCTCAGTGGCCTTGTGGTTAGAGTGTCCGCCCTGATACTGGGAGGTCGGGTTCAATCATACAAAAGACTCTAAAAATGGGACCCAGTGCCTACCTGCTTTACACTCAGCATCAAGGGTTGGATTGGGGGTAAGTCCCTGCGACATACTAGCGTCATGTCCAGGGGGTGTACTTGTACATCAAGCTGCCTCACTGTACAGAAACAGGAGATATGCTCCTGCCCTATGGGCCCCATGGCTCGGCAAGGCTTGAATTGAATTGAATTGAATCGAATCGAATCGAATTGAATTGAATTGAATTGAATTGAATTGAATTGAATTGAATTGAATTGAATTGAATCGAATTGAATTGAATTGAATTGAATTGAATTGAATTGAATTGAATTGAATTGAATTGAATTGAATTGAATTGAATCGAATCGAATCGAATCGAATTGAATTGGTTCCTCTGTCCTCCAGCAGTCTGCCTCCTTCCCCTGCTCCTCCCAGCTGAGGAGCAGAGTCAAGTGAGAGATTCTCCTCTTCATCAGCCAGTTGACTCCACTGGGCCTCTGCTCAAGAGACAAATAAAACAGAAGAAAGAAAGAAAAAACACTAAATCCCCACATACATTGAACTGTTATTATGTAATAATTATTGGACTTTTTAAATCTGCTCTGAAGAAGGCGGTCACCGAAACGCGTTAGCGCTCTCTCGAAAATGCATCTGAGCCAGTATTGCACCTGTCTAGTACTAATAATTAGAAATAGAGATGGGACGATATGAAAATGACATGTTATGATTATTGTGGCAAAAGTAATGTGTGCAACACATTGATATAGAAACTCTACACTGATGATGACGCTCTGACCTGAGATCAGATTCTAAAAATGTCTTCTACATCCTGACAGTTTTCTGAAAAAGCTATGTTTCTATGTCAGTCGTACTTCGCTTTTTCAAAAATAGCAGACCTACAAGCTCGTAGCGCGCCACTTGGTGGCGCGCTACGAGCTTGTAGATCTGCTATTTTTCAATAGCTAAAGTATAACGTAATGCTAACACCAAAAGGGGTTCCCGCCCAAAATGGGTTAACCCATTTAGACCGGAGGACGATTCTACAAATGCCTTCTGAATCCTGACAGTTTTCTGAAAAACCCATGTTTCTGTCAGTGGTTCTCAAACTATTTCATGTCAAGGACCCCCAGAATTATAATAATATAATGATCTCTCTGACCACAACTCCCAGACTCCCTGACCGAACGTAATGGGCTCAGTTCTGAGAGAAAGCTCTGACCTGCAGGCCTCCGATATCCCAAAGTCCCTCAACGGGTTGGTACTGTAAATACAGTGGAACGTCTCTGGTACGGAGCCTATACAGTATGTTCAGGCCGGCCGCCAGTGGTGGAATAAGTATCCATCCATCCATCCATCTTCAACCGCTTATCCGTAGTCGGGTCGCGGGGGCAACAGCTCCACCAGAGTGCTCCAGACTTCCCTCTCCAGAGCAACATTAGTGACTTCCTCCTGGGGGATTCCGAGACGTTCCAAGGCCAGTGAGTTGATGCATTTCCTCCAACTGCGCCTTGGTCTGCCCCGGGGTCTCCTCCCAGTGGGACGTGCGTCGAGGACCTCCCTATAGGGAGGCGCCCGAGAGGCATCCTAACCAGATGCCCGAACCACCTCAGCTGACTCCTTTACTGCAATGTAGAATTACTCTGTTACAAGTGATATAGTCTGGAATTAAAGTTTCACTTGATTAATTGAAAATTGTATTTTATGTATGTTTTTATTTCTTCAGTTTTTCATGTGTTTATGAGGTGACAGTATACCTCATTAGACCCCTTGGCGTGGTTGTTATGTCATGTGTTTATGAGGTGACAGTATACCTCATTAGACCCCTTGGCGTGGTTGTTATGTCATGTGTTTATGAGGTGACAGTATACTTCATTAGACCCCTCGGGGTGGTTGTTATGTCATGTGTTTATGAGGTGACAGTATACTTCATTAGACCCCTCGGCGTGGTTGTTATGTCATGTGTTTATGAGGTGACAGCTAACTTCATTAGACCCCTCGGTGTGGTTGTTATGTCATGTGTTTATGAGGTGACAGTATACTTCATTAGACCCCTTGGTGTGGTTGTTATGTCATGTGTTTATGAGGTGACAGTATACTTCATTAGACCCCTTGGCGTGGTTGTTACGTGCAATGATGTCTTCCCTTTGTATTTAGGGTTCCTTCCTGGAGGCTGAAACCTTGACAGTCAAACGTGCCAATGAAAACAAACTGTGATATAGTGACATCACAATATCATCCCCTCCCCTAACCCCTCCCCCTTTATCATACTACAACAACAGCTGTGTGTGCGGCTTCCGTTCAGGTGGACCACCACCCATCACCACCCACCAGGCAAACCAGACAGTGTCCACATGAAAACGACATTTTAACAAATACTGTACACTTTTTTGAAAAGATTCTTCCTCCTTTCCCGTCCATTCTGGGCGGGAACCCTTTTTGGTGTTTTAATCATTATGTTATGCTTTAGCTGTTGAAAAATAGCAGATCTACAAGCTCATAGCATGGTACCGAGTGCCGCACTATGAGCTTGTAGGTCTGCAATTTTTTTTAAATCGTGAAAATGTAGCGCAAATATTTGTGTGTTTGTGTATATATATATATACAGTATATACCGGTGTAATTTCAAAGCGAACGTTATTAACTCAAAGCCTTGCTTCTTTGGGGTCCCTGGAACAAAATATTTTCAGATGGGAGTCAATGGCCAATTACATATATTTTTGGGGGTCCTTGACATGAAAATCTTTGAGAACCACCGACATAGAAACATGGGTTTTTCAGAAAACAGTCAGGCCTGTCCCCGACTAAGGATTTGTATAGACGAAATTAATATGAATAAATTAGCTTTTAGTTGACTGGCAGTCGACTGAACCCCCCATTTTATGGATCATGGAACGAACGTACTGGTATGTTGTTAGCTTGTTGCTTGTCTCTCTCTCTCTCTCTCTCTCTCTCTCTCTCTCTCTCTCTCTCTCTCTCTCTCTCTCTCTTTCTCTCTCTCACGCATGTTAGAGAGAGACGCTTCGTTCACGCTTGAGTCATTAGCCAGATTGAGCACAGCAGGTGAGATTCTGGAGTCTATCAGGCCAGCGCACTGTGCGCAGCTATTTATTCAAGGAAGGCACACACACACACACACACACCACATGCACATTGGAGATTGATTAAAAACAGACTAATCGAGGTCAGCCCTAGTAGAATCATCCTCAGGTCTAAATGAGTTAATAATAATACCTGATGATCATGTTTTAGCGTGGAAAGAATGACTCCATCTGTAACAGATTGCACAATGGGTACAGTTCAACGAAAGTACAGGTCAATACAAAACCTGCTAAGAGGATGAAACCATATGAAGCACTAAGACTTGTTTACATCAGGGTCCTCCATCTTCAATTCATTTAAAGACATACAAATATACACTTCTATGCTAAAGTAAAACTTGAGTAAACGTACAAAAGTATTGGTATCAAAATGTACTTAAAGTACCAAAAGTAGAATGTACTCATTATGCTTAGTGTATGTTTTGTAATAATTCAATCGCTCGCTGCACGCACGCACGCACGCACGCACATGCACATGCACATGCACACGCACACGCACACGCACACATTGCACAAATTTCTCGCTGGCAATGACAGAATGTTACATTTTATATTTCCAAATGATTTTGAATGCCCATGATATAACAACCTTTATTGTTTTCTTCTCCTTTTAGAAATGTTGTCTTTCACATCAGGATCGGTTGTAATTAGACTCAGACTCAGAGCGATAACCCGCCTATCTCCCAGACTTCCCCAGTCAGAGTTCAGAGTTTGAACGAATGCAGGATGTAATTTGTATATACGTATCTCTGAGTGGACTTCAATTTTACAGACTCAACTTTTTTTTATATATTAACCCATTTTGGGCGGGAACCCCTTTTGGTGTTTTAAACATTGCACCGAGTGGCGCGCTACGAGCTTGTAGATCTGCTATTTTTGAAAAATCGTGAAAATATTTATTTCAGAAAACTGGAGGATTTAGAAGATTTTTTTTACATTTTGAGGACAGGACTAAATGGGTTAAATTTGTAAAGACACTAATGCCAGTGTGCCAGTGATCACCCTCACCTGTGCCCGACGTTGGCACGCGTGTGTTAAGGTCTGGCTCTCCACAGACCGTGTCAGCCCTGGCCACTCCCACTTTCCCTTCCACTCTGCAGTCCCATTCTCTCACCTGTCTCCAACTCCCTCATCAGCCCACCTGTGAACACTTTTCCCATTTACCTGCTCCCTTTATAAATGGACTCCTCACAAACACTCACTGTCAGAACATTTGTCATTGTTCCCCGTAGTTCCTGGTTTTGTTCTTCTAAAGGTTTGCTTTGTGGACTCTACTACTACTGGCTTGTACTCGGTTGTAGTTTTGTGTTTTGTACTTCTTAGGTTTATTTGTACTTTTGAAAGTTTGGCCTTTTGGCTTTCCTGAGCTTACAGCTACTAGTACTCATTTGTTTGTTTACCCTTTTTCTGCCTTGGACTTAAATAAATCTTTTTGATTTTGAACTTTCCTGTTTGTGGCTTTGCATATTGGGTTCAGACATCCCCGTATCCTAACAGCGTGCCTAAGGTTGCCCAACCCCACACTCTACCTTACACATCTGGAAAATTAAACTTTCCAACAAACTCCGGTAAATTCCCGAATTGTACCATCACACCTGTATATTACTGTATATGCCTGCTAAACCAGAGATTTTCCCTACTTGGGAACGATGCAAGTTGGGAACCTATAGAATGCAATACCCGTTGTCAGAGCACCCGTTTTAACCACCCGTCTGTGTCCCTTGTCTGTCTTTCTGTGACTGTGAAACAGACTGTGAAAAGTGGACTGGTTAATCCATTTAGGCCTGACCTCAACATTTAAAAAAAATCTTCTAAATCCTCCAGTTTTCTGAAATAAATATTTTCACGATTTTTCAAAAATAGCAGACCTACGAGCTTGTAGATCTGCTATTTTTCAATAGCTAAATTATAACAATGTTTAAAACAACAAAAGGGGTTTCAACCGTGTGTCCTGACCAGCGGCTCAGGGGTAGAGTGGCCGGTAGAGGTTTGTGAGGTTCTGGACCACCGTGTGTCCTGACCAGCGGCTCAGGGGTAGAGTGGCCGGTAGAGGTTTGTGAGGTTCTGGACCACCGTGTATCCTGACCAGCGGCTCAGGGGTAGAGTGGCCGGTAGAGGTTTGTGAGGTTCTGGACCACCGTGTATCCTGACCAGCGGCTCAGGGGTAGAGTGGCCGGTAGAGGTTTGTGAGGTTCTGGACCACCGTGTATCCTGACCAGCGGCTCAGGGGTAGAGTGGCCGGTGGAGCGGTTTGTGAGGTTCTGGACCACCGTGTATCCTGACCAGCGGCTCAGGGGTAGAGTGGCCGGTAGAGGTTTGTGAGGTTCTGGACCACCGTGTATCCTGACCAGCGGCTCAGGGGTAGAGTGGCCGGTAGAGGTTTGTGAGGTTCTGGACCACCGTGTGTCCTGACCAGCGGCTCAGGGGTAGAGTGGCCGGTGGAGGTTTGTGAGGTTCTGGACCACTGTGTATCCTGACCAGCGGCTCAGGGGTAGAGTGGCCGGTGGAGGTTTGTGAGGTTCTGGACCACCGTGTATCCTGACCAGCGGCTCAGGGGTAGAGTGGCCGGTGGAGGTTTGTGAGGTTCTGGACCACTGTGTATCCTGACCAGCGGCTCAGGGGTAGAGTGGCCGGTAGAGGTTTGTGAGGTTCTGGACCACCGTGTATCCTGACCAGCGGCTCAGGGGTAGAGTGGCCGGTGGAGCGGTTTGTGAGGTTCTGGACCACCGTGTGTCCTGACCAGCGGCTCAGGGGTAGAGTGGCCGGTAGAGGTTTGTGAGGTTCTGGACCACCGTGTATCCTGACCAGCGGCTCAGGGGTAGAGTGGCCGGTGGAGCGGTTTGTGAGGTTCTGGACCACCGTGTGTCCTGACCAGCGGCTCAGGGGTAGAGTGGCCGGTAGAGGTTTGTGAGGTTCTGGACCACCGTGTGTCCTGACCAGCGGATCAGGGGTAGAGTGGCCGGTAGAGGTTTGTGAGGTTCTGGACCACCGTGTGTCCTGACCAGCGGCTCAGGGGTAGAGTGGCCGGTAGAGGTTTGTGAGGTTCTGGACCACCGTGTATCCTGACCAGCGGCTCAGGGGTAGAGTGGCCGGTATAGAGCGGTTTGTGAGGTTCTGGACCACCGTGTATCCTGACCAGCGGCTCAGGGGTAGAGTGGCCGGTAGAGGTTTGTGAGGTTCTGGACCACCGTGTATCCTGACCAGCGGATCAGGGGTAGAGTGGCCGGTGGAGCGGTTTGTGAGGTTCTGGACCACCGTGTGTCCTGACCAGCGGATCAGGGGTAGAGTGGCCGGTGGAGGTTTGTGAGGTTCTGGACCACCGTGTGTCCTGACCAGCGGCTCAGGGGTAGAGTGGCCGGTAGAGGTTTGTGAGGTTCTGGACCACCGTGTATCCTGACCAGCGGCTCAGGGGTAGAGTGGCCGGTATAGAGCGGTTTGTGAGGTTCTGGACCACCGTGTGTCCTGACCAGCGGCTCAGGGGTAGAGTGGCCGGTAGAGGTTTGTGAGGTTCTGGACCACCGTGTGTCCTGACCAGCGGCTCAGGGGTAGAGTGGCCGGTATAGAGCGGTTTGTGAGGTTCTGGACCACCGTGTATCCTGACCAGCGGATCAGGGGTAGAGTGGCCGGTGGAGGTTTGTGAGGTTCTGGACCACCGTGTGTCCTGACCAGCGGCTCAGGGGTAGAGTGGCCGGTAGAGGTTTGTGAGGTTCTGGACCACCGTGTATCCTGACCAGCGGCTCAGGGGTAGAGTGGCCGGTAGAGGTTTGTGAGGTTCTGGACCACCGTGTGTCCTGACCAGCGGCTCAGGGGTAGAGTGGCCGGTAGAGGTTTGTGAGGTTCTGGACCACCGTGTGTCCTGACCAGCGGATCAGGGGTAGAGTGGCCGGTAGAGGTTTGTGAGGTTCTGGACCACCGTGTGTCCTGACCAGCGGCTCAGGGGTAGAGTGGCCGGTGGAGCGGTTTGTGAGGTTCTGGACCACCGTGTATCCTGACCAGCGGCTCAGGGGTAGAGTGGCCGGTGGAGCGGTTTGTGAGGTTCTGGACCACCGTGTGTCCTGACCAGCGGCTCAGGGGTAGAGTGGCCGGTGGAGGTTTGTGAGGTTCTGGACCACCGTGTGTCCTGACCAGCGGATCAGGGGTAGAGTGGCCGGTAGAGCGGTTTGTGAGGTTCTGGACCACCGTGTATCCTGACCAGCGGCTCAGGGGTAGAGTGGCCGGTGGAGGTTTGTGAGGTTCTGGACCACCGTGTGTCCTGACCAGCGGCTCAGGGGTAGAGTGGCCGGTGGAGGTTTGTGAGGTTCTGGACCACCGTGTGTCCTGACCAGCGGCTCAGGGGTAGAGTGGCCGGTAGAGGTTTGTGAGGTTCTGGACCACCGTGTATCCTGACCAGCGGCTCAGGGGTAGAGTGGCCGGTAGAGGTTTGTGAGGTTCTGGACCACCGTGTGTCCTGACCAGCGGATCAGGGGTAGAGTGGCCGGTAGAGGTTTGTGAGGTTCTGGACCACCGTGTGTCCTGACCAGCGGCTCAGGGGTAGAGTGGCCGGTAGAGGTTTGTGAGGTTCTGGACCACCGTGTATCCTGACCAGCGGCTCAGGGGTAGAGTGGCCGGTAGAGCGGTTTATTGTGAGGTTCCCAGAGTTAGTGTCGAAGTGTCCTCGAGCAAGACTCTGAACCCCTAATTGCTCCCAATGAGCAGCTTGGTGCCTTGCATTCATGCTTATTATGTTATTCCTGTGATCATGTTGAAATTTTCTCATATTGTGTTCCTTGCTTGTATATTGTGTTTCTTTGCTTGTGCTGATTTGCCTCTGATCTGTACAGAACTTTAGTCAATATTGGTTGTTTTAACCCATTTTGGGCGGGAACCCCTTTTGGTGTTTTAAACATTATGTTATAATTTAGCTATTGAAAAATAGCAGATCTACAAGCTCGTAGCGCGCCACCGAGTCGCGCACTAAACGTGCTCTATAAATAAAGTTAGATTTTATTAGATTTTTCACATGGTTTCCTCCACCATCGTTGTATGTGTGTGTGTGTGTGTGTGTGTGTGTGTGTGTGTGTGTGTGTGTGTGTGTGTGTGTGTGTGTGTGTGTGTGTGTGTGTGTGTGTGTGTGTGTGTGTGAATGGGTGTGAATGGGTGAATGTAATGAACAATCTATGTAAAGGTGTATGTGGATGGCTGAATGTAATGCACCATTTACCATTTTACCGACCGACTCGAGGCCAGGCACTGACCTCCCTGTGGTGTGGAACGCATGTGTCAAATTAGAAGTGGGTGGTGGGAACACACACGCAGAGACATGCGGTGCACGTCCATCATAATGTTGATGGACGTGGTGCTCAGCTCGACCACTACACAGTATTATCATATACTGTATGCATTATTATATATTACAGAATATTGTTGGATCAGCTCCACTATACATTACATTGGATCCTTGTGAGCCGGGGCTTCTTGGAAGATGTGCACCTGGGCTTCATATACACTGCAGTTTGTTACAGTGCATGCACTGTGCATGTACAGTGCACGAACAGTGCACGCACAGTGCATATTGTTCAAAACACACTGGCAAGTGTTTTAGACAAAATGTATTAACCCCTTAACTAAATTCCTTGTTATTCATGTCCTCACTGTATTGCATTACTGCTTATTATTGTAATGTTTTATGCCTCGCTTTTCTTTCTTTCCCCCCCCCTCCATTGCTCTGTAAAGCACTTTGAGCTGCATTTCATGTAACGAGAGGTGCTATACAAATGAAGTTTTATTATTATTATTGTGGGCTCGCAACAGCGAGCACACACTAGTTATTGCCAGTTTATATTTGTGGGCTCGCAACAGCGAGCACACACTAGTTATTGCCAGTTTATATTTATACTTCTTCTTTATTCCAATTTCCGCCCTTTTTTCGTCCTCCTACTACTTTCACACACTTTATGCTAGAAATTTAGTTCAAACTTCAAACTGTTCAGCTCTCTGCAGTTATTTATGCTTGCATTTTTATTTTTACAATTGTTTATACTTTTTTAACTTTTAAACTTTTAAACTTTTTTTTACATTCTTTATAATGAGAGTCGATGGGAGAAACGTCCCATTTTTCACAGTTGACTTTTTTGTGCTCTTATTACTCTGTCATACTTTAACTTTGAAACTCCATTCAAACTTTAAAATGTTCATCAATCTTTGAATTTTCATTGGTGAAAAAGTTTTTTTGAAAAAGTTTATACTTTTTAAAATATTTAACTTTATTTATAAAATGTTTCTCTCATAGACAATGTATGGGATTTTATCTCTAAATCAACCTCACTTTTGCAGCCTCATTACTCTGGCATACTTTGTCGTAGAAACGTGATTTAAACTTTAGCTAGCTCACACGACTGTGGACTTTTTCGTGGTTCAAACCGTATTCGAATATGTTACACGGTTTTTCCGAAATCGCAGTTCAATCGCAGGCCGTTTCGCGTAATCAGTGTCCCCTTAGAGTGTGGGGCCTCCTTGAGTAGAGTGTGGAAACTGAAATTCTTTCCTTGGAAATTTACCAAACAAATTGTCGTCCCGGCCAAAATATTCACTTTACATGGATGTTCTTTGGTCATTTTGTAGCCACACATGTCCTCTTTCACACAATGTAACCACCAAAGCACAGATACATACAGAATGTGAACTACGGCCTTTTAAGTGACACAAATACAGTCAAGCTGCCCATTGACCTCCATTGTATAATTCTTACGAGGAAAGTATCGTGAAGACAATTCTTAACTCGCTCTTATAACCACATTTTCGATCGTACCAACACCACCATCGCACATGTTGTACCTCAATGGCTCAGGCCACTCAAAGTGAAAACAATATTTGCATTCGACTTTTACTTTTTGCGATAGAGCAATTTGTTCGGGCATAGGTTTTTCCCTATTCAGGCCCATTGAAATCTCCCAGTCATAGTGAAGCACTGTTTTACTCTCCCACAGCTGAGACATATAAGGGCTTAATTACAGGGCTGACATTAGAGTTACAAGATCTCAATGAGTTGCTCTGCGAAACCTTGTGAGCTTGTAAGTCTGCTATTTGTGCAGTCACAGACACACGCATGCATACGCACGCACGCACGCACGCACGCACGCAGCTTGTAGATTTGCTATTTGTGCAATTAGGCTCTACACACAGAGTCACAGACACACGCATGCATGCACACGCACACGCACGCACGTGCACACGCACGCACACACACACACACACGCACACACACACACACACACACACACACACACACACACACACACACACACACACACACACACACACACACACACACACACACACACACACACACACACACACAAAAACCCTGTCTTTTGCTTGCAGCATGCTACAGTCTTGCAATTTGCTCCATGGGCTTAGACCACCAATAGGAGCACGCTGTACTTAATTAATTGCTTAAGCCCCGCCCTTCTGTCTTCCCATTGGCTGGCCTTTACACAGCTCTAACTTTTGTTTGCAGCATGATACAGTCCTGAAAATTTGTTTATGGACTTACACCACCAATAGGAACACTATAATATTATTTTTTTTTTAATTAAAAACTTTTTTTTTTTTTTAACTTTTTTTTTTTTAAACTTTTTTTTTTTAAACTTTTTTTTTTTTTAAACATTTTTTTTTTTTAACTTTTTTTTTTTTTAACTTTTTTTTTTAAAAACTTTTTTTTTTTAAAAACTTTTTTTAAAAACTTAAAAATAAAAAACTTAAAAAAGAAAACTTAAAAATGAAAAACTTAAAAAAAACTTAAAAGAAAAAAAAACTTTTAAAAAAGAACTTAAAAAAAACATTTAAAGAAAAACTTAAAAAAAACTTAAATACTTAAAAAAAACTTAAAACAAATGAACTTAAAAAATAAACTTAAAAAAAAAAAACTTAAAACAAAAACTTAAAAAAACTTAAAAACACAAAAATGAAAGAAAAGTCTTAGACCATTGTCAATAATCATTGTGTTTATGCTTTTAAAGATAGGCCTATATGCTATTTGACCCTTTTTTTACATGTAAACGTATGCTATTTAATACAATTTCTGCTCATTAATGCTTTCATATCCATTGATGTTGTATTTTTTTCTTTTTACCTTTTCTTAATTAATCAATAATACATTGTAAAGCATTATTCATACATTACAAATCATTAGTAGACACAGTTATAACTTTACTTACTTTATTCTGCCACATTTTGGGCATCATACTACTTCCACATACTTTACTGCTTACGGTATATTATTTTTTTTACAAATTGTTATACAACTTTTTGTACTCCGGTCCCCAGGTTTCAAACTTGGTGGTTGGTCCCACAGACACAGCTATAACTTTATACATTGCGTTTTTAGCGAGCCCACGCAGTTTCTACAGGAACTGCTTTCTAGTTATTATTATTATTATTATTATTATTATTATTATTATTATTATTATTATTATTATAATAATAATAATAATAAAACTTTATTTGTATAGCACCTTTCATGACATGAAATGCAGCTCAAAGTGCTTTACACAAAAAAGAAAAGAAAAGCAGGGCATAAACAATACAGTGAGGACATGAATAACATTTTTTTTAAAAGACAGTTAAATCAATTAAAAGCAAGGGTGTAAAAGTGGGTCTTGAGCTGAGCTTTAAAAATGTCTACAGAGGCTGCCTGTCGAAGGTACAGTGGGAGTTTGTTCCACACCGTCGGCCCGTAGAAGCAAAAAGCTGCTTCCCCGTATTTTTTAGTTGCCATTTTTTTAGGCAAAGCGAGCAGGCCAGCAGTGGAAGACCTTAGGGGGCGGTTTGGGACATATTTCGGCAGGCAGTCATGTAGGTAGGAAGGTGCGAGACCATTGAGAGCTTTATAAACAAGTAAAATCATTTTAAAATCAATCCTAAAAACAACCGGAAGCCAGTGCAATGAGGCCAAGACTGGAGTAATATGTTCTCTCATCTTAGTTCTAGTTAAGACTCTGGCTGCTGCATTTTGGACAAGTTGTAATCTGTCAGTTGATTTCTTAGGCAATCCAGAAAAAAGTGCATTGCAGTAATCAAGCCGAGAAAAAACAAAGGCGTGGATTAGCGTTTTTGCATCGTCCAGTGACAAATAGGCTCTGATTCGTGCAATATTTCTAAGATGAAAAAAGGCAATCTTGGTAACATGATTAATGTGTGAATTAAAATTCAGTTCAGAATCAATAGTGATCCCCAAGTTCTTTACTGTACTGTTACTTTCTACAGTCAGGTTGCCAAGTCTGCTTTTTATCGATTCTTTCTGCTCACTAGAACCGATTATGAGAACTTCTGTCTTATCCTCATTTAGCTTGAGAAAGTTCTCACTCATCCAGCATTTAATGCTAGACAGACAGGTCAACAGCGGGTCTAAGGCACAGAGATCATCTGGATCTACAGAAAGATAAAGTTGGGTATCATCAGCATAGAAATGAAAATTGACTCCGTGATTGGTAATGAGTTCTCCCAATGGCAGTATGTACAGGGAGAATAACAGAGGACCAAGAATTGAGCCCTGTGGAATACCAGAACTGATGTTGTGTTTGTCTGAGTCAAACTCAGCTAGATTGACAAAATAGCTTCTGTTTGTTAGGTAGGAGGAAAACCAGGACAGGGCCGTGCCAGACAGGCCTACCCAGTGCTCCAGACGCTGTATTAAAATTGAATGGTCAATCGTGTCAAATGCAGCCGTTAGATCTAGAAGTAAAAGAACGGAAACATGTTTCTTGTCAGCAGACACCCTAAGATCATTCATTACTTTTACAAGTGCTGTTTCTGTGCTGTGGCCTTTCCTAAAGCCAGATTGGAATTTGTTATGCACATTGTTGTTCTGTAGAAACACATCCAATTGATGAAAGATGCATTTTTCTAAAACCTTGCCCAGAAAGGGCAGATTAGAAATGGGTCGGTAGTTACCCATCACAGAGGGATCAAGATTGTGTTTCTTGAGTAAGGGCCTAACTACAGCCGTCTTCAGTGAGTCTGGAAAGACGCCTGATTGTAGAGAGCTGTTTACAATTTTTAGGATATCTCCAATCACACTGTCTAAAACCTCTTTGAGAAAGGTGGTGGGAATTGTGTCCAATGAACAGGAGGATGATGTCATCTGAGATATGGTTTTTCGGAGTTCGTCTTCATCAATTGTACAGAAAGACAATAGGCTCCCCCTGGAGAGATCAACCCTGGCACCATTAGCTGCTGTTAGAGGGCTTGAGCTAGCAGCAGCACCATTCATAATATCAGCTCTAATGTTACAAATGTTGTTATCAAAAAAGCATGCAAACTCATTACACTTAGCTTTAGAGGCCGGGAACGACTGCTTGTAGGACTGGGGGGGGTTTAAAAGTCGTTCAATGGTAGAGAATAAGACTCTGGCATTTTTCTTGTTCTCATTAATAATGCCAGAGAAATAAGCCTGCCTTGCCAGACGCAGGGCTTTGTTATATGTGACTGTTGACTTTTTAAGAATCTCTAGGTGGATGGTGAGTTTGTTTTTTCTCCAAGCTCGCTCAGCTCTACGACAATCTTGCTTCAGTGAACGTGTATGCTCATTTATCCAGGGTGTTACTCTGGTGTTCTGTTTCTTTTTAGTTTTCATAGGAGCCACTATGTCAAGAGCTGACTCTAGTTTAAGATTAAACATTTGGACCATATCATTCACTGGGGGAGTATCGGATAGGGGGGGGCCCAGATGACGAGAGAACTCGTTGGCTGCAGATGAGCTAAAAAAAAAAACGCTTTTTTATAGTATATTCAGTGATGTTTTTCTCTAGATCAGAGACAGTCATATTAAAACACAGCAAATAGTGGTCTGATAGCTCAGGCATTTCAATAGTCCTTTCAACAGTGATGTTCAGACCTCTAGAAATCACCAGGTCCAGAGTGTGCCCCTGTTTATGTGTAGGCCCAACAACATGTTGGATGAACTCAAAGGAGTGCAATAACTCTAAGAAACCCAGAGCCACCGCATTTGAAGCATCGTCCAGGTGTAGATTAAGATCGCCCGAGATAAGAGTTCTGTCATAGTTAGTGGAACAGATAGATAAAAGTTCTGATATTTCTGTTAGAAATACAGCTTTGCTGCACTTTGGAGGACGATAAATGCTGATCATTGGGATAGAGGACTGACCCTGCAGTATTGTGGCCTGGTATTCAAAGGATGAAAAGCTGCCGAGCGTCAGAGCCTTGAATTTTAAAGTGTCTGAAAAAATTATTGCCAGTCCACCTCCTTTCTTAGCCTCGCGAACAGAGTGGATGAAACTGTAGTTTGCGGGACAGGCTGGCGCTAGGAGAACAGCTCCATCCGAGCCAAGCCATGTCTCTGTTAGAAAAATAATATCTAGCTTCTCTTTACATATTATATCATTTACAGAAGAGGACTTATTTGTTAATGACCTGATGTTAAACAAGGCAAGGTTTAGCTTGTTATCAGATTTTTGGGGGCTGTGATGCCTGTGAGGTACATTAACCAAGCAGCATTCTCTCTTCAGGCTACTCCTTGTCTTGGACAATCTATTTGAAATAACAGTGGAAATGTTGTGAACCTCAACCTGTACGGTGATTGAAACACCAGGCTTTCTAGAAGCAAGGGGTCCATACATGTTTGTTGCTACGCATAATGGACCCTGTTCATATCAGTTATCAAATGTATTTTCTAGGCTATCTGGGCGTGGCATATAGCGTGGGATTAACTCTGGCCATGGTATCGCTCGCATTTTGGGCTGTTGGGCTGGCCGTACGGTAAGGGGGGTCAGCCTTACTCCAGCGTTTATCAGGTCCATCATGCCCGGAGTGAATTTGAGGTGATGTATTGGTGAAGGAGTTTGAAATTCCTCCATTCGACTGTCATTGATGGACCTCTCGGCGGCCTCAGTATCCTCTCCACCAGTGGCCCCTGTGACTTCACGCTCTGTGAGTTTATCTCCACCAGGGGGCGCTGTGACTCCACGCCCTGTGAGTTTTCCTCCACCAGGGGGCGCTGTGACTTCACGCTCTGTGAGTTTTTCTCCACCAGGGGGCGCTGTGACTCCACGCTCTGTGCGTTTTTCTCCACCAGGGGGCGCTGTGACTTCACGCCCTGTGAGTTTTTCTCCACCAGGGGGCGCTGTGACTTCACGCCCTGTGAGTTTTTCTCCACCAGGGGGCGCTGTGACTTCACACCCCGTGCGTTTTTCTCCACCAGGGGGCGCTGTGACTTCACGCCCTGTGAGTTTTTCTCCACCAGGGGGCGCAGTGACTTTACGCTCTGTGCGTTTTTCTCCACCAGGGGGCGCTGTGACTTTACGCTCTGTGCGTTTTTCTCCACCAGGGGGCGCTGTGACCTCACGCTCTGTGCGTTTTTCTCCGCAATAGTCACCCCCTATGAACACGGGGGTGAGTTCATAGGGGGTGAGTTTTTCAGGGGGCCATGCATCACCAGGGGACCATGCATCACGCTCTATGTAGTCACAGCAGATGCAGATATACCAGGGGGGATGCACTTCCTCTTCTCCATCAGAGGAGGACCACTCTTCTGCATCAGTCCAGAGCACATCAGGAGGAGTTGTGTGTTCACTTGATTTGACTTCTCCACCAGGAGGAGCTGTGGGTTCACTATCTGTGGTATTCCTTGTTTTGAGAACATCCTTGGCGAGGGGGAGAAGCTTGGCACCCGCCGCCACAATATTATCTGTTTTGGCTAGGGCGCTATCTCTTGATTCCATGTTGTGGAACAAGTTGCTGGAGAATAGTTTAACCCCCAGCTTGTTTAGGTGAATTCCATCAACAAAGAGGTGCCTACGATCAAAGAAGAAATTGAAGTTGTCAATGAAATTGAATGATTCTTCTGTGCATGCCGTTGAGAGCCATTTGCTGAGTGCATACAGTCTGCTGAAGCGTTCACATCCGGTCATTGGAGGTAGTGGCCCGCTGATCCACACGTCTAAATCTAGGGAGCTGAGGGTGTGGAATAGGGCTCTGAAATCATTTTTTAGGATTTCTGACTGTTGTTTTTCTGTATCACGTGTACCGATGTGCAGTATCAGTGTTTTCACCATAGGGTGTGCAGCAACAACGTCAGAGATTCTGTCATTCAAATCAGAGACTGTGTCTTTGGGAAAGCATAGAACTTTTGCTTTTTTCTTTTTGTTACTTTTAACATATTTCACAGCCTGATCACCAACAATCAGGAATTCATTAATTTGGTCTCCATTAGCTCGCCTTTCATTTTCTGTGATGTTGAATCTTACCCTGCTCGGTGTGGCGATATCTCTGTCGTTCATCTGGAGCAGTGGGCTGAATCTGTTAGCCACCTGCACATTCTCCATATGGGGAGATATGATTTTTGCTCTGCTTTTCACAGTTTTCCAATTTTGAAGGGGGGTGGACGAGGCTCTGAGTCGGGCTGGTAGCGTAGGCCAGCTGGTCTTATCGGGGCTCCGAGCTCTTCCAGTTAGTCGTCCTTTCAAGTCCTGTACGCCGTTCTCTCTGTTTGTAATCACAGTGGATATACCGGGGGGGGAGACACCCCCAGTTTTTCGTCCTTTCATGTCCTTTGGCCTTGCGCCGAGAGAACTCCAGGCGAATGTCTTATCCTGCGTGCGGTTCTCCTGATTCCCATGTTGTTGTTTTACTTCCAAATTAACTTTTAAATAGTGTAATTCCGCTTCGAGCACTGCAATCTTTTGAAGCAGTTTCTGAAAGTCCTTTGAAGATATGACAGGGAACATCGCGGTGCTGGCTATTTGCCAAGTATCCAGTGCTAGTTAGCTATAGCTATGTGCCACGTACCCATTCACTGGAGGTAAAAAAAGAGTATTTTGCAGTATGGCAAAAGCTTCGTTCTATAGAAGAAATACAGTCCCATCGGTTTACAAGTAATGAGGATCCACTTGTAGTTTCTCAAAGAAAAATAAAACATTGATATCAGTTGAAGAATGCAAGCATAGGCGAGAGCAGCGGAGCGAAGCGTCCTCACTGTACGAGAGCAAGCAAGCTTTATAAAGCAAGCTTTATGGAAAGAAACATTTGTATTGTCCTTGCATAAGATTTATTTTACAGAGCTTATGATGCGATGCGTGCACAATCAGATTATTATTATTATTATTATTATTATTATTATTAAAACTCATTGACTGCCAGCAATGTTGCAGTCTGTAGTCACTTCCCAGCCGAGGTCTTTTCAGCCATAATATCTTGTTTTGAAGACCAACAACTGATTGGCCTAGAACTAATATCGGCTATAGGCTAGATATGATAATGATATGATATAGTACGTTATTGTCAGTTTGCACTGAACTTGCGGCCCAGCGGCCTTACAATTTACAATTTACAATTTAGGCATTTAGCAGACGCTCTTAATCCAGAGCGATTTACATTAGGCCTTGTATGCAACACATACACACACATTTGACATAACACAAAAACTGAAATAAAAATACAGTTACATACATAGAAACATAAGGGCACAGAGCAATGTCCACAGCTCAGTCCAGTCCTGTCCAAAAACCTGATTAAGCCATTTTGACCTGAGATCAGATTCTAAAAATGTCTTCTACATCCTGACAGTTTTCTGAAAAAGCTATGTTTCTATGTCAGTCGTTCTTCGATTTTTCAAAAATAGCAGACCTACAAGCTCCTAGCGCGCCACTCGGTGGCGCGCTAGGAGCTTGTAGATCTGCTATTTTTCAATAGCTAAAGCATAACATAATGCTAACACCAAAAGGGGTTCCCTCCCAAAATGGGTTAAGCCTCAAAGTCGACTGATGGACAAAAGACCTCTTCAGTCTGACCTTATTGTATGCTGGAACACCATATCTCCTTCCTGAAGGCAGCAACCTATACTCTCCATACAAGACATGGCTAGTATTAGAGGTGATATTCCTTGCTGACCATAGGATGCTGTTATCATACGTGGATGTGTAGAGTCTCTGAAGTGGTTGTCCAACAATCTTTGAACAAATGTTTAGTTGTTGCAGCATTTGTGACTTTGAGGCTACAGACAAACATCCATACCAGGTGGTCTACAGTACTGAAGAACACTCATAATAACAGAAGTGAAAAACAAAAGATGAATCCGTCTACTAGCACCAAAGGATCTCAAACGGCGAAGGAAATAGATTATCTTTGATGTTTGATGTCACCAGAAACGTATACATTTTGTAACTGCGGCCAGCGACACTTACATGAGCTGTGAATATCGCCGTTTTTGAGGAAAAAAAGGGTTTTAAATGTTCAGTTAAAGACCTCCACAATTATACGTATTTGGCTGCGGACCCCTGTTTCAAAATCATTTGTTCCAGAAATCCCCAGAAGCAAAGATTTGAGTTAAAATGTTTGCTTAACCCATTTTGGGTGGGAACCCCTTTTGGTGTTTTAAACATTGTTATAATTTAGCTATTGATAAATAGCAGATCTACAAGCTCATAGCGCGCCACTCATTATGAAGATATTTATTTCAGAAAACTGGAGGATTTAGAAGAAATCTTTTACATTTCGAGGTCAGGCCTAAATGGCTTAAGATAATTTACATCTTCAAAAATTGCAGAACTACAAGATCATAATGTGGCACAAAGTGACATCCTATGATCTTGCAAATATGCTATTTTTGTGAAACATGGTGACAGACACTCATATCTCTGAAATCTAAAACGAAACAGCCATTTCAATGATCCATGATGAAAAATGTTTTAATGATTTAATTTTGCTCCATGAAAACCTTTGTCCTCAGTAATAGGGGACACACTGTATATTTTAATTGTTAAGGCATTTGAAACGCCTCCAATCTGGTCTATAAGAAGAGCCGTTTCTCATTCTCAGCGGTGGAGAGATGCTGTTGTTTCAGACTCTCACTGGAGGGAATTCTATAGTCTGCAGGTTTTTTTTTTACAATTTGCCATCTGTCAAGTTGTAAACACTTCTTCTAGTGCTTAAACCATTCTCGGCGGGAACTCCTTTCTGTGTTTTTAGCATTAGGTTATACTTTAGCTATTGGAAAAATAGCAGATCTACAAGCTCGTATAGCGTTGCACCGAGTGCCGCGCTACAAGCTTGTAGCGCGGCACCAAGTGCCGCGCTACAAGCTTGTAGGTCTGTTAACGTTTTTAACTAAAATCTTTGCTTCCGGGGGGGTCACTGGAACAATATATTTTCAGATGGGGGTCGGTGGCCAATTACAGATAATGTTTGGGGTCGTTGACATGAAATATTGAGCACCACTGATATAGAAACATCTCAGAAAACTGTCTGGATTTAGAAGACTTTTTTTAATTTATTTCGACGTCGGGTCTAAATGGGTTAAGTAACAGCAAGCAGAGGAGAAACGGATGAGAAACCGAAGCTTGTTGTTGTCGAGGAACAGCAGACGAGATGAAGTCTGATTTAATTGCGTTGCTTGCCTCTCGCTGCTTGTAGAAGCTTTATTATTGTGTGTCAGTCAGCCTATCAATCTTTACCGAGGCACAAACGTGTGATTGAAAGGTGAAAATGAAGAATATGACGTCACCCCCAATCAACACAATCAACAACTGCTGTGCGCTGTTTCTTTGAACTTTTTGATAGTTGTCATATCACTCAAATACGATTTTTTTCCCCACACATTTTGTTTGTTGGAAGTAGATAACAGGCAGCACAATTTGAAATGTGCACCCTATGGCCAGAAACATAATGAAGTCTGTGTGTTTGACTATAGGGTTTGACTATTGCTGAATTCCTACAATGACCATAATGCTTTGGTGCACTGCCCTTCCTTGTGGAGATGGGGGGAGGGCTGCATGGAGGTGTGACTTGAATTGTAGTCCAGGAAGGAAGTGAGACCACATTTTCAGGATACATTTTGGTCATGAACATGGCACCGTGACTAAAATATCTAAAAACACACATTACACATGTGAAAACCCAAGAAAATGGGGGGAAAAGCGAGACACGCAGCCAAAGGTCGTCGGAACCGGGTCTCCAACTCAGACGGCTGTACCAGGAAGAGTTATTCTGTGTGCATAGAGCCTATGAAAGGAAGTAATAATAATAATAACGCTTTATTTGTATATCACCTTTTAAGAACAAGTCAAGTGCATGGCACCGTGACTAAAATATCTAAAAACACACATTACGCACGTGAATATGTTGCTGATGATGACGACGTTGAAACAAGCACTTTATGCCGGCACTTTATATCCTAGCACTTTTTTCTGAATGTAGCCTGTTTTATTTTTTCTATCTTTGATTCGATACCTGCACTAGATGCGCCCAGACCTCTGTTTATGCTATGGTGTCTCATGGCTGTTGTTGTCCTGTATTGTTTATGCTATGGTGTCTCATGGCTGTTGTTGTCCTGTATTGTTTATGCTATGGTGTCTCATGTCTGTTGTTGTCCTGTATTGTTTATGCTATGGTGTCTCATGTCTGTTGTTGTCCTGTATTGTTTATGCTATGGTGTCTCATGTCTGTTGTTGTCCTGTATTGTTTATGCTATGGTGTCTCATGTCTGTTGTTGTCCTGTATTGTTTGTATTGTTATGTTTTAAACCACTACTCTTGCTTTAACCTAATGGCCCTTCTGGGACACTATTAAAGACCTTGAACCTTGAAAACCCCAGGATGGGAAAATGGGAGAAAAGCGAGACACGCAGCAAAGGTCGTCGGAACCGGGTCTCCAACCCAGACGGCTGTACCAGGAAGAGTTATTCTGTGTGCATAGAGCCTAGGAAAGGAAGTAATAATAATAATAATAATAATAATAAAGATTTATTTGTATATCACCTTTTAAGAACAAGTCACAAAGTGTCTAACAGAACAAATATATAAAGACATAGCATAGAGGCACACAATACAATCAAATACATTTGTCAATAATGCACAAGATCACGACAACAACAACAGAAGATACTAATAAGAAATCGACTACTGGAGCCTATTGAACTAGGGTGGTCCATGTTCACACAGTGTCTGTGGGTGATGTAATTAACTGGATCAGCGCCAGGGCTATAGTGGCCGCTAGCGCGCCAGTGCCAGGTGTTTTTGAAAAAACTCCTAAAATGGCTGACAATCAGTTCTGCGATCAAACAATCGTAAACTTCCACTAGCTATTTCACAGGTCAGGAGGAGAGGTGCATCCGATTGGGGAATAATTGTTTTTGTCACATCTAAGTCAAATTAAGCTCTAATCAAGCTCCGAATATCGCATTTTGAGCACATATTATGATCCATAATGCACATAAAGACCACACGTGTGCGTGCACGCGAGTATTTTGGCCGTTTTAGGTAAACGTCACGGTCCGTTGGACCATTAGCATAAAAATGCTAATCATGCTAATTATATATTTTTTACCGCTGGATTATGGGGAATAAAACAAATCTCAGGGATGCCAGGCATGGCATCCATTGCAACGGTGAATTAATCTCGTTTTTTCTCGGGGCCGGTGCGGAAACAGTTAAGAGCAACATGCATGGCTGAAGGGACGGCGAGTGCGTTCACACATGTAATGCTATCTCTCTCACAGAATTGCTGTTCTATAATGACTACTATCTATTAAAGTAACTCCCCAAGCAGAGGAGAGACACGTTAATGTAACGCTGTTATCATGTCTGGCTGATTTGGAAGTGAACGGAGACGTGATGTCGGCTCCCTTGCCTGTCATTAATCCTTTTAACAACCGCGTCGAATAACAGGAGAACAAAGCCGTGTTCCTCTTGCATGTTGTCTCTTATTTTTTTTTTTTTTAAAGATATTTTTTTGCGGCTTACGCCTTTTATTGGTTTTTTGAAGGGACAGACAGTAGGCTGACAGGAAACGGGAGAGAGATGGGGGAAGACATGCAGTAAAGGCCGTGTCGGGCTCGGGAGTCGAACCCGCGGCACACTGCGACTGGATTACCAGTCGGGTGCCCAGACGGTTACGCCACCGCCTGGGCCATGTTGTCTCTTCTTACATAATGTTTTACACAACGTACTGTATGATGCGAGCACGACTCCCGACTACCTTCACAGTTACTGAGTTTTCTTGTCTCGGGAAGTGATTTGGATTATTCTCCACCGTGCGTGCGTGCGTGCGTGCGTGCGTGCGTGCGTGCGTGCGTGCGTGCGTGCGTGCGTCCGTCTTGCCTGCCCCCTCATAAGTTTCCTTCGCAGACAGCTCCTTCGCAGCTTGTGCTGCCCACGAAACAGACCCCACCTCCCCCTCAACCACAAACAAGCAACACTTAGAACGCCTGGAGAAGTGCAACTTCTATCCTGATCCTATAAGTTGATAATATTATGCATGTGTATACTGTTAAACTTGATTAATTACACCGACAGTAATATATTCATGTATACAAATGAAACTTTCTTAATTAACACTGACAGTGTCTATGCAAAGCTGTTTTGTTACTGGTGAAGTATGTATAACTATAGAAATAGAGCAGACATCTCTTCCCATGGAGTCTTAGCCTATAATTAAGCGATAGTTCACAAAGTGGTGTTCTTTATCGACATTAATGCACGCCTGCGGTGCTGCAGGAACTCCACTAGAAGTGCATTAATGATGACAAAGAACACCCTCTAGTGTAATATTGCAATTATGGAACATTCAGTGATTTGGAAAAAACCTGGTCCGCCCCGGTAACAAGATGTGCACATGCACGCACTACAGTGGAGTGACACGCGACAGGCCAACAGCACACACACACCAAGGCCCGCCCCCGCTCGATCATGATTGGCGGAAGGCCCCTCTCTATCCTGATTGGATGAAGGCTTTGCCACCTATAGCCAAAAACGAAACATACGTTTTTTTGACCCCCAGGGGTTAAACTGTGGACAGGGAGGAACTCCTTATATGGTCAGCACACTCTATAGTAGGGAGGATTATCACAACAAAACAAAAAAGGTGATATTTGAATTAAGTGAAATCAGTGAATATACCTTTAAAACTAAACTGATAATCGCAAAAAATAAATAAATCATAATTCTACGACCACAAATGTTCCAAGAAACTCGCTAGCCTAGCCACCCAGTCCGCTGCGCTCGGGGAGAACAGAGCATCTGATGTCTTTGTTTTGATTAGGCGTTCCTTTGCGCTGGATTAAGGCATGACCATTTTTGGGGG
>NC_136801.1:42488264-42512704 GCF_951216825.1 Electrona antarctica | reverse complement strand
CACCATGCACTGATCCCGCTACCTGTAGCACGGCGCTAAGGATGGCTGCACAATGCACTTTGGAGAGGTCACTGTCTGTGCTCTGTCCCCGGCAGCACTGTGGTTTTTGGCAGCAAATCTATTCAATTCTATTTTAGTTTTAGTCATCATAGTCTCTTGAATAGTTTTCACTTGGTTTCAGTCACATTTTAGTTACCTGGAATGTTTTAGTTAAGTCTACTTTTAGTCGACTAAATGTCATAAGATTTTAGTCGACTAAATCTACAGGTGATTTAGTCGATTAAATGTTAGTCGATTTAAATGCCTTGATGCCGTCGTAATGACTGATTTTATTTTATGCTTGCTGAAAATAGCAAATAGCATTTCAGCATGCAACCAAGTGTGTAATGACTTATACTGGATCTCTTGTCCACTAGTCTCTTCCTAACATTTTAGTCTAGTTTTAATCTGTTGACGAAATTGTCAATATATTTTGTCAACATATTTAGTATAGTTTTAGTCGACGAAAACAACACTGCCCGTCATGTGGTTATCAGTATGTTCTACAGGGGTCAGGGGTCACCAACAAGTGGTCATCAGTATGTCCTACAGGGGTCAGGGGTCATCAGTATGTCCTACAGGGGTCAGGGGTCATCAGTATGTCCTACAGGGGTCAGGGGTCATCAGTATGTCCTACAGGGGTCAGGGGTCACCAACAAGTCCGTACACGGTCTGTGGCAAAGACTTGGTCTTGTCCGTGGGAATGTTTGGGATTTTCTTTTTTTTTTTACACTGATTTACTACGACACTAGTATGTATGTACGTATGTATACGTATGTATGTATGGTCACATTATGAGGCCATGCTTCTAGGGGTACTCAAATGTTTTTTTATTTGCAAGGACCCCCTTAACTAGAAATGGAACCATTCGGCTCCATTTGTACACTCCCAGAGTTACATCAAAAGACATCAAAATGAACATTCCTAAACCTTAGCATGTTTTGTCGAACTTGACACAACTTATATGCATTCCTTCAAAATAGGAGCTCTGGGGTGCCGGAAAGATATGGCCGCTTTTACTCTGAAACCCACGACCCGGCAACAATCCGCTAAATAAGTGTGCTTTACATTGCTAGCTTACAATGCGATCGTTTTAGTTTATACGATATATAATCCAAAAAGCGTTCATATTTTGCGGGAGAGACGGATGAGGAGCAGAAATGAAGCGCCAGAATATCGATCCGCTCAACACCAGGGAGAGCGCCCTGGATTAGGAGAGACGAGTCATTCTTTCTGCCACGCTAACGGCTAAGTGAACATTAAGCTAACAGGGACTCAGAGCGTAGCATACGGTAGCCGAAAGGCGAACTGACAAAAAAAAAAAGGGGGAAAAAAATCTGAATATTCTTATCTCGCCCCGTATCATTGAGGATACGCTAGGACGTGTGAGGACGTCGGATGTACCCCTCGATTCGAGTCCTTATGACGTTTCCAGACGCCCTATGTACAGAATGTGTTAAGAAAGAAAAGCTGGTGCACTACCTCTGAAAACTGCCCTTGATTGAGGCAGTGGATGCGCAGCTTTAAATACAACTTAACTTAATGAACCAACAAAGTGGAAAAAGCGGCACTCCAAAAGAAACCGGTGGAAACACAAACAGACACATGCACATCTGAACAGGACTGAAACTCTGAGATTGTACAAATGGTCCACTACCAGAGTCCTGTTCAGACCTCGTTCAGGCCCGACTTCAGACCACAACAAACTGGTTCAAACTAGTCAAAGACTACTTCAAACTGTCAGATTGCAACAGACTAGCATTTGTTTTTTTATCTGCACAAAACCAGTCTGCCGACGACACATTCTTTCTCCCCATGCAAGTTGCAGTAAGCAGCACTGGTTTGCAATGTTGCCAGGTCTGCTTATTATTATTATAAGCGATTTTGGGCTAGTTTTCCTGTAACATACCGTAGCTTAATATTCATAGTTGCCCCGTTGGGCTTATTTCTGAAGTGTAGTTGCTTTCATGATTCTATATATATATATATATATATATATATATATATATAGCTGATATAATAGGGCTCAAGTGGTGAAACTGGTTGCTTCTTTTGGATTGGTTTTCATAGACATTTTCACTCACAGAATCTGGCAACACGGAGCTTCTAAACCAAATAATAGCATTATTTCCGCTAGTCTTGCTTTGGAGTTGATTTGGAGTTGATTGATTGGTATTATATATATTAACCCATTTTGGGCGGGAACCCCTTTTGGTGTTTTAAACATTATGTTGTAATTTAGCTATTGAAAAATAGCAGATCTACAAGCTCATAGCGCGCCACCGAGTGGCGCGCTACGAGCTTGTAGGTCTGCTATTTTTGAAAAATCGTGAAAATATTTATTTCAGAAAACTGGAGGATTTAGGAGATCTTTTTTAAATTTTGATGTCAGGCCTAAATGGGTAAACTGAGAGTTGATATTGAGAATATGGTATCTAGTTCACACACTACACCAGTAGTCAGCCATGAAACATGACGAGCAGACTACAATTCCACTCTACAGTGGAGTCATTTACGTCCCCCCATCACTACAACATGGATAGGGTCGCTCCCGACATCGGCAACCGACCCGACATGTTCGGTTCTTCATCAACGGGTTCCGACACGTCGATAAGGCGATATGGACGGCAAGCGACGGGAGCTTCTCGTCGGGAGTCTCCTGCCGACAAAAGCTCTCAAACTGGCCGACAGCCGAACGGCGGTGCAACGTGGAGGTAGCTTAACTCGTAGTGTTTCTGGTAATGCTCTTGTCCTCTCATGTTGTGTGTCCTTGGGATAGTTCACCCCCGAAATGATGTTCGGTTGGTGTTGGCGATTATGAGATTTACACATTCGTTATGGCAATGGAAGTGGAGGAGGGGTGACATCTGGCTTAGAGAGAGAGTGTGTGTGTGTGTGTGTGTGTGTGTGTGTGTGTGTGTGTGTGTGTGTGTGTGTGTGTGTGTGTGTGTGTGTGTGTGTGTGCGTGTGTAATCCTGTCGTTCAGTAGGTCACACAGAGGATGTGGTCTCTAATCCTCATAACACTGACACACATTTAGAGTCACCATCCGTCCGTCCATCCATCCATCCATCCATCCATCCGTGTTGTTTTTGGCAGCAAATTTTGATTTTAGTCATAGTCTCTTGAATAGTTTATTTCGTTTTATAGTCACATTTCAGTCACCCGGAATGTTTTTTATTTCACAACTTGTGAGCTTGTAGATCTGCTATTTTTAAGTGTAAAATGACTTATACTGGATCCCTTCTATACTGGGTCCCTTCCTAACATTTATTTGTCGACGGAAATGTCAGCATATTTAGTCTTAGTTTTAGTCGTCACAGCTTAGTTTGTATTTAGTTTCCTTTTCGTTTGTCAGTGGAAAAAGGTAGTCGACGGACACTTTTCGTCATAGTATCAGTCGACGAAAACAACACTGTGTAGTCCTAAACCCTGGTGTAAAGCTACGTCACAATCACACAGATACCCTGAGGGTACTGTATAGATCCCCAAGAATTCACAAGGATTTCTTTCTGTCTTTTCTTTTTCTTTCCTTCTTGGGCGAGCGTACAGACACAATTGGCACGTGTGTTCGGGGGATGGAGGGGGGAGGGGGGAGGGGGATGCGACGAGAGAGAGACATGAAGAGAGGTTACATTTTCGATGCCCTTTGATGTCGCGAGGAGAAGTGACATTGAGTGACAGCAGAACGACAGGGAACATTACAGAAGTCACGAGATGAAGGAGAAACATGGTGGCCTTCCCAGGATGGGAGTAATTAGATCACATCAAATGTGTATGTGGGATTAATTATAAAGCATTTCACGTAACATGAAGTGTACTGGCACTGGTGTAATAATGAAACTTAACGTCTTTGACATTATTCATGACAATGTCAACCCACTTGCCCTGGAGTTGCTATTAACATCATCTGTTTCCACCTGTGTTCCACCAGCACTAGAATTGCATTTTATGTAGTCAAAGCACTTTATAGTACACATGTATAATATATAATATACTATATAGTATAGTATGTATCGTTTACATCAGTGGTAACCAACCTTTTCAAGCCCAAGAGCCCATTTTATTCCCAATTGTAAGCCATGATCTACCACTACAATAGGCTATGTTTAAAAAAACACTTTGACAGGCTCAATGCATGTGCACACAAACACTATAGTTTAAATAAGAATAAATACTGATAATCAATGCCAAAATATTAAGACAAATGTATTTTTCCATAGTCAGACTGCTTGCCTGTGTAGGTATAGTAGTGAGTGAGAGGCTGTTTAGCTCTGTGGGTTTTTAGTTGTGCATCACAAGTTCACAACGGATAGCGGTCAAACAAGAGAACAAACAAACTCTGCAGTTGATGACTCGATACACATGTCTGGGGCCATCACTGCGAGCTATTCAAAATCCACATTCTGTGTATTGGTAGTGATGGCTGGCTGCCTGTCAGTCTTTACACCCGCTCACTCCGGGATCTACTTGAATGGCTCGTGCGAGCTACCAGTGCAGGAAAAAACCCTCTAAAAGAGGCTTAGTTTTTGAGGTACCCCTCCCCGAGGTATAACAAAACGGGACAACGTTTTTTCATATCTTTAGGATGTCCCCTTCATGAAATGGATTGTCCCGAGATTTACTTTTACTGCAAAAGTCATGAAATTAATCCATGAAGTGACTCACCACAAAAAAAACGCCTATCCTAAAAGAGGGAGTTCCAAGTAAATCCTCTGTCATTTTCTACCTGCTGTTTGTTTTTACATCATACTTGCACAGATGGTCTACAGGTAGTGTGCCTACATCCCAGCACAATCAGAATGCCAATATCTGGTTCTATTGTGAATCAGCAGCCTTTTATATAAGGTATTAAATAGGCGGAAATAGCAAAAAGTTTACTTTTCTGAGCAACATTCACTTGTCCTACTCTTTATCAGGGGTAGAACTAAATGGGACATAGTTTTTTCATATCTTTAGGATGTCCCCTTCATGAAATGGATTGTCCCAAGTTTTACTTTTACTGCAAAAGTCATGAAATTAATCCATGAAGTGACTCACCACATAATGAAAAAACGCCTCAATCATGACAGAGGGAGATCCAAGTCATTTTCTACCTGCTGCATGGTTGGTTTTATGTCATGCTTGCACAGATGGTCTAGTTAGGTACATCCTAAAGCAACCTAAATGCCAATATTTGGTTCTATAGTGAATCAGCAGGCTTTAATATAAGGCCTTATTAGAGGCAGAAATAGCCAAAAGCATAGAAACTGCAGTATCAACCATCAATCTATTTACTTTGAATGCAAAAGTCATGCAATTCTTCAATTAACTTTTTGCACCAAAAAAGTGCATACAGTGACCCCAGTGTCTACAGGTGTCTGTAGACAGTAGTGTCTACCCTACATGAGCAGGGTTTTATTAGCCTGGCTAATAAGCCAGAACGAATCAGCCGTTGTCAAAAACAATTGCCTCTGGCAATTTGAGTCTGGCTTATTAGCCAGGCTAGGGTTTTATAGGCACTCTGGGTTAGAATCATAGGTGTTACACTCAAGAGTACAGGTCTCCGCCAGACCAATTACAGGTTATTGTGGGCTGGAAGTCAATCTTAGCCAGTCAGGATGGAATATGAAAAATCTGAAAGAACTGAACAGATGAAGGACACACGCGGACGGACAGACAGGGTGAAAAACAGAGATGCCATGCCTTTCGGCCTGGTGGAGACAATATGTTTTTACCCAGCCACTTCATATTCATATAGAATCTATTATTCTCAGATGGACCTAATATCGCTACACCTGAAAGCATCATCAATCATTGATGTTGTATTCTATAGGTCCATATAGCCTAAATGCAGTATGGTTTAATGCTGTAGAATTCACAGCTTTGTGTGTGCCATTCTTTTTTTTTTTTAATAATTTGGATCCCACGATTTTGTAACCCATTTTTCACCCCTGTGTCAATTATCTAATGTGATCCTGGGCTCTACACACCCTCCGCCAACCTAGTCCCCATATATGGGGGACATGGGGAGAGCAACGGACTTGAACTCATATGCTTCCTTCATGCCTGAGTGTCCAAGTTGCTCCTTTACACCTGACAGTGGGAGTTTTCCCTGGTTGGACGTAGCGCGTGGAAGGAACACGTTATTCCAACCAGTTCCTTTCCCCTCCATCAGGCACCCCGGCTGGCCAGGGGGAGGCCAGTTTAGAGACCAGGATTACTGCATGTTTTTTGTGAGGGTACCTACCCTAGGGGACACGGGGAGAACATGCAAACTCCACACAGAAAGCCCCTTTCGCCAACCCCGCCTCGGGTATGGGCACTGATGACGCGGAGGAGGAAACACGCCGCCAGCACCCACAGCGCCCCGAGCGGGAATCGAACCCAGGACCTTCTAGCTGTGAGGCGACAGCACTACCAACTGTGCCACCGTGCCCCTGTGTGTGCCATTATTAATGAATAATCAACAATCAGCAGCTTATGGAAACCAATTTGGCCCCAGTCAGTCAGTTCCCCCCACAATGCTCAAGATGACATTGAGAATAAGCTGCTGATTAATAAGTAGTACCATAGAAGACGTTAGGCCTCACTCACACCTATACATCTAGCATACAACAATGTTGCCTTATATAACAATATTTTGTCATTCCAGCTGTTTTGAGGCATAGGCTCGAAACATCCTTAGATTCCACATGAATGTGAGTAAACTAAAAACATGGCATCAAAATATATTTCCTGTTATTAAGTTTGTATAGGCATTTTACAGTATTAGATCAGGATTAGAACATTTAGAAGTAACTCTTGAAAAGAAAAAGATAGATAGATCCACTTATAAGACGCCTGAGGGTGAGAAGCGACCGCGTCATAAAGGGCGAGGTGACGTGCACGCATCCACCTGGGTGACTGCTGGGCGAGCGCTGGCGCTTTGGCATGGGGGGTAAGATCAACATATGGAATGAATTATGTACTGGCCATATATGGAGCATGTCTTGAGTGTACAGGGTTTGATGAGGTCAGATCAACATATGGAATGTCAGAACAGGTCAGCTCCATATAGATCTAAGGGTGGCAGCGGGGGCAGTGTCTTGAGTGTAAAGGGTTTGATGAGGGCCCATGAGCTGGGCCTTAATTTTCAGGCCTGTTGAGAACTCTAGTTTTCGCCGACTGCCGGGCGCGGTTTGAGGTCAGATGTAGAGTTGCTGGCCAATATTGATACATCAGGGATCTCCATATACTGTATGGGCTTAATTGCGACATCAGGTTGTATTTACTATGACATCAGGGATCGCCGATGCCACGTGATGTTATGAGACCTGGGCACCATATATTGGGGCTTTCCCATGTATGGGGATTTAGAGTGTTACACTGACTGACGGACAAAAATGTACGATTTCATAGTAAACGCGACCTGCGGTCACAATAAGGCCTTATATAAACGGTTGCTTATTCACAATAGAACCAAATATTGGCATCCTGGGGGCAGAGAGCACTGAGGGGGAAGGTGCCCAACCCCCAGAAAAGGGCACCATTTTGGGGTGGACTTTTTGTGGGGGTCCCTTGTGCCATTTCACATCAGAAATATCCAACTAGGATGTTCCACAATAACTTGGCCTGTGTCATTGGACAGTAAAAAAATACATTCTCATTTCCATGTAAACATAAAAATATATAATATTGTGTGTGTGTGTGTGTGTGTGTGTGTGTGTGTGTGTGTGTGTGTGTGTGTGTGTGTGTGTGTGTGTGTGTGTGTGTGTGTGTGTGTGTGTGTGTGGTGGGGTAGGCGTTTCTCTCAGTGGGGATCACTTCATGGATGGATTTAATGACTTTTGCAGTAAAAGTAAAACTTCTGACCATCCATTTCATGAAGAGGACATCTTAAAGATATGAAAAAACAATGTCACATTTTGTTGATAAATAGTAGGACCAAAATTACAAGTGAATGTCAGAAAAGTAAACTTTTTGCTATTTCCGCCTATTTAAGGCCTTATATAAAATGCTGCTGATTCACATTAGAACCAAATATTGGCATTCTGATTGTTCTGGGATGTAGGCACACTACCTGTAGACAATTTGTGCAAGTATGATGTAAAAACAAACAGCAGGTAAAAAATTACAGAGGATTTACTTGGAACTCCCTCTTTCAGATAGGCGTTTTTTATTGCCTATGTGGTGAGTCACTTCATGGATCAATTTTAAGACTTTTGCAGTAAAAGTAAATCTCGGGACAATCCATTTCATGAACGGGACATCCTAAAGATATGAAAAAACTATGTCCCGTTTTGTTATACCTCGGGGAGGGGTATAGTCAACTTTTGGGGCTTTTGTTCCTGCACTATACTGGTAGCTCCCGAACCCCTGGTTGGTTACCCCTGGTTTACATAGATACTCCACTGTTACGTTCTTAGCTTACGCATGTTTCATGATAACTACTTTTTTTATATGTATGCCATGCTTTGTTATTGCTTAATGTAAATCGCTCTGGATTAAGAGCGTCTGCTAAATGCCTAAATTGTAAATTGTGTTATGGAAAGAAAAGAAGCAAGGGGTGAGGGACCTCTCACTCAGAAGCTTGGCCCGGGCCGGCCTAGTGGTCCAGGCACCTATAGGCTGCTAATCCAGCCTGACAGCGCATTGCAGGTTCGGCTCACGATCCCGACGACCTTTGCTGCCTCCCATCTCTCTCTCCCCTGTGTCTGATAATCCCGTGTGGGATGGGTCAAGTATTTTGTCCTGACTTGTCCTGAACTATTCATTCGTCCTACACCTACATTTCGTGTCAGCTTGCAGAAAAAAAAGCCCAAAAATATCTTAAAAAATAAGCTACACAAAAATGCTGAATCACTCTCTCTGATATTAAACAAGCTAAGGTTATAAATCGACGCAATAGGCAAAAGCAGTGTGGGGTCGCAGAGTTGGTGGCTATTTTTCAAATTAGTCTTTGTCCAGTTTCAATCACCGTTGTTAGTTTTTATCATATCGTTTATTTATAGTTTTAGGCTACGTTTTTATTTTGTTTTTATTTTGTCAGTGAAAAAGGTATAGTCGACGAACATATTTTTGTCATAGTTTTAGTCGGCAAAAAACAACAGTGTCGGGTCGGTTAAAGTGCTTTAGTTCCAAAGTAATGGAACGTCCAGCGGCGATGAGAGTCATGTTAGCATGCTGTTTTGTTTGTTTGTTTTTTTAAGAGAGAGATAATAGAAATGCCTGAAGAAGGTCATTGATGTCCACCTTTACGTTAAGGCTTTCTCTTCATTTCCTTTTGCATACCTTATTCTATTTTTGTGTGTATGCTTCCATGTTGTGCCTGCTATCATTTAATGATATCTTGTTGTAGCCGTGACTACGTTGTTGTTGTTTTTTACCCTGTTATGTAAAGCACTTTGTGACTATGTCTTGAAATGTGCTATATAAATAAATTAATTATCATTATTATCATTATCACTGGCCTACGCACCTGTGCATACGCCTGATTTCTAAGTTTTTTTTTTAAATTCAAGTCGTTCAGGTCAATAAATCTGACTAAACCAACAGCAACGCTGCCGGGGCTCTTGGAACAACACACTACCAAACTAATGGGATTCTGGATTCTCTCACCGGCGCTTATCTCAGGATGACCATCGTCTAATCAAGTTATAGACATTGGCTTCAAATTGTGAATCAGCAGCTATATGTGCTATGGCTCCTGATAAGCTAAACGAGCAAACAAAAATGTTGGCTGCAGTAGCAAAAACATTGAGCTTGATGTGTTTAATCCATTTTGGGCGGGAACCCCTTTTGGTGTTAGCATTATGTTATGATTTAGCTATTGAAAAATAGCTAAAGCATAACAGCTCATAGCGCGCCACCGAGTGGAGCTTGTAGGTCTGCTATTTTTGAAAAATCGAAGAACGATTGACTTAGAAACATAGATTTTTCAGAAAACTGTCATTTTCAAACAGACATTTTTAGAATCTGATCTCAGGTCAAAATGGGTTAACAGGATAATCAGTAGATAAACAAAGTGCATCCTAGAACACGGTGAAAACCATTTAGATAAGCGGTATTATCAACACCTTGCATCAGTTCACGTCCAGGACAGGCTAGCTGACCAGCAGCTTACCTTGAAGAAAGTGCTGCTCATTTACTTTCTGCAAAGCTCCAGACATGCAGTGTGGAATGTCTGATAAGAAAAAACCTCAAGACACTGAACATTTATTGACCTGTACTTAAAAACATATATACTTAAAAATGTCTTTATTAAAGCAGCGTGACATTCAGCTTTATAAAACCTGTATGTGTTGTTGTCGACCTCTGTGCTTCCACTTCTCAAAGGGCATGGCGTTGTCATCGTAGCTTCGTTTGTGTTCAGTTTGTGTCGGTGAAAAAGGGCATAGTCGAAATCAACACGTAAGTTTAGTGAGGAAAGCACTAAGGCGGAAAATATGAAAGAAAAACCAATACCGCAGGCTTCGACCGAGAAGTTCTCCATTGTAACACTTTTAAAGCTTGTTTTCACCTTCACAGAATGGATCAATGAGTCGCGAAGGCGTCAAGGTGATTTTTAGGAGACCTGACGAATGGAGTTGGACCGTTGTTGGTTTATTCCCTGCAGAGCAGCTCAAACAAATGGCCGACTGTCCATGAACACATTCTGAGCTCGAAATGTTCAGACAACACTGTAGTGTACAGCACATTGTTTTGGAGCATTTGTGTGTGTGTGTAGTCCGTCTTATATTATTGTTTTTCTGTCGTAAAGGCAAATAGCGGCCACGCCCCATTACACCCGGAGAGCTGTTGCAAACATCACATGCAGCAACGGTGACAAAGTTTCCAAAGCGGGATATCAATAAAAAGCAAAGCTTTTGCACACCTCCAGGTGACAGGTCCGTAGGAGAGGGTACGGTACACCTCCAGGTGACAGGTCCGTAGGAGAGGGTACGGTACACCTCCAGGTGACAGGTCCGTAGGAGAGGGTACGGTACACCTCCAGGTGACAGGTCCGTAGGAGAGGCTACGGTACGCCTCCAGGTGACAGGTCCGTAGGAGAGGGTACGGTACACCTCCAGGTGACAGGTGCGTAGGAGAGGGTACGGTACGCCTCCAGGTGACAGGTCCGTAGGAGAGGCTACGGTACGCCTCCAGGTGACAGGTCCGTAGGAGAGGGTACGGTACACCTCCAGGTGACAGGTCCGTAGGAGAGGGTACGGTACACCTCCAGGTGACAGGTCCGTAGGAGAGGGTACGGTACGCCTCCAGGTGACAGGTCCGTAGGAGAGGGTAGGGTACACCTCCAGGTGACAGGTCCGTAGGAGAGGGTACGGTACGCCCGACAATGAAGGAGGAACAAACACCTCCAGGTGACAGGTCCGTAGGAGAGGGTAGGGTACACCTCCAGGTGACAGGTCTGTAGCAGAGGGTACGGTACGCCCGACAATGAAGGAGGAACAAACACCTCCAGGTGACAGGTCTGTAGCAGAGGGTACGGTACGCCCGACAATGAAGAAGGAACAAACACCTCCAGGTGACATGTCCGTAGGAGAGGGTACGGTACGCCCGACAATGAAGGAGGAACAAACACCTCCAGGTGACAGGTCTGTAGCAGAGGGTACGGTACGCCCGACAATGAAGGAGGAACAAACACCTCCAGGTGACAGGTCTGTAGCAGAGGGTACGGTACGCCCGACAATGAAGGAGGAACAAACACCTCCAGGTGACAGGTGCGTAGGAGAGGGTACGGTACGCCCGACAATGAAGAAGGAACAAACACCCGCACACTGTCTTCAAATGCAGTGAACCAACTTTAATAGGGAAACATTCATCAGGCTATCTTTATCATAAAGATAGCCTGATGAAGGCTATCTTTATCATAAAGATAGCCTGATGAAGGCCACATATCTTTATCATAAAGATAGATGAAGGCCACATATAGGCCAAAACGTTGCCGTTTCCCTATTAAAGTTGGTTCACTGCATATAAAGACTAGTGTTCCTTTTTCAATGCAGGATATCAAATTTATATTTTCCGTACTTTAACCCAATTAGACCTGAGGCCGATTAAAAAAAAATGGCTTCGAAATCCTAACAGTGGAAAACCTATGTTTCTCTGTCAGTGCGGTGCTCAACCTTTACCATGTCAAGGACCCCCAGGAATTATCTGTATTTGGCCGCGGACCTCCATCTGAAAATATGTTGTTCCAGGGACCTCTCCAGAAGCAAATATTTGAGTTAAAAACGTTCGCTCTTAAAGTTGTAGTGAAATGAAAGTTTTTCACACTTTTAGACCATATCCGTGGTCATCATATGGACATACCTAACAATGGATGCCAAAAAAAAATGGGCAAATTCTCATTTTGGTGTTTTTATATCAAAAGTCCATACAAATCTTTTTTTATTTACTTCCTGAAAACGAGCTGCGTGATGACGTGTCGAGGCCCACATCAATAAAAGCCAATAAAAATGAAGCTCACCAGATTGATTCCCATAACTGCGCGTCCGTCAGAACACAGGTGCTACTGATTACAGAAATCCTGTAATCTGGTCCAGTATTACTTGTTTTCAACCGAATCATCACGCTAAAATATGTATATAGGTTGTGTACAGGTTAGAAAAACATCCCCTGGCTTTTCTGCCGTCTCTGTCACTTTGTAAACAAACCACTGTGCATGAGACGGACGTATAGGACCCATAGCCTGGAGGGATGCAACGCTCCGATTGGTTCAGAAATTTAAGAGCCAGCGTTTCCAGCATAGACAAGCTGAAACTTCAAAATAAAATGCCCACCATTTCACTACACCTTTAAATAATATATATAGATTTGCGCCACATTTTCCAGATTTTTCAAAAAGAGCAGATCTACAAGCTCATACGAGCTTGTAGACATTTCAATTGCAATACGTTTGTACTTTTACTCAAGTACATTTTGAATCCCGGACTTTACTAGAATTATGAGTATTTCTAATCTGCAGTATTGATACTTTAACTTAGTAAAACAATTACTTTTTCCATCACAGCAAGATCACACACGCGCACGCACACGCGCACACACACACGCACACACACGTGTCCTTCAGAGGTCAAAGCTCATTTCCTCCTCCTCTTCAACCCACAGTCAATCCACCAAAAAAACACTTTACAGCCTCTGTGAGCGGGTAACAAATGATTGTACTTGGTGTGTCTGTGTGTGTGTGCGTGCGTGCGTGCGTGCATGCGTCTTTACGTTTCAAGGTTTCCATAGAGAATGGGAGTCAAAGTGGCAGTATGTGTGATAATGAGAATGAATGTATTTCCAGACATAGTCAGTCACAAAGTGCTTTGCAGGAAAGGACGGGGTAAAAGAAAGCAATAATGCAACAAAAGATCAAAGAATAAAATAGCAGGCACAAAAATGTACAATAGAGACAATCAATGACAGAAAAATGGCAAGAGATAATGTAGAAAAGGCCTTACCATGGAGGTGGGTTTTCACATAGATATATATATATAAGAAAGCTAGATGGCTCATCCGCGCTGCTGGCCAATGAGAGCGACGTTGCTACGTGGCGGCCATCTTACCGAGGGGCAGCGTAACATTGTATCTATGGGCATATACTTTTGAAATAACCATAACTTGCTTAATCTTCAACCAATTTGCAAACGGTTTGGTTTGTTATAAACGTCAGAGACGTTTGCATACTTATGTATATGCTTTTATATGACATTTTTATAAAATGTCCTGAATCATAGCCACGTTGATAACGTTTGTAATAAACCAACCCGTTTGTAAATCCGTCAAGATTTGAGCGAGTTATGATTATTTTTGTTTGAGCTGCCATTAGAACATACTGTACTGTAGCCCATCAGCACGATGGCCGCCGGGTGAACCACGTCAGAGACTCTGCCTTGAGCCATCTAGCCTTTATATATATGTCTAGCCCCTTAGATAGCACATTATGTAGACTTATAGTATTTTAAACAGACTTATAGCTTGTTACGTAGACAGCTCTAGAATTGCATTTTATGTAGTCATAGCACTTTATAGTACACATGTATATTATATAGTATAGTATGTATAGTTTACATAGATACTCCACTGTTACGTTCTTAGTTTACGCTTGATTCATGATAACTACTTTTTATATATGTGATGTATGCCATGCTTTTGTTATTGCTTAATGTAAATCGCTCTGGATTAAGAGCGTCTGCTAAATGCCTAAATTGTAAATTGTAAATTGTCTATGGGTTTTCAGAAGAGATTTAAAAGGTTTTGCACGTCTTAATGAGGTCAACAGAGGGCGTTCCAAAGCGTGGGGGGCCCGTACTGCTAAAGCCCTGCCACCTCTTTGTGACGAGCTGAGCTCTGGGGGTCTCTCCGGGATTATGAAACTGATATGTGGTTGATTTAGGAAATAAATAAGACTGTCAGTCTCTCTCCCACACACGCACGCACGCACTGACGCACACACACACTTATTCGAATCAAAGTTTGATTAAAAAGAAAATAAATTAGTTTTTGGCATACTGTATAGCACCTTCAACATTATGCAACTGAATTAGTTATAAGTATAAATAATGCATAGATTCATACATCCCTCAAACAACTCCCTGTCAAAACAACAAAGACACTTTTCTCTCAGAACTTCGGTTTTCAGAAACATGGTGTCATAAAAAAAATCATAAAAAATAAAGGCCTGTGTGTGTGTGTGTGTGTGTGTGTGTGTGTGTGTGTGTGTGTGTGTGTGTGTGTGTGTGTGTGTGTGTGTGTGTGTGTGTGTGTGTGTGTGTGTGTGTGTGTGTAATCTCTGGTGACTGATAAAGGATTTATTTGGCTTACAGGATGCATTTAATTGCTGATTAAACATTGATAATAAAGCAGACAGTATAGTTCATAAGTATGTAGGGATTTGCATTGTCTGTTTTACAAGTTTGAGATCCTTTATTTGTTCTAATGTCTTCACCATTAGTTTGAGATTAGAACACGATGCACTTAAAACACACATAGGGCTATATCTTGCACCACACCTTATCCCTACACTTATTTGCCATTTGTTTACTATTTATCGGCTAGTTGACCCATTTTAAAATGTTTAAAACATAAATTGAATAGGTTTAGGGATAAGGGGTGGCGCAAGATGGCGCCCTTAATGTATTGACACACAGTTGCATGCTCAAAGTCAAAGTCGTACGATTAGTCACAGACGTTACCGCAGTGAAATTTGTTCTCCACATTTAACCCATCTCCTGGAGCGGTGAGCCGCAGCGTGCGCCGCGTTCGGGAATCATTAGTTGATTTGACCCCCCAATCCAACCCATTGATGCTGAGTGCCAAGCAGGGAGGCATTGGGTCCCATTTTTACAGTCTTTGGTATGACCCGGCCGGGGATCGAACCCCGACCTCCCAGTTTCAGGGCGGACACTCTAACCACAAGGCCACTGTCTGGTTTGCAATGCAAACCAGACCAGTGACTATGGTCCAAACTCCAAAGACCCCACAGCTTCCATCCTAAAATGTAGTATTTGTCCAATATAAAACTAACACATTACGTATATGTATACTAGGCTCTGTTGTGAAAGGATATAATAGGCTATATATACTGTATACTACTATGGGTGTACAGTACATATGTTTTAACCGGAAGGATGCAGTGTATACAGGCTGTATGTTTGTCTGCTGTTGTTAGTGAGTTGTGACAGGGTACAGTGTACAGTATGTGGCTCTTGGTCAGCTCACTTTATTTATTTCTACCGTACTTACTTACTTATACTCAAAGCTTATGGTCTCTCTCTCAACCTGCTTCACAGGTATACATGAGCCAGGGTGATGACCCGCCAAACCCCCAAGCTCAGCTTCTTCAGTCCATTCTCCTGTGACATGCTGTGAATGCTGGACCCTATAGTGTGTACCAAAATCTCCTGGAGGGGGCGTCAACATATGTGTCACGTGGTAGCGGCCGCCATACTTGTTGGCTTGTCTGGTTTGTTTACATTGAGCGACCATCCGGTGTGCTTGTATACGTTCAATTTTTAAACTGACCTCACAATGGTGCAGACTTGCTCAGTAAATAAGTGCCACAGCAGGTCACGTCGAGGGAATGAGCCAGAAAACGGAATTAGATTTTCAGCTTTCCAGCATGGAGACAGCATCAAGGAACCCAGATTGACGAGTTTACAAAAAGACGGGCGCAGAGACATAACGTTAAACAAAGTATCTAAGCACAGCCGTGTTTGTTCACAACATTTTCCTTGTAATGTATTTGGGCCCGACGTTCTTTCTATCCATCCTGGTGTTGGTTCACTATGTTGTCGCCAAGAACGAGCTCAATATTTACAAAAACATACCACCGTCACTGTGGGCTAGAATGTAATGCCCACGAGAGGGCCGTCCCTAGCTTTTCAGACACCGCCCCCCTCTTGGTGACGTACACGTTTTCACACGCTATAGAGCGTGCCCTAAATCCCTGCACTACACCACAATGCCATGTGCAAGTACTAAACATCCATGGCTGAGTGAGAAGATGGCAGCCAGCAGGAGAATGAGGCTGGTCGGTGCCATTGATACTGGGATGAAAGTATAGTCGTCAGCTAGCCTGATGTATGGACTGTAGGATGAAGTTGACTGGAGACGCCGCTGGAGCGCTCATCATGAACTAGATCGAGAGCTGGAGGCTCTATCTCTCTATCCATGGGTTCCAAAGTTTGAACCTGGCATCACTTACACGACTGATGAAGTCTGGTGCACTATTTTCATGTTGGGACCCAATGACTGCAGGGTGGCAATGTTCAGTAACTGTTTCTGTCTCTGGAATTGAATGTCGATGTGAATCTACAGTTTGTATGTTGTGTTGCATCTGCCGTTGAAGGTACTGTATGCGAGTTGGAACAGGGAACAGTATGTGTGTATGTGGCTCTTGATCACTTCAATAATCCTAGGAGTGAATTTGCCATTTCCCTTTGGTTTGAGCTAGAGGTTTTGGGCTTTGACATACTGTAACAGCCAACAATTCCAAATGTTAATGTTCAATTGAAGACAGATAAACAGTAGGCTGTGTGTGTTGTGTGAGTTATTGCGACAGGGTGGCTGTATTGGTTCATGAATGGCATGGTGGGAATGCAAGATATGTAGGCCTTGTCTGTCTGTCTGTCTGTCTGTCTGTCTGTCTGTCTGTCTGTCTGTCTGTCTGTCTGTCTGTCTGTCTGTCTGTCTGTCATTGCAGTTGATGCATTCAAATGGGCTATATCCAACAAACATGATGTACCTTTGAAATCTATTTATTTTGCAGTTTTCCTGGTGGGATTTAGAAGCACACTGTCTTCACTTATAGAGCAGCAGTCTATTCAGCTGAGTGACGAAACGACCTTCATCAGGTATCTGGTTGCAACAGAAACCGGCATGACTTTATATTTACATACTTACCTATAATAAACATTTTCTAATCTGTCATTAACTATGGAATCGTGCATTTCCCGTCAGTGTGTTGGTTGTCCGGGGTGAGAGAGCACGTGACATCATCAGGGATGGAGGTCCATCATCAATATTAAGCCCATATATGGAGATCCCTGATGTCATCAATATTGGCAACTCTACATCTGACCTCAAACCTCAAACCCTTAGATCTCCATATATGGAGCTGACCTGTTCTGACATTCCATATGTTGATCCTTCCCCATCCAGTCTTCCTCTTCCATGTCTCCCTTTTGACTGATACCTGTCCATTTAAACTCTAGACGGGCCTGCCCCAAAGTCATTACTACTAGTGCTCCTGGTGTGTCCGGCAGCCAGCGAAAACTAGAGTTCTCAACAGGCCTGAAACATAAGATCTTATACCCCCCATTCCAAAACGCCAGCGCTCGCCCAGCAGTCGTCTGACACCCAGACGAATGTCTGCACGCGACCTCAGGCGTCTTACTGGTTTATTTACTATGGACTTATAAGACACTATACCTTTGCCTATACCTGTATGGGGTGTTCCAGACTGGCGTGTGCCTCTGATTGGTCAGTTCCTCTATATAGCCGTTACCAGTTGCTGTCGTAACCAGATACCTGATGAAGGTTGTTTAGGCCGAAACGTTGACTCAGCTGAAATAAACTGCTGCTCTACAAGTGAAGACGGTGTGCGGGACCTCTTCTATAAATGGTAAATGGTGCATTTATATAGCGCCTTTATCCAAGGCGCTTTACATAGATTGTGCATTACAAACATGTGCATTACATTCACCCATTCACACACACATTCATACACCGATTGCAGCGGAAGCCATGCAAGGTACCAACCAGCACATCGGGAGCAATTTGGGGTTCAGTGTCTTGCCCAAGGACACTTCGACATGTAGACAGGAGGAGCCAGGATTCAAACCGCCGACCCATGGATCATTGGACGACCTGCTCTACCTCTTGAGCCACAGTCACCCCTATAAGTGAAGACATTGTGCGGGACCTCTTCTATAAGTGAAGACATTGTGCGGGATCTCTTTTTTCCCTCATGATTCACATTTGTTTGCCGGCCCCGACGCACCTGTCCTTGTAGGTGTGCACAAGGACTTTTCTCTACAAGGGATTTAGAAGCAGAACATGTTTCCACTGGTGGTTTAAAATACTGTGTTGACGTATAAGCCTCTAAGAAATGATCCAGAATGACTAAGCCTCTAACAAATGATCCAGAATGACTAAGCCTCTAAGAAATTATCCCGAAACTGTAAATTGTAATGACACACACACAGACACAGGCATGTTCATGTATGGACATGCCTGACATGGAACTCCATATTTGGGCATGAGAGGGACACAGCCAGACCGACGGGTACAATGGGTACACTCACAAGGAGAATTGTAAATGCCATAACTGGGTGTGGCATGCATGCCATGTATTCTGTGAGCATTTTCTTCGATGAAAGCAACTCAAAGATGAATTCACTTCATCTCAGAGTGTAAATGAGCCATTCAAGCACCTTATAAAACAAATTGAATGCAAAGACTGAGAGTAATAACAACATTTATCTTAGTCCAGCACATCATCATCCATCATGAGGGAAGTAGTGGACCCACGGTCTCTCTCTCTCTCTCTCTCTCTCTCTCTCTCTCTCTCTCTCTCTCTCTCTCTCTCTCTCTCTCTCTCTCTCTCTCTCTCTCTCTCTCTCTCTCTCTCTCTGAAAGATAAGATAAAATCAGGCTAACGTTGTATTGCTGAGCCGATAAATGTCTGTGATGGACAATAAAGATTTGGGGATTTGGTAGCTTCAGGGTGCTTGTACATTTGTATGACACAGAGAGAGAGAGACTTAAACAGATGTCATATTGCTGTCTGCACTGTATAATCCATAGATACTCTACATCAAACGATTGATGTCAGATAATCCGACGTTAAGATAAACACAAAGACCTGCGGCGGTTTAAGTCTGAAAAAAATCTAAGTTAAATTCAAGCTTTATATCCATAGAGTGTCGCAGTCCCACCCCTGATATGAATTTCCCATTCATTTTTTCCATAGACCTTTCACAAAGTATTTATTTAACTCTTAATCTGCCGCCATTAATTAACACCTTGCTTGCCCGGACCTATTTAATCCATTTAATCCATGTGCCCATCATTTATAGCGCCCGGACCACTTTTACCGGCGCACCGGAAGTTGTTGTGCATGTCTGTGTAGCAGCTAACAATAGCCACACCACTCTAGAGTCGATCGACAACAAGGTAAGAGGTAAGAATAAATCTATCGCGACTAGCGACTGGACCGTGGAGCGCCGTCTAACACAGGATCTTTTTTCAGAATTAGACGGGATGATTTCGATCGGGAGTTATGATCGTTTTAAGATATTCGTTTTCGTCAGCTAAACAGGCAGGGAACATTTTCGATGACGTGTCACTGTTTGACACGTCATCGGATTGGGCGACAAGCCCAAAAACCCGACCGCGAGTATCACAGCGCCTGCTACAGGTCGTTGAAAATGCTTGTCTGGGCCAGAGAAAAACGTCCCCTCAATGTCGTTTCTGAGATACAGGGCTTTGAATGCAGGGCTTAGAATGGAAGAGCATACACAAAGTACAATACCGGTCATTATATTCATAGCATACACTGAGTATCAGTCATTATATCCATAGCATACACTGAAGGTGGCCTTACACTAGCCGATTTTTTTCCAATCTGAAATCTGAAAGCACCACACACTACAGGATAATCGGAGCGGGGCAGAGTAAATATCAAACATTCCACCCCCCCCCCCCCCCCCCCCCCCCCCCGAGCGTCAAAAATGCCCGATTATCGGCTAGTGTAAGGCCACCTTGAGTATCAGTCATTATATCCATAGCATACACCGAGTACAATATCATTCTTTATATCCATATAGCACACACTGAGTATCAGTCATTATATCCATAGCATACACAGGGGCTCACAAGTAATCAGCTAATGACTTATAAATGCACGACACTTACGCTGTATATACATAAGATACCTAATTAGTCTTTAGTCCCACGGTAAACCATTAGTGAATTAAATGATGTACTCTGTGACTTAATGATGTATGAATATCAACCGAGTCGTTGTTGAACGCTGTGTGTACCGTGTTGTGGAGTCAGTGGAAAACCCCACACCATGACCCTATAAGCTGTCTCTTCATATCGACAATATCCCATCCTCTCCTACACTATCCTCTCCCCTCCTCTCCCATCCTCTCCTCTCCTACACTATCCTCTCCCCTCCCCTCCCATCCTCTCCTCTCCTACACTATCCTCTCCTCTCCCCTCCCATCCTATCCTCTCCCCTCCTCTCCTCTCCTACACTATCCTCTCCCCTCCTCTCCCATCCTCTCCTCTCCTACACTATCCTCTCCCCTCCCCTCCCATCCTCTCCTCTCCTACACTATCCTCTCCCCTCCCCTCCCATTCTCTCCTCTCCTACACTATCCTCTCCTCTCCTCTCCCCTCCCATCCTCTCCTACACTATCCCCTCCCCTCCTCTCCTACACTATCCTCTCCCCTCCCCTCCCCTCCTCTCCCCTCCCCTCCCCACTATCCCCTCCCCTCCCATCCTCTCCTACACTATCCTCTCCCCTCCCCTCCCCACTATCCCCTCCCCTCCCATCCTCTCCTACACTATCCCCTCCCCTCCTCTCCTCTCCTACACTATCCTCTCCCCTCCTCTCCTACACTATCCCCTCCCCTCCTCAATCCCCTCCCCTCCTATCCCCCCCATCCTCTCCCCTCCCCTCCCCTCCCCTCTCCTCTCCTCTCCTCTCCTCTCCCAACCTCTCCTCTCATCTCCTCCACATAGTTGGATAGATGTTGAAGGGTTCTAATGAGAACACATTCCACTAGAATAACTCTGAGATGCTACTGTCACTCGTGTGTGTGTGTGTGTCTGCGTGCGTGCGTGCGTGCGTGCGTGCGTGCGTGCGTGCGTGCGTGCCAGTTAGGATAGCGAGGATTGCAAAGCATGACTTGTCAGTGTTCAGTACATTAATCTGGCTGCAGCCCTGCTCCCATTATATAAGATAGATTTCAAGGACCAGCGACACCCTGAGAGTGTACAGAGTTACAGACCTGTAAGGGTCCATTTGGTTCCATGTGTTACACTCTCAGAGTTACAGGCCTGTAAGTTTCGAATTGCAGCCGTCCGTAGGTGCCCTTTGAGAGCGGTTTTGAAGGAGTCAAGGGATTCGCATGTCTTAATGACTTGTTGGTATAGGGCTAGCAACGGAGACGCTGATACACAGGGCAGTAGTATATAGTGATACACAGGGCAGTAGTATATATAGTGCGATCTCAAACTGAATCAATATAAAACATTCAAAGACGGAGATCTGCTGTCCATGGCAATAAATATATTAAATAGTTCTTTCAGCATCGTGTTTCCCCTTCACTCGGAGGATGCGACGCAACATGCACGCCATTCTAAGGATGGCCTGACGTCTAAATTATAGCCTAGTGAATTCAGTCATTATCTATCACTACGTTGGAGAGATATTTGGCACGAAGCCACAGCACACATAAACAGCTCTGGGGCTCTGCTGCGACTCAGAGGATAGGATGATTAATGACCCGCGGCCCCGACACGTCCACGTCGGGCGGCGAGGTCAACACTCACCCATCTGTATTATTTCCTGGACGTGTCGCCCATGTGTCGTTTCCGTCGACTGAAACTAAGGGTCGATTCAAACTCCTATTTCACCGCTGTTTCGGCGCTGTAGTGCCGAAATGACTTCGGCTCGTCAGAAATTTTCTAGGCGTCGCGTCCTGCCTGTTTTTGCTGCGCCGTTCGCGGCGCGTTGAGAGCTTGTAGATCCGTCTGTTTTTTGCAGCGCAGCCAGGGTAACAAAATAAGAAATAAGTTACAGGTGGAGATGAAGTGAAGTTGGAACGGACAAGCAGCTGCAAGCCAAGCTAACATCACAACCACCATGTCTGGTGACAGTGTTGTTAGCCGCAGCAACATGTAGCCTGCCCTAGTAACTTCTCCTCCCCGGAGAAGTCTTGCCTCCCCGCATCGTCGGGGACTCGAACAGCTCGGAGCGCCGGCCCGAGCCGTCCGCTCTGAGCAGCCCGCACTCCTGCAGCAGCTGCTGATCCACAACACAAGCTCTCAAGGCATCGCGTCGTGCCTGTTTTTGCAGCGTTGTTCGCTACGCGTTGAGAGCTTGTAGATCCGTCTGTTTTTTGCAGCGCGGGTGTCAGGGTAACAAATTAAGAAATAAATTACAGGCGGAGATGAAGTGAAGTTGAACAGACAGACGAGCAGCAAGCTAAGCTAAGCTATCATCACCACCATGGCTTGTAGTGTTAGCATAGCATGTTGCAATGCTAACTCTTTCTCACTCGCTCCTTTCATTTTCTTTATTTTTGACTTCACGGCCGTGCATTGAAGCACGTTGGGTGATGAGACACGAGACATCAGTGTAACTGTATATTATTTAACTGGGTCCGGACTGGAGTGACAGTGTAAACACAGTAGCCTGCCTGCTCCACAGTAACGTCTCCCCGCCCAGACGGTGCTGCTGGGACTCGGGGAGTACGGGCTGCTACTTGGGCAGGAGCATACCATTACAAGGGGAGGAGTGCTTTCTACCGCTGGCTGCTGGCCTTCGCATTTTGCTCACACTTGTACAGGCTACGTTTGAAGAGTATTATTTTGCACAAAAAAAAATCGCCTAATAAAAATAATCGGCGATAGACTCATCCAAATCGCGATTGAAGATAGTTCGTATCGTCACCCAACCCTAGTGGTGAGGTGACCACCGGAGCTGAAATAACGTAGAGCGGTGGTGAGTAAAAACAGAGAGAAGGGCTGGGGCTGTGGCGGTGTGGTTTGCTCTTCACTGCGGCTCAGTGACGTCATGTTGTAGTTCGGTGGTCACCTCACCACCGAAAATCCAGACTATGTATGAGCCTTGAGGGGGTTCCAGGCGGTCCCCAACTAAATGATGGAGAGCCTGTAACCAAATGGACCCTTTGCTCTCAAGAGTTAAATTATTATACATCTGCATTATTTACAAGAAGTCTAGACAATGTTCTTTAGTTGATAGGGTGTGAGACGCTAAATGTCATCAAATGGTGGTCCGTGGCTCAAAGGCTGAATGAAGTAATGGACCTTGATATGAAAACGTTTGAACTGTAATAGATTTTGCATCCTAGTGTAAAATCAACAGTAGGGCTTCCCATCATGCAGTAACACATGAAGATGTAATACCATATGATAGTGCTAGTCTGTGACTACAGACAATACGTGTTTAGTGGCATTACGATAGATAGATAGATAGATAGATAGATAGATAGATAGATAGATAGATAGATAGATAGATAGATAGATAGATAGATAGATAGATAGATAGATAGATGCTAATAAGCCAGACTCAAATCACACTGTCGTGTGGTATTTGAGTCTGGAGATGCTGTGTACGGATCTTGTTTCCCGGGGGGCGGGTTCAAACATTTTATCTTTGACGCAATTGTTCAGAGCTACTGTCAGTCAAAGGTTTCAAGCATTGAACGTCACTGTACCAAAGCCCGCCCATATTGCATACCGTGTCCCGATTGGCCACACCAGTTCTCTGGTGTAGGAAATGGGCGTACAATTGAGCCTCTCCAGACCGTAAACCGCCGGCATTTTTTTTTGCCAACGGCTGATTCGGTCTGGCTTATTAGCCAGGCTACACTCAAGCATAGGTGACAGAATGTGCTGTAATGTGTAAAGCTGGACAGTATCCACATCACCCACTGAGGGCGGAATAGCCTCTCTCTCTCTCTCTCTCTCTCTCTCTCTCTCTCTCTCTCTCTCTCTCTCTAAGGATACAGAGCTGGCTTAAAGCATTCATGGGTCAAGTCTATCATTATGTATCACGGTGCCTATATTTGATCGAGTCTGACTTCATTGCTTTAATTAATTCGTATGGAAGTCAGACTCCTCGATCTCTGTGACAGTCTTGATCCAAGCCTGGCTCACTGGCTCAGTATAGGCTATAATATGAATGATT
>NC_136801.1:42413264-42483264 GCF_951216825.1 Electrona antarctica | reverse complement strand
TCATCCATAGTACTGCAATAAATATCTAATATCACTGAAAACATCTAAATATAACCACTTAAACATCAAACAAATTCTTACTAAATATATCTGAAACTCAAACGTCTTACATATATGAAAAGAAGGAAACAAACAACATTACTTACTTCTAATGGATGCACACACTGAAAAATAAATGTCTTTGTAGCTGTGATGAAATTAAATGAAATTAAATGAAATGAAATGAAATGAAATGAAATCTATATTTACCCAGGGTATCTGGGCTAAGCTCAAGAACTTGTTTCCAGCCAGGCCCTGCTCATAGAACACATTTCATCGTAGTGGTTCAATGCCTTGTTCAAGGGCACTTCGGCGGTGGTAATTTTAACGTGTCAGACGGCTGATTCGAACTGGGAACCTTCCGGTATCAAGACCGCGCCGCTATCCGTTCGGCCACCGCTGCCATGATCAACAGAGAAAAAGGATGCAAATGGCTTCAGGCATGTCTGGTGCTCCAAACTTCCTCACTTTGAATGACAACTACAGCAACCACTACTAAACAATAACTAGGCCTATTTACCATGTCAAACAATAAAAAATAAACTCATTTAGTTTTAATTTACATGTACCCTGCAAGGGTAGGTGTGTGTGGGGTGGAGGGGGTCATTGGGGGGAGGTGAACGATAGCGGGAAAAGTGGGTGCGGCCGTTTTTCCACCAGGGAGTGGTCTTGGTAAAAAATAAATGCTTGCAATCAACTCAGAATCATGAAAAAACCCTAGTTTGACCCCTCAAAAGTCCAAAAAGTCCAATTTATGCACTTTCGAATTTTCGAAAATCGGTTATCCGTACCCCGACTTTGAGCTGTTTTTTATGAGGTTTCCCACGGGAGTTGAATTTCAAACTTTTAGTACATGTTATTAGACACCTTTAGAAACACATTGGTGAAGACATTTCTTGGTAACGATTTAGTTCCCAGATTTGCCAAATACCTGATAAAATTCCCTTACTATCAGGGTCCAGATTAATTACATTTTAGAGAGAGAGAGAGAGAGAGAGAGAGAGAGAGAGAGAGAGAGAGAGAGAGAGAGAGATAAACCAATCCAAGGGTCGTGCAATGATGCAGGTCTTCTGGAGGTGAACACACACACACACGCACACACACACTCACACTCACACTCACACTCACACACACACACACACACACACACACACACACATACACACACATGACTGTGTCATGGCACCAGAGCAACGGGATCTGTGAACCTTAACCTCAGGCGGACGGCCTGGAGGGTGGACCAGGACTGAGCAGGAGACATCTGGTGGACGGCCTGGGGGTAGAGACGAGACAGAGGAGGCACAGTCTGGAGGGCGGCCGGGAGGCCAGGACGAGAGGGCGGAGGAGTCATCTGGAGGACGGCCAGGAGGCCGAGATGAGACAGCAGAGGCACCATCCAGAGGATGGCCGGGGGGTCGAAATGAGGTAGCAGGGGCGTAATCTGGAGGATGGCCGTGGGGCCGAGATGAAGCAGGGATGTCATCAGGAGGACGGCCTAATGGCTGAGACGAAGCAGGCACGTCATCAGGGGGGCGGGCTAAAGGCCGAGACGAAGCAGGGATGTTATCAGGAGGACGGCCCGGAGACCCCCGGAGACCCCAAGACTGCACAGGAGAGGCGTCTGGAGGATGACAAGACGGTGCCACCCAGGAGGCCGGAGGTCCTCAGAGAGCTGCAGCGGCGATACTTCGAAGGAGAGCTGCAGCGGCGATACTTCGGACTGCAGCGGCGAGGCCTCAGAGGAGAGCTGCAGCGGCGAGGCCTCAGAGGAGAGCTGCAGCGGCGAGGCCTCAGAGGAGAGCTGCAGCGACGAAGCCTCGGAGGAGGAGAGCTGCAGCGTAGAATCCACAGAAGAGGAGAGCTGCAGCGTAGAATCCACAGAAGAGGAGAGCTGCAGCGTAGAATCCACAGAAGAGGAGAGCTGCAGCATAGAATCCTCAGAAGAGGAGAGCTGCAGCGTAGAATCCTCAGAGGAGGAGAGCTGCAGCGGTGAGACCTCGCAGGAGGAGAGCTGCAGTGGCGAAGCCTCGGAGGAGGTGAGCTGCAGCGTAAAATCCACATTAGAGGAGAGCTGCAGCGTAGAATCCTCAGAGGAGGAGAGCTGCAGCGGTGAGACCTCGGAGGAGAGCTGCAGCGGCGAAGCCTCAGAGGAGGAGAGCTGCAGCGGCGAAGCCTCGGAGGAGGGGAGCTGCAGCGGCGAAGCCTCGGAGGAGGAGAGCTGCAGCGTAGAATCCTCAGAAGAGGAGAGCTGCAGCGTAGAATCCACAGAAGAGGAGAGCTGCAGCGTAGAATCCACAGAAGAGGAGAGCTGCAGCGTAGAATCCACAGAAGAGGAGAGCTGCAGCGTAGAATCCACAGAAGAGGAGAGCTGCAGTGTAGAATCCTCAGAAGAGGAGAGCTGCAGCGTAGAATCCTCAGAGGAGGAGAGCTGCAGCGTAGAATCCACAGAAGAGGAGAGCTGCAGCGTAGAATCCACAGAAGAGGAGAGCTGCAGCGTAGAATCCACAGAAGAGGAGAGCTGCAGCGTAGAATCCACAGAAGAGGAGAGCTGCAGCATAGAATCCTCAGAAGAGGAGAGCTGCAGCGTAGAATCCTCAGAGGAGGAGAGCTGCAGCGGTGAGACCTCGGAGGTGAGCTGCAGTGTAGAAGCCTCCGAGGTGACCTGCAGTGTAGAAGCCTCGGAGGTGAGCTGCAGTGGAGAAGCCTCGGAGGTGAGCTGCAGTGGAGAAGCCTCCGAGGTGACCTGCAGTGGAGAAGCCTCGGAGGTGACCTGCAGTGGAGAAGCCTCGGAGGTGACCTGCAGTGTAGAAGCCTCGGAGGTGAGCTGCAGTGTAGAAGCCTCGGAGGTGACCTGCAGTGGAGAAGCCTCGGAGGTGACCTGCAGTGTAGAAGCCTCGGAGGTGAGCTGCAGTGTAGAAGCCTCGGAGGTGACCTGCAGTGGAGAAGCCTCGGAGGTGACCTGCAGCGGCGAAGCCTCGGAGGAGGAGAGCTGCAGCGGCGAAGCCTCGGAGGAGGAGAGCTGCAGCGGCGAAGCCTCGGAGGAGGAGAGCTGCAGCGGCGAAGCCTCGGAGGAGGAGGGCTGCAGCGTAGAATCCACAGAAGAGGTGAGCTGCAGCGTAGAAGCCTCCGAGGTGACCTGCAGTGGAGAAGCCTCGGAGGTGAGCTGCAGTGTAGAAGCCTCGGAGGTGACCTGCAGTGTAGAAGCCTCGGAGGTGACCTGCAGTGGAGAAGCCTCGGAGGTGAGCTGCAGTGTAGAAGCCTCGTAGGTGAGCTGCAGTGGAGAAGCCTCGGAGGTGAGTTGCAGTAGAGAAGCCTCGGAGGTGAGCTGCAGTGGAGAAGCCTCGGAGGTGAGCTGCAGTGGAGAAGCCTCGGAGGTGAGCTGCAGTGGAGAAGCCTCGGAGGTGAGCTGCAGTGTAGAAGCCTCGGAGGTGAGCTGCAGTGGAGACTCCTGGTGGTATAGGGAGCCATGGCGACCACACCTTCTCCTGGCATGCACACTTTCAGGACAGGCTGGCTGGGCTGGCTTGGTGGCCAGGCGAACCAGGGGGACACCTCCCCGCTTGTTGAAACTACGGGGACCCCCCCCCTGCCAGGCGGGTGCCATAAAAATTATCTTGGGCATGCAGTTGTGCTGAATCAACAGGATTGAGGCAGGCAATAGATGGAGGATGGGTGCTAGCAGGCTGGTTGCTAGTCAATTGGGGGCTAGCAGGCCTGGGCTCCCGATGAACAGAAACAGGGTGAGTACGTAGCTGCTTAGGGGGCTCATGACAGGCAGGCTGAAGGGCCACAAAACCAAGCCTAAGTGACTGCTGAGCTGGCTGGGAAACAACACAAACAGAACTAGACTGCATAAAGTCTCTGAGCCTTCCTTTGACAATATCAAGGTGGGGAACAAAATAACTCACCCATGGCCTTTCACTGAACCACTGCTGCTGTGTCGAAATCTCTAATTTAAATTTTGCATAATGGTCGGGGGTAGAAGACATGAAGCGAGCAACCACCCGATCAAACTCTGCCATTTTCCTCTGAAAAAGCTGTCGCTCTGCTGGGTTCATTCTGGCTAGAAGATACTGTCACGGTGTGTATCAAAATGGAACCCAAATGCAGGCAACACAGGCAGAGTAAGTTCAAGTTTAATAGCGAATAAATCCAAGGGGGCAGGCAGAAATCAGAGTCCAAAAACAGGCAGGAAATCCAAACTAGGAAATAATCTAGGAACACTAGGAAAATACTGAGAACAGGAATACACACATGGTTATCTTCTAGCAAGGAATGAGGCAGAAAGAGTCCAGTCTTATAGGTGGAGCCTTGATAGGGGAAGTGGGCACAGGTGAGTAGTGAGAAGGGAACAGTTGGGCTGATGAGGCAGTTGGAGACAGGTGTGTGTAGGGGGCTGTAGAAGCAATGGGAGGGGGGAGTGGCCGAAGTGGAAAGATGGACAGGCAGGGAGCCAGACCATAACACGGGAACCCCTTTTGGTGTTTTAACTAAGCATTATGTTATACTTTAGCTATTGAAAAATAGCAGATCTACAAGCTCATAGCGCACCACCGAGTGGCGCCCTAGGTCCTAGGCCCTAGGCCGAGCTTGTAGGTCTGCTATTTTTGAAAAATCGTGAAAATATTTATTTCAGAAATTTCGGCGTCGGGCCTAAATGGGTTAATCTGTGATGGAAGTAACTAAGATTAACTGACATGTACTTCACCCGTTTAGACCTGAGGCTGATTCCATAGGCAGGTGCTGCGTGTGCGAGCAAGCGAGCGTGCGAGCGTGCGTGCGAGCGTGCGTGCGTGCGTGCATGCGTATATAAAGTCACTGACACTTTAATTTGGAAACAGAGCATTTCACCTCCAGAACATCTGCATGACCCTTGGATTGATTTCTCTCCCTCTCCCTCTCCCTCTCCCTCTCCCTCTCTCTCTCTCTCTCTCTCTCCCTCTCTCTCTGCCTCTCCCTCTCCCTCTCCTCTCTCTCTCTCTCTCTCTCTCTCTCTCTCTCTCTCTCTCTCTCTCCCTCTCCAGACATGATGAATGGTAGTGTGTGTTCAGGCAGAGTGGAGGTGCAGTCTGGCCAGCCGTTGGTCTCCGTACAGCGACGTGACTTTGACCATCGCCCTACAGCGGTGCAGGTCAGTAGGGAGCTCGGCTGTGAGACTCTGTTGCTCCTCCGGGGGGCGCTCTATGGCGAGGCGGAGGCTCCGACGTGGACCAATAAAGAGTCCTCTTTGGTCCCGGAGTTCGGTCTGCTGGACTGTGGAACCTCGGGATCAACGACAAACTCCTGCTCACCCCACAAGACCGTTGGAGTCGCCCGCGCAGGTAAAGCACAAACCTTACGTTTGGACTATTATTCTCTCATCCTACCCGTCATCAGTGCCCATTCCCTAGGTGGGGATGGTGAAAGGGCCTTTCTGTGTGGAGTTTACATGTTCTCCCTGTATCCCCTAGGGTAGGTACCCTCACATGTTCTCCCTGTGTCCCCTGTAGGGTAGGTACCCTCACATGTTCTCCCTGTGTCCCCTAGGGTAGGTACCCTCACATGTTTTCCCCGTGTCCCCTGTATTTGGTACCCTCACATGTTCTCCCCGTTTATCCTAGGTACCCTCACATATTCTCCCCGTGTCCCCTATAGGGTCGGTACCCTCACATGTTCTCCCCGTTTCTCCTAGGTATCCTCACATATTCTCCCCGTGTCCCCTATAGGGTCGGTAGACTCGGTACCCTCAGTCCCTCACATGTTCTCCCCGTTTGTCCTAGGTACTCTGACATATTCTCCCCGTGTCCCCTATAGGGTCGGTACCCTCACATGTTCTCCCCGTGTCCCCTATAGGTACTCTCGCATGTTCTCCCCGTGTCCCCTATAGGGTTGGTACCCTCACATGTTCTCCCCGTGTCCCCTAGGGTTGGTACTAGGGATGCACCGAAAGGGAAATTCTTGGCCGAAACCAAATACTGAATATAGGAAACAGTTGGCCGAAAACCGAATACCGAATAGCCGAATACATATTTGTTGTAAAGCTACCTGATTATGGCAAAAGACATGATTATGGCAAAACCTAATTTAAATAATAAACACTTATGGGTCCATAAAACATTTAACATATGTTTCTTTGCACACAACAAAGTGCATTTTCTATGTACTTTACCCATTTTGGGGGCGGGAACCCCTTATGGTGTTAGCATCATGTTATGCTTTAGCTATTGAAAAATAGCAGATCTACAAGCTCCTAGCGCGCCACCGAGTGGCGCTCTACGAGCTTGTAGGTCTGCTATTTTTGAAAAATCGAAGAACGACTGACATAGAAACAGCTTTTTCAGAAAACTGTCAGGATTTAGAAGACATTTTTAGAATCTGATCTCAGGTCAAAATGGGTTAAGTACAACATATTGCAATCAGAACAGTTGCTATAAAAATGGCAGGTAAATAATTAATTGTGTTTTCTTTGGACACAACAAAAAGTGCACTTTTCATAACAAAGTGCACTGCATTCAGAACAATGTTGATATAAAACTGAATAAAGAATTGTCTAGGCCTACAACAAAATAGTGCAAATAAAGACTGTAACAGCCAGGCCTTCAACAACATTGACAACACAACAATAAATGAATGCACGTGACATAACGGTATACAACACGCTATGCAATGTTGCTATACAACTGCTTACAGAATTGTTCAGGCCTACAACAAAACAGCCAGGCCTTCAACAACAACAAATGAATGCACATATACAACATGCTATGCAAGTGTGCATAGGCCTACAAATGTTCAAACTTCAAAGTAACTGGATGAATAAATCCAGTCCACATGACTGTATATCTGTAACTATTTACAAATGACATGTGCAACATACCCCCCAGTGGGTAAGTTGAACCACCCCCTTTATCTAGAAAACTAGAAAACTGTGTTGCCATGTGACCTTAAATCTAGTAAGAATCCATCATTTACACATGGCTGTGAAGTTGGGAAGCACATGGGTAAAGTAGAAAACCTTATTTTACACAAAAAACTGTTTTTTGTAGGTCAAAGTAAAATACAAAGCAAAATGTACCCAGGTCTAAAATGTAATATCATACATGTTGGTGATTTGCCAATGGATAGAACCATGTGAATCATTTAGCAAATAGATTGTTTGAAGTAGCTTTATTCTTGTTTTCTAAAATGGTGGCTGTGGGTAAAATTAACCAATGTCCGGGGGTAAATTGATCTTAATGGGATGTTAATGGGATGTTCACAATGCGTGAACATTTCAAGGAAACTGGATCGCACAGAACTGGGTTTGAGGCCCTGAAATTGGCCATTGATTTAGTTAAATTTAGGTCAAAAAGATGATAAAAACACGAAAACAAACTGCAAAAATGTTGCATGCTCGCGCGCTATGGGGGCCCCAAAAACATTACATGGGGGTTAATCCGTCCCTGAACATAATTCATGTTGGTGATTATATAAAAGGTATTATCATATTAATTTATCATTGTTAAATTCACTCTGTATATCCACGGGCATAATAGCATGATGATGCCATTACAAAACATGGGCTACATGGAAGAAATGTGTTTAATAAAACAAAATTAAACTGCTAGAAGGTCCTAAATTAACTTAATTAAGCAGTCACCGTCTCTGTGTCATGTTATTCTTTCTTAATTTTACAGAGTATCTGACGACTACTATAAGCTACAGTCAAATAAATATGTATACACGATAATTTCAGATTTCAGAGAGGGAGGGAAATACTAATACATGCTACAGTCCTTTCAAACCCTATCTAACACAGATTGTTTCAATTTCAGCCTCAAAGATATAGCACTCATCATTAGTTCTAAAATATATACTAAAAGATCATCATAATAAAGCTATACTAGCAGACGAGTGTACATTAAAATGCAGTACATTTGAAGACATTAATGCCACACCTTGTAATTTGTGTCTCTGCAGATGTTTTGTTCATGTTTAATGTCTATTGACTGGCTAGTTGATGTTGGTCTCGGGACAACAAACATTTTATTCAGCTGCTATAGAGGAACAAGCAGTTTATCAGCTCTGTGTTGTTTTTTCCAAAAATAAATGTGGGTGATTATATTTTCTATCAAAATTTCAAATCACCGTTCTGAGCTTTTTTTTTTTTTACAATCTCTCACTCATCCTTTCTATTCCTTCCTTTGTTGTCATGCACCTTGATTGGAGCGTGCGCGCGCGCACACACACACACACACACACACACACACACACACACACACACACACACACACACACACACACACACACACACACACACAAACACACAGGGCCGGATTTAGCCAGCCCCACTCAGGTGGGCAGACAGAATTGTAAGGGGGGCGACTCCGCCGGCGCGGGTGGGGTGTCAAACCCACATTGGGTGGGCAGGACGCACGTTTGGGTGGGCTATGCCCACCCCTGCCCCCCCCTAGAACCGGCCCTGACACACACATACACACACACACACACACACACACACACACACCTACCTTGATTGGAGTGTTGAACACTTTGTTTCCCTGTTCAGTAATCACTTCAAGGACAGACAGACACACGCACGCACACACGCACGCACGCACGCACACATGTACGCACACACGCACACTAATTATTCACCCAGATGAGATTCAGATTGCAGTTGAGTACCGTCCAGCATTGATTGGACCGAACGGTCGAGAAATGACAGAGTTACTGTGTGGGGGAATTAGCATTTAGCAGACACCTCTCCCTCTCCCCTCTCTCTCTCTCTCTCTGTAATTAGCAGTGCAACACTATCTCTCTCTCTGTGTTTCTAGCACAACAGCGCCAATTTCGCCCCGACTGGTACTCTAAACATAGGGACAGGTACGTGACATAGGGACAGGTACGTGACATAGGGACAGGTACGTGACATAGGGACAGGTACGTGACATAGGGACAGGTACGTGGACAGGTACGTGACATAGGGACAGGTACGTGACATAGGGACAGGTACGTGACATAGGGACAGGTACGTGACATAGGGACAGGTACGTGGACATAGGGACAGGTACGTGACATAGGGACAGGTACGTAACATAGGGACAGGTACGTGACATAGGGACAGGTACGTGACATAGGGACAGGTACGTGACATAGGGACAGGTACTAGGGCATTAAGCAACTAGTCGACTAGTTTACTAGTCGACTAGTAAATCCACTAGTCGACCTTGCTGGTACTAGTCGACTAGTTGATAAGAAAAAAAAAAAAAAAAGTTCATTTATTTTTTATTTTTTTTATTTTATTGATTTTGTAGGCCTCAATATCAGGTAGATTATAGTTATAGTATTTTTTTTTTTTTTTTAACATAAGGTGGTTTAACAACTAGTCGACTAGTCGACTAGTAAACTAGGCAACTAGTCGACTAGTAAAAATGACTAGAAGTGAATGCCCTAACAGGTACGTGGACATGCGGGGACATTGCTGTTCCTTGGAGTGGTTGCACCACTCAAAAACAGCAACAGACTACAGTCAAACACTCCAAAAGGTATAGAACCAAATAAAGGTCCTTGCGGTCTGGTTTCCATTTAGGCTCTATATGCAATCAATAATTATTTCATAGACAACACAAATATGCTGGTTTCACAATCACAATTATGGGAGGGAACCCCTTTTGGTGTTTATAGCATTATGTTATACTTTAGCTATTGAAAAATAGCAGATCTACAAGCTCATAGTGCGGCACCGAGTGCTGCGCTACGAGCTTGTAGGTCCGCTATTTTTGAAAAATCGCGAAAATGTGGTGCAAACCTTTGAACATATATTCTTTCAGAGCGAACAAACTCAAATCTTTGCTTCTGGGAGGTTACTGGAACAACATATTTTCAGATGGGGGTCGGCAGCCAATTACATATATTTTTGAGGGTATACTTGACATGAAAATGCTTGTAGTCCAGAGGCTTAGTGCACTTTTTTAGGAGAATAGTGCACTTGCGGATAAAAGCGCCAAATTTTGTATGAGGCTTCTTTACGTCATGCTAAATGATTTTAGCCTAGGAGCCCTTGTCAAATATCTATTTTAAATATCAAATTGCAAGACTATCAATATCAATGAAATATGTGAAATATGTGAAAATCTGCCTAGTATTTTTCAGACTATATACACACCACCCCACAATTGCATTTGCAAAGTGGGGAACAGTCCAAATTTGCATTGCTGCATTTGCAGGTATACATCACCTTTACAGGTGCATCTGATCAGCTCTCTGCAAGCTCTGGAAACCTTTGGAATGGTCAGTCAAACTAGCACCCATGACCCTTCTTCCTTGGCTCACCCATAGTTTTGTGGAGAAGGAATCATTTGATGGGTTTGTGTGCTGGTGGCCCAGATGCCTGCTTGGTAGACTGCCCGTTTCACATGTGAGTGCACCCTGGGTGGGAGGTAATTTCTCTATCGTTCGATTTTGTTCACAGAAGAGTTATTTTCTTTTTTCGTTGATGGAGCTCAAAGGACTGGATTTGTCGTACAAAATTAATGTCAGTCTTTCAAGCTCCCGGAAGTGCTGGCAGTCAACATCTAGTTGCTGGAAGGGATGCTTTGCCAGATTGACGAATGTTTCTGTCGCAGCATCATAGGCTTGCCAGGTCCGCCAAGCTGACTTCTTACCCTTTCCATTAATAGCCGGGGAGCGGGAATAGAGATGAACCTGTGATGTCATGACATACTTTTTATTTGTGTTTTTTCTATTCACTTGGTCATTAAGGTCCACAGAATGAGAGGTCTGCTCTGACCAAATTAATAGAAAAAAACACAAATAAAAAGTATGTTATGACATCACAGGTCCTCTCAAATTTTGGGTGACTGGCTCCCCGGCTATTAAGGCATATGTTGTGTCACAACCGGAATATGCATGAAACATAGGCAGGGCTCGAGATTTGGGTTCCCCTAGGCTTTTGCAGTCTACCAAGCGGGCATCTGGGCCACCAGCACACGAAGCCTGCACCAAGTGATTCCTTCTCCACAGAACTATGGGTGGGTTAAGGAAGAAGGGTCATGGGTGCCAGTTTGGCTGACCATTACAGGTTTACATGCACCTGTAAAGGTGACTGTAGTGTAGTACCTGAAAATGCAGTAATGCAAATTTGGACTGTTCCCCACTTTGCAAATGCAATTGTGACAGCTAGGCAGAAAGCACAGCTCTATAACATGTTTCACACTATGATGCATATCCTTGTACTATAATGGAAAGGGGGAGCTCAGTGTTGAGAAGACTGTAGCAACAATGTTCCACCTCTACAAAAGGGAAGCAACTCGCCAAATCAACATCATGGTCGACGGTGCCCGGCTACAGTCCCAGTCCTCACCGACATACCTTGGAGTGAAGCTCGACAGAACACTGTCCTTTAAACAACACCTGGACAGTGTTAAGGGAAAGACCACCGCCCGTGCCGCACTGATACGGTATCTAGCTGGCACCACGTGGGGAGTCACCACAAAGACATTGCGCATTTCCACCGAGGCCCTAGTTTTCCCTGCCACTGAATACTGTGCCTCAGCCTGGAGCCGTAGCCCCCATATCCAAAAGCTGGACATGGTCTCTGGATGCCTACGAGCCACGCCAACCAACCAACTGCCAGTCCTTGCTGGAATCGCCCCAGCAGAGGTCAGGCGAGAAGCAGCCACACTGGCCCTCACTCGGAAGGCACAGTTGAGCAAATCTCACCTCCTCCACAAGGTCGTCACGGAGACACCACAGCGTACGTGTCTCAAGTCCCGGCGGCCCTTTGCCACACAGGCCCAGGAACTGCTCGGCACAACACCAGCCGACACCTCCAAGGCTTCCTGGGTGAAGGCAAGATGGAGAGACCAGTGGAAGGCAGCAGATCCTTCCAGGCTTCACTACTACATCGAGGATCTCACAGATGCTCCTGGCCAGCACCTCCCCCGCAGGGAGTGGACAACCCTCAACCGCCTGAGGACGGGTGTGGGACGCTTTGGTGCATCCATGCAGAAGTGGGATGTCACAGAAAGTGCCCACTGCGAATGTGGGGATCCATTACAGACTGTGGAACACGTGCTGACCAGCTGCCCCACATACCGGCCACCAAATGGTGATCAAGGCTTAATTGACCTAGACAATGACACACTGGACTGGTTTGCTGCAATGGAGCTGAAGGTCTAAGGACATATACGACAGAAGAAGCACAAAAAAATTCTACATGCCACAGGAATCCATCTGCACTACATTGCCTCCGCTCACCTGTCATATGTATTGTACAAATATTGCTTTTGTGTGCCATACTGTTATTGTGCAACATTTTGCTGTGACGCAAATTATATCACAATTTCCACATTCACCGACCCCTCCCTTTTTCACTTCACTTCACACACACACACACACACACACACACACACACACACACACACACACACACACATGCACACACACGCACACAGCAGCACGGTATGGTACAGTACAGTATGGTACGGTAACGTACAGTCTGGTACAGTACAGTACAGTACAGTACAGTACAGTACAGTACAGTACAGTACAGTACAGTACAGTACAGTACAGTACAGTACAGTACAGTGTGGTACAGTCTTGTACAGTACAGTGCAGTATGGTACAGTACAGTGCAGTATTGTACAGTACGGTACAGTACAGTACGCTTCAGTATGGTTCAGTATCGCACCCAAAATGTAGTCTGACTGAACAAGTGGGCACCCTGCACAAGTGGCCACCCGGACAACTGGCCACCTGGATGGTGTGGCGCGAGACCGTCCGATGGCCGGTCGAGTTCTAGTTCATTTGTATGTATTCTTCATTGCAATAAAGGTGTTATTGATGATATTTCATGTTCTGTGACTTTAATAATGTCAAAATAAGTCAACTTTATCACATTTGGAAATAATCTGATCATTTTATGATGTATATAGTCTGAAAAATACTAGGCGGATTTTCACATATTTCACATATTTCATTGATAATAATAGTCTTGCAATTTGATATTTAAAATAGATATTTGACAAGGGCTCCTAGGCTAAAATTCAATAACTGACCCTAACGAACCATCATGCAAAAAATTACGCTTTTATCCGCAATTGCACTATCCTTTCACTAAGCCCCCGGACTATTGAGCACCACTGACTGAACGTCATAAGAAAACTGTCATGATTTAGATGGCATTTGTAGAATCGTCCTCAGGTATAAATGGGTTAATGGACCTTGTAGAATACAGTACTGCACACACGGTCATATTTATCGTTGCCTTGCTCATTAATAAATCCATATAGTTGTTCATCAAAGACTTAATTGGAAGCCTCTTCTCTTCCTTTTTCTATTCCTTCCTTTGTTGTCACCTTGATTGGAGCGTGCGTGCGTGCACACACACACACACACACACACACACACACACACACACACACACACACACACACACACACACACCTTGATTGGAGTGTTGAACACTTTGTTTCCCTGTTCAGTAATCACTTCAAGGACAGACACACGCACGCACGCATGCACGCACGCACGCACGCACGCACGCACGCACGCACGCACGCACGCACGCACACCTTTTGGGAATTAAGCCGCACTACTTTGAAAAATACCTTTTCTGCACACATTAATTGTGTTTAGAGCAAGACACAAGCTATAGAGCACCAAAGTCTGACGTCAGTATCGATAGAGGGCGCTAAGTCCACAGGTCTGTTTTAATTGCATTATATAATCCCCATGAGGGGAGGGGTGGGGAGAGGAGAGGAGAGGAGAGGAGAGGAGAGGAGAGGAGAGGAGAGGAGAGGAGAGGAGAGGAGAGGAGAGTTGGGGTTATAGATGACAAAGAGAGGGGGAGGAGATTTGTCAATCTTGTCTCTTAATTGGTCGGAAAACAAAAGACAAACTCAACCAGCCGTGGCTTTTATAGGGACAAACCTCCCACCCCCCAAAACGCACGCACGCACGCACGCACGCACGCACGCACGCACGCACGCACGCACGCACGCACGCACACACACACACGCGCGCGTGCGCAGTCGCGCACACACGCACACACTCACAGTGCAGCACGAAACAGGGGACACAAAGTATGTGAGCAGTTTAAATCAGTGCAGAAATGCATGTCTCGACTGTCACCATAATTTACACCATATTAAACTCAGACCACATCATGAAATACATCCAGCACTCTATAATTGGTTGACCGCAGACCCACAGGGCACTGTAACACTGCATCCACACTGTCAGCGATGTGAGCGAGCCAATGTCATTAGAATACATGTTTTTCAATAAATGGTAAATGGTGCATTTATATAGTGCCTTCATCCAAGGCGCTTTACATAGATTGTGCATTACATTCTCCCATTCACACACACATTCACACACCGATGGCTGAGGAAACCATGCAAGGCACCAACCAGCACATCAGGAGCAATTAGGGGGTTCAGAGTCTTGCTCAAGGACACTTCGACACTAACTCTGGGGGAGAACCGGGTCGAACTGGCAACCTTGCGGTTACCAACCAGCCACTCTACCCCTGAGCCACCGCCGCTCAATGAGACTGTCCTGACGTACTGCGAGCGACAACGCGCCGTGCAGCGACGTCCTATACTCGCTATATTGGTTATTTGATTGGTTCAGGCATTACGTTGCAACGCGATGGCTGACGCAGTGCAGTGCAGTGCAGTGCAGTGCAGTGCGGTGCGGTGCGGTGCAGCGCAGTGCAGTGATTCCTTATGACGGGTGCCAAGTATCGCGAGACTGTCCGCTGTTTCCTGTCTGGCAGCCAAATCTTGCGATACCTCCAAGACAGAAACGATACCTGCATTTACCTACCTGCATTACCTGCATATATTGAACTTCCGGTGCGAGATTTGGCTCCCATGAAAGTGTCCATAAAAGTGTCATGGCGCAACCCAATCACGTGACCATGACCTTTCCTTCTCCAGGCCACACGTATCTGGATCTTTTGCTAAACGCACATTATTTTGTGCGTTTGGGCCTTTCAGCCACACGCAAACGGCGTTTTCGGCCACTCAAACGGAGGTTTTTGGAAACGGATAATATCCAGATCAGTGGAGCTGTGTAGTCATGTGAAACGGAGCTTTTGAGAAACGATGATGCGCATTATCGCATATCATTTTTACTATAATTAGGTGAGAAATGCAGCTTGTGCCTGCATGGAAACTACACGGATATCTATCCAATTGTTCATGTTTATATATCACTGTTAACAACTTTAAAACTTATCATATGTTGCATCAACTGCAGCGAGCAAAGGCTCTGCTCTGCTGCATCCAATAATAAATATATCAGCCTACTAGTCCAGTGCGGACTGGTGATTGTCTCCACCAGGCCGAAGGCATGGGGAGAGAGTATGTTTTGCACTCCGTCCGTGTGTGTGTCCGTGTGTCCTTCCGTCCGTCCGTTACCAGCTAATCTCCGGCACCGTTAACCCGGTCGATGCCAAACTTTGCACACACACTCCCTGGATGCCAACGATGAACCTCTGCCCCGCATTTTCCAGAACGGCCTGTTATAGCGCCACCATGAGGCAGCTTTTCACATTGTTTACCTAAAACTGCACCGATCTGCGTGAAACGTTGCATGCACACTCCCTAGAGGCCAAGGACAAACCTTTGACCTGCATTTTCCACATCTGCCTTTTATAGCGCCACCAGGAGGCCGAATTTTGTAAAACACATTTTTGGATATTACTCCTCCAGATTCTGTCCAAAAATCTCAGAAATCGTTACACAGTATCTCTATGGTCATGTGCTCAAGTCGGATCTGTCCGATATTTCATATTCCATCCTAATTGGCTATAATTGGCTTTCACAGTTTGCAAGATTGCCCCGTTTTGAACAAAAGCCTCAAATCATGAACGCAGCATGCAATTTACGTCAAATCTTTCACACATTTTCTTACTAGGCTGAGGAATATATCCCACCCTTTTCACATTGGCCTGTTATAGCGCCACCAACAGGTTGATTTTTGCAAAACACATTTTTGGAACAAAATGCCTCAAATCATCCAATTGCCATCAAAGGCAAACATATTACTTATTTATATTACTCCTAAACATTTTGCCAAACATCTCACACAGTCCATCCTCCTGGTGGAGACCTGTGCCCAGAAGGGCACTTTTTCTAGTTTCATTTGTATTGGTGCGAAGCTTGAACAAATTATGTTAATACAGATAAACTGTAGTCTGTGGATATAGCATGGTCATGGTCCATGGAGGGGAGAGAGAGGGGGTGCAGAGAGAGAGAGAGAGAGATGTGAATGGTGAGAAGAAAGTATACAGTGGGTCGCCGTGCGCTGCTGCGCATATGGCTCTCTCCTGTTTAGGTAATAAAGGGCGCACTCTTGACTGCATTTGTCACTGTGCCTGCATGCCGACAATGCGCGCGCGTGTCTACATTATAACATGACATTATACACCTCGAAAATATAGCCACTCTACAAGCTCACAAGTGGTTGTGGACTTGTGGACACTTCTATAGGTCTGTCTGACTCCTTATTTTCTGTGCAGGACTTGCCAAGTCGCCAGAGCAATGGTAAAGTCTAAAGTGTCTATCATTTCTAAATTATATGGAGAGAAAAGTCGAGAGTCGGGATTTGGAGATTTACGCAAATAGTGTGACATGCTGACAGTGACAGACAATGAAAGAAACATGTTCCACTTCCACTCACAATTTAGGTGGCTTTTAAAATGCGGTACTTATTCCTTCATTAAAAAATATGATTGGCACCTCATAAGTGTAAATATAAAATCAAGTATAATAGCCTACAATTGAAACCTGCTACTGCAGTGGTTTTATCCTGTGTTCAATGCGTTTCTGCGTTTGGGTGTGGAAGATATCTCTGTCGTATGGGCAGGGATTTAGAAAGTGATCGCAAACAGCTGATCCTTCCTTAATTTCGTTCCGACGTTAATAAATGTGACGGCTGAAATCTGGCACGCCCTATGAAATCAAGCCTCGCCCTCGTTTTTGCGACATGAACAACTGCAGTACGACCTTGGAAACCATAGTTACATGACGAAAAAAGTAAATAAAAACGTTGCTGCCCGCCTCACCCCCCCCTCTCATACACACACACAGACGCACGCACACGCAACTTGCAAGCAACTGTCACTGTGTGTTGTTATATACAATTATTAGTGTTTATTCATTTAATATACAACAAGATTAGTGAATCCTGTGATTCAGTGAAGCATTAATTAAATAACATTTATCACGTCATTGGAATGAGTTTGGACACGCACAGCCCGTGACAAATGCTGTTTTGCAAATAGCTGCATCTCCTCCTCCGCTCCTGTTCTGTCTGTCTCTGTCACTGTCGTGACCTGCATGCACGTTTATGACATTACTGTATTGTAGCCTATATTAGACTGCCTCCCTGCGCAGCCTAAACCTTATGTGGTACTGGTGGTAGCAGAGACGAAATGTTTTTATAATCGTCATGGGGGCCCCGCCCGCCCCGCGGGGAAAAAAAGTTGTTATTTTTTTCGTTTCACACTAAACCCAAGCGTTTAGGTTCTAAACACTTATTTGTAAGACTTTTTAAACGTGTCACAGTGTTTAGATTATAAACAGAGCATGTTTAAATGCCATGACTGCAGGCCTAGTCCTGTCCGCCTCGGCAGGTTCTGTAGAACTGTCGCTGGGGCGGCGGAAGCTGGTTTCAACAGCAGGCTGGCATTGCTGTTGCCAGCCAGGCGTGTTCTTGCTGGTGGTGGTTTCATATTGTGATCAAGTATGCGCTCATCTCATGCAAAACACTGTTTAAATGGCTTAAGCATCTAACTTGCAACATTGTTTTTAATTGAGCGATTTTAATTGCTTGCACACGTGGAAATATCCTACCGATTTCATATGACATGCCATTACAAAATATATTGTTTTCGCATATTATTAGTTTTATACATTTTAGGAGTGAAAACATAGGCCCTCATTTATCAATCGAGTGGAAATTCTGCCCCAAATTCGAGTGTAGGATTCGTAGTACACCCACGTCGGGTCGGCATTTACAAAGTGATCGCAGACAGCTGTTTCTTCCTAATTTCATTCCTAGCAGCTGACGGCTGAAATCAATCTGGCACGCCCTATAAAATCTAGCCGCGCCCTCGGTTTTGCGACATGAACAACTGCAATACGACCTGGAAACCATGGTTACAGGGGAAAAAAAGTTTCTGCTGCCCCCTCCCATACACACACACACACACACACAGACGCACGCACGCACACGCAACTTGTTGTATCTTAAATAAATAAACCTGCATGAATTAAATAAAGCTGTAGGACTACCCTGTCTGTTTCTCCTCTCGCTTCGCTTCCCTTGCTGCCCGCATCACCCCCCCCCCCGCACGCACGCACGCACATATCGCAATTTGCAAGCAACTGTCACTGTGTGTTGTTAGTTGTATATTAAATTATTCAAGTCTTTTTAATTTAATATACAACAAGATATATTGGTGAACGAAAACCTGAACCTGTGAACCATGAATTAAATAACAAATAGGCACACAGTACGCTGCTGTTTTGCATAGGTGCTCCTCCTGTCCTGTCTGTCTGTCTCTCTCTATCACTGTGGTCCGTCCGTGACCGTGACCAACTGACCATGCACCGCACGTTCGACAGACTATTTAGATTGCCTCGCAGTCGCTGCAGTGGCTGGGCACTGGTGGTGGTGGGCTGGCTGGGTAGCCTACCTATATCTCCGAGGCGGTTCCCACGTGCGCTGGCACGGTACATTTGGCATTCGAGCGACGCGTCGGGTTTATTAAACGAGGAGGAGATTGCACATACCGTCCAGAAAGACATCGGCCTGCTGTAGATTAGGCTACAGTAGGCTACCCACGTTGGGACTCTCCGCAGCTGCAGCACTGCACTAGCCTATAGTACTCTCCAACGTCCCGTCATGGAAATATTTCAGCACAGACAGCCCAAATCCTCGCATGTATGCGCTCATGCAAAACACTGTTTAAATGGCTTAAGCATCTATTGCAACATTGTTTTTAATTGCGCGATTTTAATTACTTGTAAAGTTGGAAATCTCCTACTAATTTCATATGACACAAAGACACATCTTATATGTATTTAGCCCATATATACCTATACAGTTTTATATAAACATTTTTGGAGTGAATACATATGTTTAGATGCCTGTGACAGCCTCTCAGCTGGTCAAACAATGCTGCTCCGCTGTTCTACGACAGAAAAACAGGTGAGGACAAAGCGTACGACAGCTCCCGACCAGACGTGAGTTTTGTCTTGGCACAAGATAATTTTCAATCTTTGGCGCAAATGGTAAATGCCGAAAATTGCGGTAATTTCGGCGTATACCCATATTTTGGCGTACGCACGGTTGATAAATGAGGGCCATAATGTTTAGATGCCAGTGACAGCATGTCAGCAGTTCAGACAATGCTGCTCCGCTTGTGTACGACAGAAAAACAGGTGAGGACAAAGCGTACGACAGCTCCCGACCAGACGTGATTTTTGTCCTGGCGGACGGGCAAGTTCAAGGTTTTGCGGAAATGGTAAATGCCGATTATTTCGGCGTGCACCCATATTTTGGCGTACGCCGAGTTGATAAATGAGGGCCATACCCCCTTTTTGAAACTAGCTCCTCGCCACTCGCCCTACACACTTCCAATTGTTTTGAGCATAGATATATGAATAATAGAGACGGCACTGGAGGCGAGGGGAATCCCGGTGCCGTCTCTATTATTTATATATCTATGCTCAAACCAAGTGGAAGGGTGTAGGGCGAGTGGCGAGGGCTTAGTTTAAAAAAGGGCCATAGTGTGGCCTGGGCCTTCCTTGATATATACCACACTTGCTCCCACTCATTAGCCACTCCCCATTCACAATCACCCGTATCCACTACACCTGCCTCCACTCACCACAGCAATCGCCACAGTATAAATACACCTGCGGCCTCTCGGCCGGCTCGTTTGTTCTGCTTTAGGACAGACCAAACGTGGGTCGTGAGTATTGTGCTTGTTTATCTGCTATTTCTGATATCCGTTGCTTTCAAATTCAGGCGGCGGATGGAGTGGCTGGATGGCAACCGCAAGGTTGCCAGTTCGAACCCGGGCTCCCCCAGAGTTAGTGTTGAAGTGTCCTTGAGCAAGACACTGAACCCCTAATTGCTCCTGATGTGCTGGTTGGTGCCTTGCATGGTTTCCGCTGCCACCCGTGCATGAATGTGTGTATTAATGTCTGCGTGAATGGGCGAATGTAATGAACACTCTTATGTAAAGGGCCTTGGATAAAGGCAGTGGTGTAACTACCGTGACGCAGACAACGCGACTGCGTGGGGGCCCAGAGGCAAGGGGGGCACACGGCCGCCCACCCGTGCCGTCTGTAAAACTGAAATTATAATACAGAGATGCAAATGCAATGACAGTTGAGTTGAACAAAGTTTGGCAGAGCCTGGTGGTGGCTGCTGCGATAGCACACACACTCGAGTCCCGACAGCCAGGTACGTGCACAAATGACAAATCACAACTACAACTGTACAGTGCCCCGCTGTTTATACACCAACACGCAGTTTGGGCTTGTGTCTACAGGCTGCTGCTCTGTTCAAAATTGCGATAGGTACCGTCCGTCACAACTGTTGTCCAGTGCCCCGCTGCGCGGTTTCTAAGCAAAAAAACAGTCCGTCTGCATGGGATTTTTTCGATCGCGGGGGGGGGGGGGGGGGGGGGGGGGGGTGCTGTCGGGGGCCCAGTGACGTCTAGTTACGCCCCTGGATAAAGGCGCTATTTTAAATGCACCATTTATGTATGTATGTAAGTGTAACATGAAAAGGTTGAGAACCACTCTTGATTCATGTATGGAGGGTTTTTGTTCCCAGTGTTCTCGTTGAGGCGAATAAAACAATCGACTCACCAGTCGAGCTTGTCCTGCTGGGTCCGTTGCATATACAACCACTGCTTTATTTTATAAAAGTTATTTGTAATAGTTATTAAAGTAACTTGCTGATGATGCAAACGTATAATGCATTTAATAATATTATTCTATTATTTCCATACATTTATAATTTCTGCAGAAATATTACATATATTGACTCGAAATGAGGACGCGATGAAGCCTGGAGCCATGAACCCATTATGTTGTTCCACCGCATCGATCGTTCCAATAAAAACGATATATTAAAACAATGGAACGATCGGTCTGAGGCAGTTCGGTCAATAATTAATCGATGAATACATTGATTATTAACCCATGAAGACCTGGAACGCATCTGTGTCACCTTAGCTTTTATCCACTTTAACCAGTATTTTATGGGCCTACTTTAGTGGTTGAAAAATTGCAGATCTAAGACTACATGCTCATATAAGCTAAGTAGAGATTGTTTTTTAGAGATTTTTGAAAAATCATGAAAATGTGTGCAAATCTTTGAATATATAAATTCTTTCACAGCTAACTTTTTTTAACTCAAATCTTTGCTTCGGGAGGGTCCCTGGAACAACATATTTTCAGATGAGGGTCCGCAACCAAATACAAATAATTCTGTGGGTCCTTGACATGAAATATAGTTTGAGCACTGATACATTTTTCAGAAAACTGTCATGATTTAGAAGACATATTGGAATTAGAATCTGTTCTCAGGTCGGGAACGCCTTTTGGTGTTAGCATTATGCTATGCTTTAGCTATTGAAAAATAGCAGATCTACAAGCTCATAGCGCGCCACCGAGTGGCACGCTATGAGCTTGTAGGTCTGCTATTTTTGAAAAACGAACGACTGACACAAACACTTTTTCTGAAAACTGTCAGGGCGTAGAAGACATTTTTAGAATCTGATCTCAGGTCAAAATGGGTTAATGCATGGGTTAAACCTCCTCCAAGCACTAGTGATTATGTACAGCATGTTCTGTCTGCTCTCTACAATAATACACATTATTATGACTAATGCTGCATGCTCTCATAGCAGTGATCTCAGAAAAGCATCGTTCCACAAACCTCCGAGACATGGACACTTTCAAAGAAATTAGAGAAACGGTTCGATGGCACTTACACGCACCTTCTGACACTATCATCAGCCCCGGGATTCCTTCAAAATAGAAGCTCTGGGGTGCCGGGAAGACATGCCCGCTTTTACTCTGTAACCCCCCCCTCCCCCCCCCCTTCTGTTCCGGAAAAAAACAAAGATTTTTTTTCTTGCTTACCCTGCTAATAATCTGATAAAAGTCGCTGATGATCCCTCGCGTTCATATTTTTGAACGAGAGGCAGGTGAGAAGTCAGAAATGAAGAGTTTAGTATATCCATCAGATCAAAACCACGGAGAGCGCCCTAGATTATAGGAGAGACGAGGCATTCTTTCTGCAGCGGTAAACAGACCGGACCGGACCGCGCATGAACGAAAAGCGAAGCGTATGGTGGCCTTGGAGTCCAACTCAAAAATAAAAAAAGCAAAAAAAATCTGAATATTCTTCTCTCGTTTGATGTCATTGAAGATGCGCTAGGACGTGTACACACGTCATTGCAACCTGTCGGTTGGATTGCTTATGACGTGTGGACACGTCGGTATGGACGGAACCTGCTAATGAGAGCGCAAAATCTGACTTGGAAGAGCCACCCATCGACTAATCTAACACGGAGTATGCCAAACCCGGCGAAACCGGAGGGTTAAATTAGTGCCCTAGCCTGCCAAACCCGGGCCAAACCCGGAACCTCCGTTTCCAGGGTTTATATTCTTTAATCTGTGTTTTTATCCGATCGAATCGTTAGCTACTGTACAGTCAAAGTGGGACAGTGGCCGCGGCCATTTTGAAGATGTGCGCGCATCCAATTGCATTGTATAGGCTGTATTCAAAGCCCTGTATCTCAGAAACGACATTCATTGTGCCGTTTCTGGGGAAGACAAGGTTTTTCAACGGCCTGTAGCATGCGCTGTGATACTATCGGTCGGGATTTTTCACCACCGACCGAGACGACAACAACAACCGGTCAAGACACCACACAAAGCATTTTGTCATTGTAACATGCGGTTACGGATATTTGGCTCTTCAAAGTAAGTGTTACGTGCGATACAACCTCTGCAATACGCTAACGAGGGATTAATTAATGCTGGCGGGAATTGGGTAATATACGGCAACCTTCCCCGTGTTCTTCACTAGTCCGATCCAGAAGAACACAGTTTGCCGGCCACTGCTATAGAGCTGACAATGAGGTTATATCTTCCCTTCTTCTCTGGAATCCTGCCTCAAAGCAGACCAGAAGTAGAAAACTGTCATTCCTTGATGTCATCGCTAGGGACACATGCATCAGTAAGCAGGAACTGGGGATGGCAATGAAGGACCGGAAAGTCTGGCGTGGCATTGGCATTGGCAAATCCATGATCTCGAAACTGCGGTCGAAAAATGATGATGATGATGAATAAAGTATAATACTTCAACCAGCCAAAATGCTCACATGTCTCCCCCCTTCTCCGCTTCTGACATTGGCTCCCGGTCGCTGCCTGCACAGAGTACAAAACTCTGATGCTGGCATTCAAACAAAGCAACCAAACGTATGGCACCCCCATATCTTCAAAGTCTGATCGGACCCTACAAACCCTCAGGTAACCCTTATAGATCTATAACTCTTGAGAGTGTATAAGTTGGGTAACCAAATGGACCCTTATAGTTGTTTAACTCTTTACACTCTCAAAAGTCAAATTATTGCATAATATACACATTTACAGAATGTAGAAGAATTGTTATTTTGATCAATGTTTGCCTGTTATCTCTCCTAATGGTACCAACATCAATACAGCATGGAACTGTGGACAAAACATTGTCCAACGATAACAAAATATTCTTTAGTTTTGGCTTTGATCATGTCATGAAATGACGGTTGATAAAGGGTTGAAAAGCACTGCCAACTTACAACTTATGGTCATAACAGCCAGGCCTTCGCATGCATTGTAACGTGCACGGCCGCACGCACGCACGCACGCACGCACGGCCGCACGCACGCACGCACGCACGCACGCACGCACGCACGCACGCACGCACCAACACATTCTGTGTTGCACACACTGCGTGCTGCTTCAGTGTAAAGTGAGAGAGCCAAAATGTGTCTCAAGGTGAAGTGACCCCGGGGGCTCGTTAAGACGAAACGCTCTGTCATCAATCAGCTCTAGTCACTTCTGCTGGACAGCACGGACACACGCATATACACACACACACACACACACACACACACACACACACACACACACACACACACACACACACGCACGCACGTAACACGCACACGCTGTGAGCGCACACTGAGGATGCATGCATTATAAATACACCTATGAATAAATTTCAAGCTGAATGCATCCTTCATTGGCTGAGAGTTCTTTTTCAACATGATGACAGCACTTTAATGTTTGATCAGACCTCCCTTCCTCCCTCTCTCCCTCTCTCTCTCTCTCTCTCTCTCTCTCTCTCTCTCTCTCTCTCTCTCTCTCTCCCTCCCTCCCTCCCTCCCCCCCCCCTCTCTCTCTCTCTCTCTCTCTCTCTCTCTCTCTCTCTCTCTCTCTCTCTCTCTCTCCACCAGGTGGTGCTAGAGCACCTGCCTCTTTGCCCTCTGGACCAATGTGCCCTTTTGGAAGTTTGTTTTTTGTACAATTTGTTTGTTCTTGTTTTGTTTTTCTTTTTAGTATTTGTGCAGTATGTGGCCCATGGTGACATTGATCAATTCTGGATTAAGATCTTCTAATATATTATTAAATTGCCTGAAACCATGTAATTACAGTAATTTTGCCACCCAGTCTGCTGAGTCGTCTGTTAAGTGTCACATCCCCCCCCACTCCTTAGAGTATATATTAATAGAGACGGCACCCGCAGGAAACCCGGGTGCCCGAGCCAGCGCTGGTCCGTTGACAATCATTGCGCACGTTCATGTTATCGGGTCCATGACACGTGAACGAATGTTTAACGTGCACAAAGACAGTCAACGGCAGCGAGTTCATGTGTTTGGGTCCAATCCATCCCAGAATGCACTCTGTTCCCACCCGGGAGGAGGAGTGAAATCGCCTCATGCGCTTTTGAGCAACTTAATGCAAGTGGATGGGGGGAGAGATCCGGTGCCGTCTCTATATACTCTAAGATCCCATCTCCTCCCCTCCCCTCCCTTCCCCGAGTTCTCTCACTTGAACACACACAGACAGCAGTGGCTCAGGGGTAGAGTTGCAGTAGTAGGGTCACAGACTAAGATTCTGTGACCGCATCCTCTGGGCAGGATGGTTTGATGATTGATTTGACCTCTATGGACCCTTTATAAAAGATTTAGCTCCCAGGTCCCTCGCAAAAATCCCGGCATTTTTTGCTAGAGGGCCAAATTCAAAATGGCGCCCGGCGCCATAGCCAAAAATTAACTTTTGATCCAGATGACCTAGAATCATGTATGAAGACACTTTTTCATACAAGTCAACCATGAGGATTCCAAATCTGACACCATTTTAATCACAAGACCTCGTTTTGGCCACAAAATCCAAGATGGCCACCATCCAGTGGAGTGAAAACATAACTTTTGAATATAAAGTATGTTTTTTTGTTTGTCCATTGTATAATATGCATGGGGGTAGACAAACCCTACCTACAATGGGTTTCATGCCAGCTTGAATAAGGAGCAGTCAAAGAGCAAGGCTTATTTTCATATGTCTTACAATCAACCGCCAAACAAGTCAGTTGTGAATGACATCATGGAAAAGCTATCTAACATCTTCATCACAAAACGCATGCCCTTTGCCTTTTTAGTGGGAGATCATCCTGTGTACGTCCTAATCACTCTGCTAAAGGCAGAGAACCCAGACAAGTACCATGACATTGTGCCCTTTCTTGGTCCATTCCATACACAGTGTGTGATGATGAGTGCCATAAACAAGCGCTACAAGGGGAGTGAGCTTGTCGCAGGAGGACTCATTGCTGAGGGATCTGTTGATTGTGCGCTGAAAGGCAAGCATTATAAGAGGGGGCTGCGTTGCTTGAGGCTGATGTATGAGGCACTTATGAGTTGAGCTGGCCAAGGAGAGGCTGATACCCAACCTAACAGAGGAGACGAGAGAGAATCTTGATATTCTGAGGAATACAAGTCTCTCCAGGGAAACCCTTGCTGCTGCTCATGCAGCACTGGAGGATGATGCTGATCTCAAGAATCTCATCACCAACCTTTTCTCCCATGTAGAGGTCAGTGACATGGCAGACTACTGGTGGGACTTCCTGTCCATGACAGATACGCTAATGCAGAATGTACATGCAGTTCATATCTGCAACTGGGAAGAGTATGTCAGCTCTCTGCGTGCTATGCTGCCGTGGATGGTAGCATACGACAACAATAACTATGGAAGGTGGCTGCCTGACTTCTGGGCAATGCTGACGGCTCTTCCTGCTGATCAGGTTGCCTTCCTTCGTACTAACTTCACTCAGTCCATCACAGGTAACCCCTATTCCAACATGGCCTGGGACATGTGGATGGAATGTACAATGAACAAGGGCAGCAAAATTAAGTCAGGCTGTCTCTCCATCCTCCAAAACGAAAAGCAGCTGCTGGTGCACTCCAGAAATGTCAACAATGTGGCCCGCATAAGATACAGGAAGACACAGAAGAGCAAGCTCATCCAGAAGCTCTCTCTCCAAACGATAGATATCAGAACCCTATGTCGCTCTCATCGACATGCGCATGATCTGGAGGATGGCAACTCCATCAGCAGAAGATCGGCAGACACAAGACGGCAGCCCATACAAGTGGTTGGACTATGTCCACAAGTTTGTGGACATAGTTCGCCATTGTGATGCTCACCGTATCATTTGTGTGAATGACCCATACGATGCAGCATACTCAACGAAAGATGATGAGCGAGACCTGCGCGTACAGGGTAAGGCACATATACCCAACACGTACATGAAATTGAATGACCCCTTCCCCTCTGCCAAGGCATTCAAAACACTACTGTGTAGTGTCAGTAACAAGGAGCGGTTGCAAAAATTAATATGCAGCTACCTCACCGACATGGCACAGAATGTGAAGGCAGAGATTGTCTACTCTGTTGGCCCACATTGCATCAACGTGTCAACACAACAACCGATGGAAGACTACAGCATTTAACAGTCTGAAGCTGACACCATCCTCTTCACTGTTTATGCAGGTCTGCGGCAGTCAGGCTATAGTGGCCCTATTGTTATTGATGCAGCTGATACGGATGTCTATGTCGCAGCATCGGTCATCTCACGGCAGCTCCCTGGCATGCTGTGCATCAAGAGAAACAAAGAGACAGTCCTCTGCCGTGGCCTGCTGACAGAAGAGATGGCTGACTGCATTGTGCAACTACACTGTTTTACAGGCTGTCATGCCAACTCAGGTTTCTATGGAAAAGGAAAAGCATCAGTGTATGACAAGGTGGCAAAGAGCTCTGTGGCACGGCTGCAGCTCTCACGGTGTGGAGATATCCTTGACCTTGAGAAGGAGGTAGAACAAGAGCTCTTTGCATTCACGAGACAGGTGATCTATGGAGACAAGAAGAGTAGCACCATGGCTGAAGGCCGTGCTGCCAAGTGGAAGACAATGAAGAAAAAATAATTCATCCGTCTCCCTCCAGATGCAGATAGCCTACACCAACACTGCCTCCGCACCAACTACTTGGCGTATCTAGTGCGCCACCCCACACTGAAGCACCACCCCTTGCCACTCGGACATGGTTGGGAGTTGGTGGGTGGTCGTTGTCGTCCTGTCCGCCACACGTGGCCTGCTCTCCCAACACACCTACCTGCACCAGGGCCAGTTGAAGAGGACGAGGAAGTTGAGAGTGAGGAGGAGGATGATGATGCAAAGAGGAGGGTGGAGCCATCTGAAACGGATGATTCAGAAAACAGTGACACAGAATGCTCTGATTCAGATTGATGTGTTTTGTGTTTGTAAAAAAACCAAAACAAAAAAAAACAATTACCTTCACATGTGTTTCTACCTTGTTGCGGTGGGGAGGCTTGTGTGCCTCTGTGATTCTGAGGGCTATACCGGCGGGGGTCATACCTGCCCCAAGCCGGGCAGGTCTCAGGGGAGAGGTCAGACAAAAAGCAGCACCTGGCCCTCCAGGTTGGGGGTTGGGCGTGGGGCTAACAACTCCACACCGTAAAAATAACTTCAAAAGTTACGTTTTCACTCCACTGGATGGTGGCCATCTTGGATTTTGGGGCCAAAACGAGGTCTTATGATTAAAATGGTGTCAGATTTGGAATCCTCATGGTTGACTTGTATGAAAAGGGTCCATAGAGGTCAAATCAATAATCAAACCATCCTTCCCAGAGGATGGTCACAGAATCTTAGTCTGTGACCCTACTACAGGTTGGGAACAGTAAGGTTCCCAGTTCGAACCCGGGATCAGAGTTACTGTCGAAGTGTCCTTGAGCAAGACTCTGTCTGAACCCCTAATTGCTTCCGGTGTGCAGGTTGGTGCCTTGCATGGTTTCCTCCGCCATCGGTGTGTGAATGTGTGTGTGTGTGTGAATGGGTGAATGTAATGCACAATCTATGTAAAGGTGTATGAATGTGTGAATAGAATACACAATCTATGTAAAGGTGTATTAATGTGTGTGAATGGGTGAATGTAATGCACATGTAAGTAAAGCGCCTGAGATAAAGGCGCTATATAAATGCACCATTATCCATTTTCCCACATGGCAGCGCACACCCAGCTGATGAAAGGCTCATGGCTTCATGCCCGGAGGCTGCCCTAAGGTTCGACCTCCCGTTAGTTCGACCGGATTAATGTTGGTGAGGGATGCGTTGCTCCCGTGCTTGCGGTTATGTTTAAATTAGAGTTAGAGATAGGGTTAGTAATGGTCGATCTAATGGGAGGTCGAATCAATGACATGTTACCTCATGCCCTGCGGCTCGGTCTCATTTAATCATCTTGATCTTCGACTTCTTCTCCTCCAAAATGTTCCTTGGAAAATGTTATTCCATATTCGACCAGGGGAGCCACCGGGGGAGTCGCCAAAGCTTTTCAACTTTTCAACATGCTAAACAACCGATTTACACGCTCGTTTAACCGATTTTCTTGGCCATTCCTAAATTTAAATTATTTTACCACGCTAGTAGCCCCTTCACTTTTTGGATTCATTGTGCAGAAAGGGGTAAGAAGCGCTCCTTGTGGAAACATGCGCCATTTCTGAACCGCGGTGGGAGCTGCCGTGGGTGTGACCTCATCTCGGAGCTACAGAATGAGCGTAGTGTTGAGGGAACATACTGTAACAATATTAATAACTACCACTGCGTCCATTTCGTCTTGTGTGTGAACAATGAAAAAAGCAGCATCCACCGCATCAGCTGAGCTGAGCCTAATTTAGCGATTGGTATTAATATTTGTTGTAATATTACCCGACTGCCCACCTGCTAAATAAATAATTGATGTTGTTGCTTGCTTGGTAGTCAAGCATGTATTGTGAATGTGAAGCCGTCAAAACGCATTTAGGTATTTTTGTTATCATTCATTGAATCATTGTTGTATTGTACTGCACTATTTGCAAACTAAAGTATTCATTATTCAACCAATCAATCAATCAATCAATCAATCAATCAATCAATCAATCAATCAATCAATCAATCAATCAATCAATCAATCAATCAATCCTGATTCACTCAAGTCATTATTTAGTCCAGTGGTTTTCAACCCTTTTCATATCAAGGTCCATTATTTATTCAGCATTTGAGCCACGGAACCACCATGATGACATTTAGCCTCTCAGACCCAAAACTAAAGAATATGTTGTTATCGTTGGATAAGATTTTGCCCATAATTCCATGCTGTAGCCTACTATAGGGCGTCGCAGTCAAGCCCCCTTTCATGACGACGCCAGGCCCAGGAAATACTTTTTGAAATGTCTATGAGGAAAATGAACGGGGAATCATTTCCTGGGACCTGGTAGGGGGGCGGGACTGCGACGCACTATTGATGTTTAAAATTACAATTATTTGACATTCTCTAGTTGTGTAGACGTCTTGTCAATGAATGCTGCCTGCAGAGGTTTGACGGTAATTTAACTATTTAGAGATTATGAAAATGAAACAGTCGTCATTCGTGACTCCAGACTTTGATTCTTTGTTTTCAGCTCATGATTTTCTCTAAATTTCAAAATAATTTTCGTAAGGGTACATTTGGTCTCATGTTATGCTCTGTGAAGAGTTAAAGATCTGTAATGGACCATTTGGTTAGCAACTCTCCATCATTTAGTTGGGGACCACCTGGAACCCCCTCAAGGACCACTGATCAAGTCAGTTAAATCAGTTAAACCCATTCTGGACGGGAACCCCTTTTGGTGTTAGCATTATGTTATGCTTTAGCTATTGAAAAATAGCAGATCTACAAGCTCATAGCGCGCCACCGAGTGGCGCGCTACGAGCTTGTAGGTCTACTATTATTGAAAAATCGAAGAACGACTGACATAGAAACATAGCTTTTTCAGAAAACTGTCAGGATGTAGAAGACATTTTTAGAATCTGATCTCAGGTCAAAATCAGTTAAATCTCACACAGTATTCAGGCAGCGGCAGCCGGTGGTTCCACTTTGTTTGTTTTTCCTATTGAGCACCTGCCCCTCAAAATGTCTCTCCACGCCACTGCTCTCTCTCTCTCTCTCTCTCTCTCTCTCTCAGATGTGGTGTTGCACGCTGCTGTTAAATTATTTTTAGTAATTCACGGCTGGCCACAGACTGCACGACGACCATGACAGCTCAGTTAAATTGGCCTGGTGTGTAACTACAGTAATTATCAGCAACAAACCCGGAACTAATTATGAGTCCTTGTCAGCTGTGGTTACAGTAGACAATTTATTAGATAATGTGTGTTCTCCAGAGTCTGCTCTCCCTCCAAGCTCTCTGTTACCCCCTTACTAGGTCTGACCACCACTTCATTACCCCCCCCCCCCCCCGTGGGGCGGCGGTGGCTCAGGGGTAGAGTGGCTGGATGGTAACAGCAAGGTTGCCAGCTCGAACCCGGGCTCCCCCAGAGTTGGTGTCGAAGTGTCCTTGAGCAAGACACTGAACCCCTAATTGCTGCTGATGTGCTGGTTGGTGCCTTGCATGGTTTCCGCCGCCATCGGTGTGTGAATCTCTGTAAAGCGCCTTGGATAAAGGCGCTATATAAATGCACCATTTACCATTTACCCCCCCACCCCTCTCTCTCTCTACTCTCCCGCCTAAACCTACTATTTTCCCCTTCAAAGCAACCAAAGGTATGGCAACCCCATATCTTACAAGTCTGACCTGACCCTACAAACCCTCCCGGGCAGGCGGGCACTCGGATCCGCCAACGTAGGGAAGCTGGAAGTACATTCAGTAAAAACGCCGGGAAACGCTCCACGCGTCCCAAACTCTTCTCCTTCCTGGCTCCAAAGCTATGGAATGCATTTCCCCATTGCAATCAAGAACGGCAGACTCACTCCCAATATTTCGCCGTAGTCTGAAAACTCACCCCATCTGACTCCATCTTGGCCCGTAGCACTTGCCATAGCACTTGCCTTATAGTCTCGACGACCTTGCAGGCGTATATGCAAAGGCTCTACTTACATAATTTAGATAGCATTTTGTATACACATAGATCCATTATGTAGAAATTACACTGTTATAGGTTCTTAGCTTAAGTATGATTCTTGATTACTATTTGATGTGTTATCATGTTTTGTTCTTGCTTACTGTAAATCGCTCTGGATTAAGAGTGCCTTTCTGTCATTTTATCAGAATAGTCTGTCTCTGCCTGCCTGCCTGCCTGCCTGCCTGCCTGCCTGCCTGCCTGCCTGCCTGCCTGCCTGCCTGCCTGCCCGTCCGTCCGTCCGTCCGTCTGTCTGTTGAAGGTATCTTTCCCTTACTCTCCAGAAGTACTCTCAGGTCTTTTGTCTTTTCAACAACACAAACACACAAACCCAGAATAACTGAACGCTTGAAAATGACTTGACAACGTCTTCTGTTCTCTGTCATCCCAGAGGGAGGAGACACGGATTCTATAATTTATTCTCTTTCATGGATGAAAAGAACATAAAAGACTGTTATTCATTTTTTACTGTCACGCTGAATGAGAAAACTAATCCCAAAAGATGGTTTTAGGTGTGTGTGTGTGTGTGTGTGTGTGTGTGTGTGTGTGTGTGTGTGTGTGTGTGTGTGTGTGTGTGTGTGTGTGTGTGTGTGTGTGCGTGCGTGCGTGCGTGCATGCGTGTGTACTTTCAGTGCATTGTTCTGATGTAGAGAGAGAGAGAGATGTTTTTCCTATTTATATTCAATATGCTTTACATTGTTTTATCTTGATTGTCTTGTTCCACTTTTGCTTTGGCAATGTAAACGCACGTTTTGTCATGCCAATAAAGCTGAATTGAATTGAATTGAATTGGAGAGAGAGAGAGAGAGAGAGAGAGAGAGAGAGAGAGAGAGAGAGAGAGAGAGAGAGAGAGAGAGAGAGAGGTCTGTCTCAGGTCTGGTTTGTGCCATTGATTAGAATTCACCTTAACGTGCAATTGTCTATGAATCTCTACACAGGCTCGGCCCTTCCTACTGTTCCTACGTTAGCTCGATGTACCAATCGTCCGACATACGTGGCCGGTTATAAGACTCGCCCGTGGCTCCGACATATACGTGGCCGGTTAAGGGCATGGAATTGGTGGAAAAATTATACTCACATTTGTATCAAAAACTTTCCCCTGCAAACTCTTCATGCCGCTGCCATGATTTATGAAAGGACATATCAGGTCAAATCCTCCCAGACAGAATACTGTAGCTGCAGTAATAGCTTTTCTCCATGAAATCTATAACACTTTAAACCTGGGATCAGCATGAGATCCAGACTGAGCTTTAAAACTCCATGAAATGTCAGCGTAGAGATGTCGGGTGTCTGAAAAGCTTCCGGGGTTTGAGTCCTGGCTTATGCATCTGACCCACGATGCATTTCTCATTTCTGACTGGCTTTGAATATGAAAAGTAATAGAGAGAGAGAGAGAGAGAGAGAGAGAGAGAGAGAGAGAGAGAGAGAGAGAGAGAGAGAGAGAGAGAGAGAGAGAGAGAGAGAGAGAGAGAGAGAGAGAGAGAGAGAGAGACACAAGTATATGTTGTTTAGTTTTCAGTAAGTTATGCCTTAGTTCCCTTTTGTTTTTTGTTATACCTCCCAGGCAACCTTTAGTATTTCAGTTTGTTCACTTTACAAGTAAACCCTCAGTTTGTTATATTCTTATTCTATTTGTACTTGTATTTAATGTAACTCCCTGCCTTTGCCACCTTGTAGGGGTGTTAGGCCCTTTTTGTTATTCCTTCACTTTATTGTAATTTTGTTAGTTAGGTTAGTAAGGCTTTAGTATTGCATTTTTGTTCCTCCTACTGTAGGTTAGGGATTGAGTTAGGGTTAGGGGTAAACCTATTGTTTTTTAGAGAGTTCATTTTCTCTACAATTACAATTTACAATTTAGGCATTTGCTCTTAATCCAGAGCGACTTGCATTAGGCAAGAACAAAAAAAGCATGGGAATACATCACATATATAAAATGCATTTATGATGAAACATGCGTAAGCTAAGAACGAAACTAGAACATATCTATATAATGACACTATACATATAAACTATACATATATACTATACTATGCTATACATATGTACTATGAAGTGCTAGACTACATACACTGCAATTATTGTGCTGTCTGCATGACATGCTATAAGTCTGTTTTAAATGCTATCTAAGTCTAAAAAGTGCTATCTAAGGGAGTAGGGTAATTGCTATGGGCCATGATGGAGTCTGAAAATGTGTGTTTTCAGACTACGGCGGAAGATTGGGAGTGATGCTGCAGTTCTGATTGCAACGGGAAGTGCATTCCACAGTTTTGGGGCCAGAAGGGACAAATGTCTATCTCTACAAATGTAACTAGCACCCTGAAGCCAATACTTATTTTGAACTGAAAAGAACAAATAATTGAATCAATAATTGTCTCTGCTGAACAGATAGGCAGGAGCAGAGAAGGTCAAATGCAAGTATTTATTGCGACCGCAGATCACATTTACTATGAAAACATGCATTTCCCGTCAGTTAGTTAGTTCATCATCAGGGGTGTCACTTGACACCATATATGGGAATGTCCAGATATGCAGATCCCTGTTGTCATCAATATTGGCCAGCAACTCTGCATCTGACCTCAAACCCTTTATATCTCCATATATGGAGCTGACCTGTTCTTCCCCGCATCCATCATTTCTCTTCAATGTCTCCCTTTTGACTGATACCTGTCCATTTAAACTCTAGACGGGCCTGCCCCAAAGTTATCAGTGCAGCCGCGCCCGGCAGCCGGCGAAAACTGGAGTTCTCAACAGGCCTGAAAATTAAGGCCCGGCCCTACTTGGGCCCTCATCAAACCCTGTACACTCAAGACACCGCCCCCACTCCCACCCTTAGATCTCCTGGAGCAGACATGTTCTGAAAATTCCATATGTTGATCTGACCTCATCAAACCCTGGACACTCAAGACAAGACACATTCCATATATGGCCTACATAATTCATTCCATATGTTGATCTGACCCCCCCATGCCAAAGCACCAGCGCTCACAGTCTGCTGTCACCCAGTCTTCTGCATGTCTAAATTCCTGTCTCCTGTTTCCTGTCTAAATGTCATGTTTCAAACTCTTGTTGAAGACAAAGGTTTGCCAAATGTTGTACTTCACGACAACACAGAGACACTTTCTAGTATTCTAATTAAGCTACATTATGTTTTCAGCACCATCTGTGACCATCATGCACCAACGTATGCACGCGTGCTGCGCGCGCGCACACACACACACACACACACACACACACACACACACACACACACACACACACACACACACACACACACACACACACACACACGCACATGTACACACACTGGCATTGAGCAGGCAGCATGTGACACTGACAAACAGCCGGATGGATATATCATCAATACAAGAGAAGAGCCATATTGATCCAACGTGGGAGTCTGAAAACAGACACGGATGCCCAGAATCTCTGGGAGCTTTTCTTGATCAATGTGTCACAATTCTCCGACTCTTCAGCTCGCCATGCAGGGAAAGTTCTGTCCTTCTGTTTGTTTGTTTGTTTAGGCAGCGCCAGCGGCTGAGCTCTGATTTCAGACTGCATCGTTATTGTGTTCAGAGTTCCTCTGATGCCAACATGTCTGCGAGAGAGAGAGAGAGAGAGAGAGAGAGAGAGAGAGAGAGAGAGAGAGAGAGAGACAGTATTCTCTTTATTCAGACCGCAGCCATCTTGCCAGCAAGGTGATACCTAGGTGACACTTCCCATAGAGAGCCAAACAGAAAAAGTCCTCTCTAATTATATTAAACAACGTCAAAATTACCAACATTGCAGCTGTAGGGAAAGCTTGAATTATCCTCGTTCAATCTGTAAAGGTTTTGTCTAATAAAAATCCACCGTAGACTTTTATGAGCTACTTCCTGTCAAGCAATTCCTTGCAGATGATCAGTATCAGATTATTTCAGTATCAGTATCAGAGTATGGAAGCGCTCGTTATCAGTAAAGCAACCTCCTGCTGCCTCCTGCATTATGTGCACATTCAAAACAGGTGGTACGCATCGGCCGTTGAGTGATAGTTAACGAGCACTTCCATGGGCCGTTGAGTGATAGTCAACAGGTGGTACTCATCGGCCGTTGAGTGATAGTTAACGAGCACTTCCATGGGCCGTTGAGTGATAGTCAACAGGTGGTACTCATCGGCCGTTGAGTGATAGTTAACGAGCACTTCCAAAATCCAGCACTTAGAAAACAATCATCAGGACGTATCTCATAAAATGTCTACGTGGATTTTTAAATCACTTTACAGATTAACTAACACCAAAAGGGGTTCCCTGCCCAGAATGGGGTTAACAACACCACATTTACAGTATACAACATCAATGGTACACAACCAACAGACAACTAGTTTAACATTTGGGCCAGACCAGGCACACCGGGCATATGCCTGGAACATCCATGTGGACAGTCCACCCCTGGAGATCGATAGCAGCCATCATTAAAAGAGGAAGATTTTAAAAAGAAGGCTAAAGGTACAACATCGCTTTTTCTTCACTGGACCATTCTAACATGTCCCAGGATTAATGCGTGGACCAAAGGAGAAGTTACCAGCTCCATTCTTTAAACGTTTTTCACCGATTTTGCCCCTATGATTTTTCTTCTTTGTTTTTTTAATAACTTTGTTTATTGTTTTTTTCACAGAAGCATTATTTAAATACTGGAGTTGAGAAATAATAAGTGGTGGCATTAACAGCTTCTCTTAATAAACCCCACAAGTATAACGTACAAGAATAAATACATTGAATTTTCACCCCAAAGAAAAAGGACAACAGAAAACAAGACAAACAAACCTTTTCTTCTTCTTTTTTTGGTGAAAAGTCACAATGAAATACTAAAGAAGAGTATCCTAAGTTCCCACGTATTGCTGTACTTAAATATATTTGGATGAGAAATATTTTTTTATGGAATATTTCACATTGTTACAATGTTTGAATATAGTTTAAGCAAACATTTATTTAACTCAAATAAGGGTCCCTGGTACAAAAAACATTTCAAAATGGTGGGTCTACAGCAAAAATAGGCCTATACTTAAAGTTTTGGGTGTCCTTGACATGAAAAGCTTTGAGCACCACTGACTTCTAAAACTCTGAGGATTTAGAAGACATTTGTAGAATCAGGCCATATTGGGTTAGTGCTGCTGCAATGAGGGAGTTAAGGGACCAATAACATGCATAATATGACACACGCCCGCCCGCACGCACGCACGCACGCACGCACGCACGCACGCACGCACGCACGCACGCACGCACGCACGCACGCACGCACGCACGCACGCACGCACGCACGCACGCACGCACGCACGCACGCACGCACACACACACACACACACACACACACACACACACACACACACACACACACACACACACACACACACACACACACACACACACACTAATCTAAGCTAAACTCTCACACACAGCGCCTACTTCTTAACAGTATGTGTGATACACTAGAATACTTTGTGGCTGTGGATATTTTTGAGCTCCTTCAGTAATGTGCCGTATAGCAGTGTCTCCTTCAGTAATGTGCCGTATAGCAGTGTTTCTCCTTCAGTAATGTGCCGTATAGCAGTGTTTCTCCTTCAGTAATGTGCCGTATAGCAGTGTTCCTTCAGTAATGTGCCGTATAGCAGTGTTTCTCCTTCAGTAATGTGCCGTATAGCAGTGTTTCTCCTTCAGTAATGTGCCGTATAGCAGTGTCTCCTTCAGTAATGTGCCGTATAGCAGAATGTGTCGTATAGCAGTGTTTCTCCTTCAGTAATGTGCCGTATAGCAGTGTTTCTCCTTCAGTAATGTGCCGTATAGCAGTGTTTCTCCTTCAGTAATGTGTCGTATAGCAGTGTTTCTCCTTCAGTAATGTGCCGTATAGCAGTGTTTCTCCTTCAGTAATGTGCCGTATAGCAGTGTTTCTCCTTCAGTAATGTGTCGTATAGCAGTGTTTCTCCTTCAGTAATGTGCCGTATAGCAGTGTTTCTCCTTCAGTAATGTGCCGTATAGCAGTGTTCCTTCAGTAATGTGCCGTATAGCAGTGTTTCTCCTTCAGTAATGTGCCGTATAGCAGTGTTTATAGAGTTCCTTCAGTAATGTGCCGTATAGCAGTGTTTCTCCTTCAGTAATGTGCCGTATAGCAGTGTTTATAGAGTTTCTTCAGTAATGTGCCGTATAGCAGTGTTTATAGAGTTCCTTCAGTAATGTGCCGTATAGCAGTGTTTCTCCTTCAGTAATGTGCCGTATAGCAGTGTCTCCTTCAGTAATGTGCCGTATAGCAGTGTTTCTCCTTCAGTAATGTGTCGTATAGCAGTGTTTCTCCTTCAGTAATGTGCCGTATAGCAGTGTTTCTCCTTCAGTAATGTGTCGTATAGCAGTGTTTCTCCTTCAGTAATGTGTCGTATAGCAGTGTTTCTCCTTCAGTAATGTGCCGTATAGCAGTGTTTCTCCTTCAGTAATGTGTCGTATAGCAGTGTTTCTCCTTCAGTAATGTGCCGTATAGCAGTGTTTCTCCTTCAGTAATGTGTCGTATAGCAGTGTTTCTCCTTCAGTAATGTGCCGTATAGCAGTGTTTCTCCTTCAGTAATGTGCCGTATAGCAGTGTTTCTCCTTCAGTAATGTGCCGTATAGCAGTGTCTCCTTCAGTAATGTGCCGTATAGCAGTGTTTCTCCTTCAGTAATGTGCCGTATAGCAGTGTCTCCTTCAGTAATGTGCCGTATAGCAGTGTTTCTCCTTCAGTAATGTGCCGTATAGCAGTGTCTCCTTCAGTAATGTGCCGTATAGCAGTGTTTCTCCTTCAGTAATGTGCCGTATAGCAGTGTTTCTCCTTCAGTAATGTGCCGTATAGCAGTGTCTCCTTCAGTAATGTGCCGTATAGCAGTGTTTCTCCTTCAGTAATGTGCCGTATAGCAGTGTTCCTTCAGTAATGTGCCGTATAGCAGTGTTCCTTCAGTAATGTGCCGTATAGCAGTGTCTCCTTCAGTAATGTGCCGTATAGCAGTGTCTCCTTCAGTAATGTGCCGTATAGCAGTGTTCCTTCAGTAATGTGCCGTATAGCAGTGTTCCTTCAGTAATGTGCCGTATAGCAGTGTTTCTCCTTCAGTAATGTGCCGTATAGCAGTGTTTCTGGTGGATTATTTTAATGCGAGTGAAGCCTGTATGCACTTTGAGGACCATAAAATCACAAAAGGAGCAGACAATTTAAACTAATTGGACACCCCACATGGATTCGTCTTTTGAAGAATTTCAACGCGTGCACGCACGCACGCACGCACACACACACACACACACACACACACACACACACACACACACACACACACACACACACACACACACACACACACACACACACACACACACACAGTTTCAACAGAATTAAATTGCACAGTGGCTATTTCCACAGAGGAAAGTGTTCTGCAACATAATGCTTTAAAAATGCACATGCGCGCACACACACACACACACACACACACACACACACACACACACACGCATACACACACACACACGCACACCGTGCTTCACCCGCCACCACTGTTGTTTTCATTTTACGAGTTGTCAAAGTGAAACGCATGATGGAGAGTGAGGAGGAGGAACGGGAGGAATTCTAGCTAGGAACGAGTTCAGTGGAGTATACATGAGGTGGAATCATACGGTCGTTCTCAACCTTTTCAGGTTGTGACCCACCCAAAAAATGATGATATTTGAACTGGGGGCCCATCCATCCATCCATCCATCCATCCATCCATCCATCCATCCATCCATCTTCAACCTCTTATCCGTAGTCGCGGGGGCAACAGCTCCACCAGAGACTTCCCCTCTCCAGAGCAACATTAGTGACTTCCTCCTGGGGGGATCCCGAGGCGTTCCAAGGCCCAGTGAGTCGATGAAATCCCTCCATCTGCGCCTTGGTCTGCCCCCCGGGGGTCTCCTCCCAGTGGGACATGCATCGAGGACCTCCCCAGGGAGACGCTCGAGAGGCATCCTAACCAGATGCCCCGAACCACATCTGGCTCCTTTCCAGGCGAAGAAGCAGCGACTCTACTCCGAGTCTCTCCCGCGTGACTGAACTTCTCACCCTATCTCTCTAAGGGAGATGCCAGCCACCCGTCGGATAAAACTAATTTCCTGCCGCTTGTATTCGCGACCTTATTCTTTCGGTCATGTCCAGAGTAGGAACGAAGATTGCTCACTGGACAGAGAGCTTTGCCTTCTGGCTCAGCTCTCTTTTCGTCACAACAGTGCGGTGCAGAGACTGCAATACAGCCCCTCATGCCGCTCCGATTCTCCGGCTGATCTCCGTCTCCGTCCTCCACTCACTCGTGAACAAGACCCCGAGATACTTAAACTCCTTCAACTGGGGTAATGTCTCATTCCCTACTTGAACTGCACAGCTGAGAACTGGGACCCCCCCCAAACTTATCACATTTGAACTGGAAACATTTTGAAGCCAGTACCTTTGTTACTTTTACTCAAGGCAATTTTTTATTCCAGACTTTTACTTGTAACAGAGTATTTCCGTATTGCAGTATTGCTACTTTTACTGAAGTAAAAAAAAAAACATTGGGTCCTTTTTTCCAGCCTGACCACAGCCTCTCTCCATATTGTGATCACGGTTGTGTTTGTTGTTTACTATATAAAGCCCATTTACATATTCAGTATTCTATTACAGGCTATAATATATTCACATGCAGTGCTTACATATATACGAGGTCATATATACGAGGTCATTTCCCCACTGCCGCCCTCGCCCGCTCTCTCTGACAGAATTATGACACGCCTCGGTGAAAAAGCAATCGGCAGACAGACTCTCACCCTCCAATCGAGGGCCTGGAGTCAAGGTTTGATGATGGTGAATGAATAACGATGAGGATGATGAGGATCATAGCAGGTTGGCAGAGGTTGCATGGGGGGGGGGAAATAGTTTGCAAACAAAGTTTTGATGCGTGGGGAGATGATGCTGCACGTATGTCACCATCTGGGAGTTAACAGTTGAAGTTAAGTTCATTCGGTCAAAACCACAGTTAAGTTTAGGTCCTATGTATTTGTTGTGTTATTTTAGTTTGTCGAGTCACACAAGATCCTGTTCGATGAAATGATGTGTACTCTTCTGTTGCAGAATATTGAGTATAACAGACAGACAGACAGACAGACAGACAGACAGACAGACAGACAGACAGACAGACAGACAGACAGACAGACAGACAGACAGACCCACCCAAACTACACCTAGCCTATGGTGTGAAGACGTGACACGCTGCTTCAGGCAGAAATAAATCCTTCCCCTCTGAGAATAACCAGCGTTGTGCCGCTTGAAATGTATTCATAGCAAATTGCCAGTGGTCCCATGCAGAACAAAACGCACGCACGCACGCACACACGCACGCACGCACGCACGCACGCACGCACGCACGCACGCACGCACGCACGCACGCACGCACACACACATTGTCCCATGCACAACGAAAGGCAGGCATTTTCCACACCCTCCTGCTGTGGTGGCTTCCACAGTAGGTTTGAACGTGGTGGTTCCTACAAAGGCATAGGTCTATGAATTATTACTCGTCGACAACCAATAGACGGGATAGACCAGGGGTTTTCAAACATTATTTGAAAACCCCTGGTAACATGCAGTAATCCTGGTCTCTATACTGCCTCCCCCTGGTCAGCCGGGGCGCCTGATGGAGGGGAAGGGAACGGGGTCGAATGGGAGATGCAGGGGTCCGTAGGCACACACACACACACACACAGACAGTGGTGGAAAGTAACTTAACTAAGTACATTTACCCAAGTACTGTACTTGAGTACAATTTTGAGGGATTTGTACTTTAATGGAGTGTTTCCAATTTCCAATACTTTTACATGTACTGTAAAGTGTAACTATAGTTACACTTTGATCATAATTACAAAACACACAGTAACCACCTATTATACATTTTGGTCATTTGCATTGTGAGCTTGTAGATCTGCTATTTTCAAAGTTGAAATGGGACATACTGCATAATTAGCACTTTTAATGTTGGTACTTTAAATAGGCATATACATTTCAATGCCAAAACGTACATACTTATAATCAAGTACATTTTTGAATTCCGGACTTTATACTAATGAAGTACTGTCACCTCATAAACACATGAAAAACTGGAAAAATACAAAAATTGTGGCACTCCATCTTTATTGTTTGTTCAGAGCACTGAACGCGGTATCATGTGGCAGCCAAGTCTATGGACTTTTAATGTTGGTTTACAGCATCTTAAAGGGGCTTAATTAATACCAGACAACTCGCCCCTTTACCAACTCGCCCCCGCAAAATGTGTTAATGTGAACAGTTAACAGTTAATTTAATATTTCCCTCCCTCTCTGAAATCTGAAATTATCTTGTATACAGATTTATTTTATTGTATAGTAGTCGATCTCTATAGAGCGTCGCAGTCCCGCCCCCTACCATGGACCAGGAAATGATTCTCCGTTCATTTTCCTCATAGACATTTCAGAAAGTATTTATTTAAAGACGTTTACGCCGCGGACAAAGCCAACTCGAGTCGTGACAAATCATGACAACAAACAAAACATTTTGGGCCGAACAAATAATTAGAAAGAAGAAAAAAACGGCAGGTTACAACACTTTTTCTTCTTTGTAATTATTTGTTTGGTCCAAAATATTGTTTGTGTTGTCATGAGTTGTCACGACTCGAGTTGGCTTTGTCCGCGGTGTAACCGTCTTTAAATAAATACTTTCTGAAATGTCTATGGGAAAAATGCATTGGGATTAATTTCCTGGTCCAGGGTAGGGGGCGGGACTGCGACGCTCTATACTCTGTAAAATGAAGAAAGAATAACATGACACAGAGACGGTGACTGCTTAATTAAGTTAATTTAGGACCTTCTAGCAGTTTAATTTTATTAAACACATTTCTTCTAATGTAGCCCATGTTTTGTAATGGCATCATCATGCTATTATGCCCGTGGATATACAGAGTGAACTTAACAATGATAAATTAATATGATAATACCTTTTATATAATCACCAACATGAATTTCGCTAGGTAGAGTAGTGGGTGAGATGGAAAAGGGGCGACCGTACCTGTTATTTACAGCTAGGTAGAGTAGTGGGTGAGATGGAAAAGGGGCGACCGTACCTGTTTTTACAGCTAGGTAGAGTAGTGGGGTGAGATGGAAAAGGGGCGAGCGTACCTGTTATTTACAGCTAGGTGGAGTAGTGGGTGAGATGGAAAAGGGGCGACCGTACCTGTTATTTACAGCTAGGTAGAGTAGTGGGGTGAGATGGAAAAGGAGCGACCGTACCTGTTATTTACAGCTAGGTAGAGTAGTGGGGTGAGATGGAAAAGGAGCGACCGTACCTGTTATTTACAGCTAGGTAGAGTAGTGGGGTGAGATGGAAAAGGGGCGAGCGTACCTGTTATTTACAGCTAGGTGGAGTAGTGGGTGAGATGGAAAAGGGGCGACCGTACCTGTTATTTACAGCTAGGTAGAGTAGTGGGGTGAGATGGAAAAGGGGCGACCGTACCTGTTATTAGTGTGGTTGCCCAAAGGGCAACACACTGGTTAAGGGCAACCAGACTATAGTAATAATACATGTATGTATTACCTTTAATTTCTTTCTTTCTTTCTTATTCTGTATAAACTTTATTTTGCCGTGCTACTCCTCCCACAGTTTTTGCCAAACATACTCGAGCCATATGTCAAATCGACCGGCTTCATCGGGAATCGTGTGCTTGTTGATTGATAAGAGAAATGTTGTATAGTTTAATTGATATTAATTAATTAGTGAATTAATTTCCCCCATTCACTTGAATGGGAAAATGGGAAAACTCACATTCAACTATTTGTTTCTCTGAGACCGTAAGGGCTGTAGTTACAACACTTGGAGGGGAGGTTCCTAATAATTATCAAAATTAATTAACATGTAATTAAATCGGTCGGCCTCATGGTGGCGCTATAACAGCCCACTTTACGTTTTGCATTATAACTCTTGCACGGTAGGTCGTAAAATCAAAATTATTTTTGATTGAGTCATGCCCATAGAGTATATAAAAGGATAGAGACTGAACTGGCGCGAAGCTCCGCCCCCCCAGCTATTCATGTCAGTGGAAGTTGCTCAGTGGTGTTTTGAAGCACCCGGAAGACTGCCGGAAGTACCTCCTCCAGACCTCAAATTTGAGGTCCGGGGTGACGTAGGGAGTGATGGTCCTACATGTTAAAGCCCAGCTGCACGGGGTTTCCCGGTCATGAATACACAGGTCCGCCTGTAGTCCCTCCTCCTACCACTAGCGCCCAGAGCTTCAACGTTGAATAGCCTCACTGGCCCCTTGGTCATGCCGCATCCCCCTATATAGGCCACGCCCATTTGCGTCAGGATAGATTTTCCGCCATTTAGAATTTTCTTCAAAACACACTTTTGGATCCTCCAGCTACAGATTTTGGCCAAATCTCACAAGAATCGGTACACATGATCTCCGGACCTATCCGATTAAAACAGCAGAGTCAGAATTTTGATAGTCCATATCATTCGTCCGTAATCAGCTTCCAAAGTTAGTGGGAGGGGCCTATTTTACAAAAGACAGCACAAATTACGAACGGAATGTCCGATCCATCCCAAATTTTAATCAAATGTCGAGGGTGGCTTAATAAACACAGAGCCAAAAGCTATTCTATTTTCATCTATAGGGGGCGCCACAATTGCAAAAACACTTACCCGTTTGTTGCAAAAACATGATTTTTTTTTGGGGGGGGGGGGGGGGGGGGGAACCCTCCCAATTACTTACACATGATCACAAGGGTCACTTTACATTGTAATTGGCTAGCAAAATTACCGGGAGGGGCCTATATTAGCGAGTGAGGCAACCACACTTTGCAATTTCCCAGAATTGCTTCTTTCTAGTTAGTGTGGTTGCCTATGGGCAACCATACTATTGTTCCCCTTACCTTTTATTTCTTTCTTTCTTTCTTTCTTTCTTTCTTTCTTTCTTATTCTGTACACTTTGACTCTGGGGGAGCCCGCAGGGTTTTTGAGTTGCTTGATTCAGTATTTGACACTAACTCTGGGGGAGCCCGCAGGGTTTTTGAGTTGCTTGATTCAGTATTTAGATATTTGGTATTCATGTTAGGTACCCCGCCCCCTCCAACTCTATTTTAACCATGATATATTCATCCAAAACATGGTTCCTGTGACTACTAGACAGCATCATGTGTGACGACGGCTGGTTAGCCGAAACGTTTATTCATTTGACATCAAGAACCAATAAAAGAGGAAACTCACTCTCGCTACTCTGAGTGTGACCTATGACATTTATAAATGTCACCAGTCGACGCCCAACCCACCATGTGGTTGACTGCTCTCCACACCAGGTCACCTGTTTCCCCAACATAGAGTCCTCTGTATCACTGATGAAGATAACTATCAGCAGATTCAGCACAACGTTGAATGTAAAACTCATCATTTTGTTGATTCTCCTTCTTACAGATGGTCCGTTGATTAAAGAGAAACACATCCTGCAGTCCATTTTGGATCAGTTACAGAACAGACATGACAACCTGACCGAACTGACTGACCATTTGGACAAGTTTGAGACCAGACTTAACACCACGACTGACCAGAGAGGCCAGTTACTGACCAGACTTAACAACATGACTGACCAGAGAGGCCAGTTACTGACCAGACTTAACGACATGACTGACCAGAGAGGCCAGTTACTGACCAGACTTAACGACATGACTGACCAGAGAGGCCAGTTACTGACCAGACTTAACGACATGACTGACCAGAGAGGCCAGTTACTGACCAGACTTAACGACATGACTGACCAGAGAGGCCAGTTACTGACCAGACTTAACAACATGACTGAACAGAGAGGCCAGTTACTGACCAGACTTAACAACATGACTGAACAGAGAGGCCAGTTACTGACCAGACTTAACAACATGACTGAACAGAGAGGCCAGTTACTGACCAGACTTAACGACATGACTGAACAGAAAGACCAGTGTCAGACTAGTTATGATGAGTTACAGAGCAGTAATGACAACCGGACCGAACTGAAGAGGATTATTTGTGTGCCTAAACACAGCTTTGATGGATGTGCCCCCCCCCCCCCCCCCCACCCCCCCCTGAGAAATATGATGTGTTGCGACAGTTGCGTACGTGTGAAGAGGGTCAATACGTGTGTCTCACAGACAGTTGGCAGCTCTGCAATTGACAACGTCTCCTCTGTGGGTTCCTGTCTCTCCCTTGAGTCTGACAGTAAGACTCTTTCTCAATAATGCCACTATGCCAACTTCTCTATTCTACTTCTTAATAAGGCCAACTTCTCTACTTCTCAATAATGCCACACTTCTCTATTCTCTCTCTCACACAACAAACTATAAAGGTCATTGACCCTTTAAAGATGGAGTGCCACAATTTTTGTATTTTTCCAGTTTTTCATGTGTCATGTTTCATGAGGTGACAGTACTTCATTAGACACCCTGGAGTCATTTTTATGTGCAATGGTGTATTAACTTTGTATTTAGGGTTTCTTCCTGGAGGCTGAACCCTTGACAGTCAAACGGGCCAATGATATAAACAGTAATAGTGACACCACACTATCAAGCCCCTCCCCTAACCCCTCCCCCTGTATCATACAACTACAGCTGTGGGTGTGGCTTCAGTTCAGGTGGATCACCATTCACCACCCATCAACACCCACCAGGCAAACCAGGCATACTTAATGAACTGGTGGGCGTACCCACATAAAAACAACATTTTAACAAATACTGTACACTTTATTGAAAAAATTATACCTCCTTATATAACAATAAGACCTGATGATCATGTTTTAGGGTGGAAAAAAATCACGGCACTCCATCTTTAAGTTCAACTAGGTCTTTCAGAAGGGTTCTACCTGGTGCAGAGCTGTCCTTCAGATGGTCACCACTTATACAAACTACCTTGACCCTGACCCCGACCTTGACCCCGACCTTGACTTAGACCCTGACCCCAACAGCCTACAGTCCAATAAATTGTCTTAGTATAAAAGTGTGAAAAGAGACTCTTCAAAGAATTGAATACAATTAAAACAGCCTTTCTTTCACATCATGACAATGAAACAATACAAGGAAGAATCATTTAGGAATGCTTAAACATTCTGCTGAGAAATAGCCTTCCTGCCCAGGTTCAAATCAATCGGAAACATTAGTATAAGTATAAGTATGAAATTCAAATGACTATAGTTGGGACTTCTTTATCTCTACTGCTAGCTGTTAGCATAAACCCCAGTTCCCAGTGCCAGCATACGCGTTCACTTTAAAAGACAGTGTTTGCCCGCCCCCCCCCCACACACACACACACACACACACTCGCCACACACACTCTAGTATCATTGGAACACGCACACACCTTTCGTCAGAAGCATTTACATGGCGGCAGCGTCGCGGTACAAAGGCACAAATTAAATCCGAAATGTGGATGGCAGCAAATCCACCAAGGACAGCGATCCTATATTCTGACTTATGGAGGCTTGAAAATCCTCCTTTCAACTGCTTTGTACTGTGAATATATTTGCAATCCCATAGTTGGAACGGTGGGGTGTTGCTATGGGAACCGGACCAATGTTAAAAGCTTCCGTAGGCTTCAACCATTATATAGACGGAGTATACGTTGGGGTACGTATATATACGGACTTGAAGTCGTCAAGTCATCATTAGACATCATGTTGTCTGTTCTGTTTGTGTTCTGTTTGTGCTCTTCCTCAGTGTCTGTTAGTCACTCAACACCTGCCCAAGTATGGGTTGGGGATGTGCATGCATGTCTTTGTTGTGAATTTCCTCAGCAATGATGCCGGTGGATTGACACATATTATGGGTCAATCCACCGGCATCATGAAATTCACACCACAGCAGCTGCTTTCTGATTGGCTGGAAGCAGTGCAATTTTACCACATCGCTGTTCTCTCAAAGAGTCCATCTTCAAACGTCCTCTCTTGTGACTTCTGTTCCATCAAGCTGTACAAGGAGAGCAGTCTGAAAACCCACTACAATATCTGAAGACCGTACACCTCAACTGGAGTCAATTCAACTCAGAAACTCAACTCAACCTAAAATGTCTGAAGACATCTACACCACACCAGAGCCGACCGACGACACTTATGAAACCCTCAGTGTTTCTGTCCCTGAGAACACAGCACGGCATGGAGGTATAGAACTAACCGACTACGAAAACCTCCGAGGTTCTGACCCTGGGAACACAGCACAGCATGGAGGTAAAAAGAAAAGAAAGAATACTACTATTCTACTTCTACTACTACTACTACTATTACTACTACTACTACTATTACTACTACTACTACTACTATTACTACTACTACTACTGCTACTACTAGTACTAATAATAATAATAATAATAATAATAATAATACAATAATTTAAGTAACACATATATCGATCTTATGCAATAGCAGTTGTCGGCGCAGCCACATCACAGAGCCTCTCTTGTCAATGCTTTATTGGATGTGTTTATTGGAATTCGCTTTTATTCACATTATGCCTTAATGTATACAATAATAGTGAAAATGTGTCTGATGTTTACATTCAGGATTTAAGAAGAATTTCTTCAAAGCTGTTGCAGCGTGTGTGGGGCTGCTCCTATTGGCTGGCATCATTGTCCTGGTCATACTCAGTGAGTAGCATTTTATAAACACTATCTTTATGTCTTATATTTGAGTCAGGAATAGTTATTATAGAATATATTGATTGATTGAATACTTTATTAACAGTTCGCCAAAAAGAGCACAGGAAAGTACAGTTCAATACAAAGTCTGATATTAGAGGATTTGGTGCGTGCGTGCGTGTGTGTGTGTGTGTGTGTGTGTGTGTGTGTGCGTGGATGAATGTGTGTGTGTACATAGTGGACTTAACCCTGTCTGTCTGTGTGGACACAAAGTGGACTTAACCCTGCAAGACCCAGATATATTTCTAGTTGCAAAAAAGAGATTTCAGCCTTACTACTACTTTCTACTACTAAGGGCCGATTCATACTCCTATTTTACCGCTGTTTCGGCGCTGTAGTGCCGAAATGATTTCGGCTCGTCAGAAATTTTCAGTAGCACCGAAGAGCCGACTTTAGGACAGTACCCGCACCCCCGATCCTCAAATGACGTCACATTGTAGGCTCTACAGAGCCGAACCGACTTTTATTCGGCTCTAAAATAGGAGTATGAATCGCACCTAACTTTGCAGAGGACATTATGTAAAAAAGAAAGAAAAAAGTTTAGTGCAAATGTTATGCACATTTATAATGACAAACGCTACATGGCAGATTCACTAAGTCTGTCCATAGATAGATACTTTACAATGACAAACGCTACATGGCAGATTCACTAAGTCTGTCCATAGATAGATACTTTACAATGACAAACGCTACATGGCAGATTCACTAAGTCTGTCCATAGATAGATACTTTACAATGACAAACGCTACATGGCAGATTCACAAAGTCTGTCCATAGATAGATACTTTACAATGACAAACGCTACATGGCAGATTCACTAAGTCTGTCCATAGATAGATACTTTACAATGACAAACGCTACATGGCAGATTCACTAAGTCTGTCCATAGATAGATACTTTACAATGACAAACGCTACATGGCAGATTCACTAAGTCTGTCCATAGATAGATACTTTACAATGACAAACGCTACATGGCAGATTCACTAAGTCTGTCCATAGATAGATACTTTACAATGACAAACGCTACATGGCAGATTCACTAAGTCTGTCCATAGATAGATACTTTACAATGACAAACGCTACATGGCAGATTCACTAAGTCTGTCCATAGATAGATACTTTACAATGACAAACGCTACATGGCAGATTCACTAAGTCTGTCCATAGATAGATACTTTACAATGACAAACGCTACATGGCAGATTCAAACTCCTAGAACTTCAAAGCAACCAGACACCTCTCTTTGTCTCATTGTCAAATGCAGACTTACGATCACAATAAGGTTGTATGTAATACTAATCAGTTTGTTGATTATCCTTCTTGCAGATTTGGACTTGAATAAACAGAGAGACCAGTGGAAGACCAGACTTACCAACATGTCTGACCAGAGAGACCAGTGGAAGACCAGACTTACCAACATGTCTGACCAGAGAGACCAGTGTCAGACTAGTTATGATGAGTTACTGACCAGACATACCAACCTGACCGAACTGAAGAGGATTCTTTGTGGTCAGTGAGACGTCACTGTTTTTATACATTCTTATATCATGTAGTTCATCATTTTGTCATTAATCTGATCACATTAAAAACAGTGTCTAACATTATATTTTGTGGTTAGAATCACATGGATTTACATTTGGTGGTGATTGGTGTTATTTGATCCTTACTGAGGGGAATACCTGGGAGGACAGCAGAGCATTCTGTACAGCCAGACAATCTGACCTGATGACCATAAAGAGCAAAGAGAAGCAGGTGCAGTGTGTGTGTGTGTGTGTGTGTGTGTGTGTGTGTGTGTGTGTGTCGTGTCTGTGTCTCTGTGTGTGTGTGTGTGTGTGTGTGTGTGCGTGCGTGCATTAGTGCATTAGTGCATGCTGTAACCTACTCCATCTAGTTGAGACACACATCTAGTATTGTACAGATTGTACTTCAGTAACCAGCTGATTGTCTGTCCAGGACTTGGTTGACAGACTCATTGTCGGAGGCAGGACTGTGTGGATTGGATTGACCGACAGAGAGACAGAAGGAGTGTGGAAGTGGGTGGATGGAACACCACTGACCACACCAACGTAAGACTTTACCTTCATTATTCTACTGAGGCCGATTCTAAAAACGCCTTCTAAATACTGACCTAAGTTTTCTGAGAAACTTCAAATATTTATATAGCAGCATCACATTTTTTTATTTTTTTTAATACTGTACATACTGTACAGAACCCCAAAAGGGGTTCCCGCCCAGAATGGGTTAAAGTAAACATTTTAACATTTATTTTCAGCAAACTACATTTCACATTATTTCCTCTTCATATTTATTTCTAAATGGTATCAAAGGCTATAATACAACAAACATTCAGATGAAATCATTGTTGTGAAGGTATTGTAATGTATTAATGTTTCTACTTCTACAGGTATTGGGGGCCTCGTCGGCCTAATGGTGGTGAAGGAGAAGACTGTGTTGTGTTTGTTAATGGAGGATGGCACGACAAAACATGTGCGATAACACGCTATTTTGTTTGTGAAATCGTTTTCTAGAGTTATGCATTAACTAGTAATAGTTATTTGTGTTTGCAGCACCTGATTAACCCTTTGTGGTGCCTGGAGCTACCACCCCTGTTGGGGGGGGGGGGGGTTATCTTTTTTTTCTGAGTACACCAACTAGACAATGAGCTTGTAGATCTGCTATTTTGGGAAATGTTCCCCCTGTGGTGACTAGGCACACACAGAACAGTTGTATATGACATTAATAATTCACTGCGTTGTTGCCCACGTTTAATATGATTGTTCCTCTCATTATAATGCAATGCAGTGTGTTACCTTTAAGTCCAGAAACACACCTCCGAGGTGTTGACGTATTTACCTCTGCGACATCTGTTGTTGTTCTCTCTCTTTTTCTGATTAAACGGAGTGCCACCATCGTTGGCTTTTCCAATCTAAGAAATATCTCCTTCTCTTCTCTGCCTACACCGGCACTCCTACAATATTGTATTTTTACTTTTTAGTGGGGGGGTGAGATGGAAAATGGGCGACCGTACCTGTTATTTACAGCTAGGTAGAGTAGTGGGTGAGATGGAAAAAAGGCGACCGTACCTGTTATTTACAGCTAGGTAGAGTAGTGGGGTGAGATGGAAAAGGGGCGACCGTACCTGTTATTTACAGCTAGGTAGAGTAGTGGGTGAGATGGAAAAGGGGCGACCGTACCTGTTATTTACAGCTAGGTAGAGTAGTGGGTGAGATGGAAAAGGGGCGACCGTACCTGTTATTTACAGCTAAGAAGAGTAGTGGGTGAGATGGAAAAGGGGCGACCGTACCTGTTACCGGCAAAAGTAGAAAGAATATAATACAGTATGTCCTGTTTCACAAAAGGTCAATATATACCTGTATATATTTTTTTTAAATCTTTTGAAAATAGCATGATCTACAAGATCACAATGTGTCACATGGCGACACATTGTGAGCTTGTAGATCTTCTATTTTCTTTTCTTCTTTTTCTTCTTTTTTAAGATATTTTGGGGGGGGGGGGGGGGTTGCTTTTATTGATAGATTAACAATATACGTAGACAGGAAACAGGGGGAGAGATGGGGCATTTCGAGGTATAATGTTAGAGTTATGGCTCATTTAGAGGCTAATTTCTGCTTTAATTCATACATAAATATTAGTAGAAATTAGTGAATCAATATATATGATAGTAGAATAGGATAAAAACAAGTTTTTGTTTTGTTTTGTGCGTGAGTGAGTGCGTGCGTGCGTGCGTGCGTGTCTCTGTATATCTGTATCTCTCTCTCTCTCTCTCCCTCTCTCTCTCTCTCTCTCTCACTGTATCTCTCTGTATCTCTCTCTCTCTGTATCTCTCTCTTCATCGATTGGACACGGTGGATGGATTGATGAGAGGAGTCAGAGGCTTTATAAAGTAACTCGATTCCAAACATTCTGCTGTCTCTCTCGTTCTCTCCGGCCGTCGGTTGTACCTTAGATTCTCTGGTTATCTCCCCGATTCCCTCCTGTATACACCTTATAGAGCTGACTCAGCTCTGATTCATTGACAAATCCTTCGTCCTCATCTATACAATAATTGAGACAACGGTAACGATGCAGTCGTGAGCGCGTGCACAGTTCAGTTTGGGTCAAGTCATATAGACCGTGACGCGTGCGGAGCATGGTATACGCCCGTGCTCCGCGGCCGCGATATGTCACCGATGGACCCAGCTCTGATACGTACGTCACTGACCGACACGGACATCACTGTAACGGGTATAAATGTATCGCAACGGTAAATGTATATGCTTCGAGTGACAGGTTTAAGTGGTGCGCACGCACATCCCAGGCTAATTCAACGGGTGCTCGAACAAAAAGAACAAACTGCAAAAGTAAGAATACATGCTGCACACCGTTTTGAAAGCTCCCCAAACGACCATGAACGATTGAACGACTGACGGACGAACGAACGAACGAACGACTTGAAATGAACGATAGTTCCCATCACTAAAATGAATATTGTTCCTGCCTTCTATGTCTTTTTGTCCCTTTCTTCCGGTCATATGGACACGCACACACACGCGTATGCAAGCCATAGATGCAAGCCCACACGCGCCCTTTGCACGCACACATGCACATGCACACGTTCAAAAGCTGTAAATAACCACAATGTATATATAGGGTCTGAACAGTTTAAAGTGTTTTGTAAATAGATCTGAGATGCATTAGGGTAGTAGTAGGCCTAGTAAAAGTATTGGAAATAGTAAAGTAAAAGTACCTAAAAATGTTACTTAAGTAGGCTTACTAACAAAGTAACAAAACGCCTGTGGTCTCCAAGGATACAGTACATGAGTAAATGCACTAAGTTTCTTTACACCGGCATGCGCGTGCCGGCATGCGCATGCTCACACGCACGCACGCACGCACGCACGCACGCACCAGGGACAAATTAGCCATTGGGCCAGTGGGGCCGTGGCCCAAGGGCCCTTGGCTCTCAGGGGCCCTTCGGGGAAATTGGACCGTGTGGTACTAGGTTTGCCGCCCTGAAAAAGGTCCTTCATTGGCCATTGATTTTGTTAAATTTAGGTCAAAAAGATGATAAAAACACGGAAACCACGAAAATTTTGCACTATATGGGGACCCTGCAAAAATTACCGGCCCAGGGGCCCTCTTGGGGGTTAATCCGTCCCTGGCACGCACGCACGCACGCACGCACGCACGCACGCACGCACGCACGCACACACGCACGCATGGTGTTCGTATATTTGTGCACTGGTATATGATGATAACATTTTAAAATAAAAATAGCAATGCTTTATACATTTGCTTTCATATTCAAATCAGCTCTGACCTGATATGTTGTTAAAGGAGAAAAATATGCACGCAACCCACCAGAGACCGTGCTGATCTGTGCCTCCCGCGTTGATGTATAGATTTAATTATATCCACCGTGAGCCGTGAGTATAGAATTCAAGGTCTAATACAGATCATTTATAACCATGAGGCTGGAATGAAAACACCGTCTGGGATCATTTTTTCAAAACTGCTGTAGCCTATACTCTCTCTTTATTCCTCCCTCCTTTTTTCCTATCTTTCTCTCTCCAAGAGTCAACCATGACCACCATTTCTATTTGTATTTTCATTTCAGGGAAAGCCATGCCTCCTAATGCATGTATATTATGGCCCAAGTATCATGTCTATTGAAGCAGGAGGTGTCTTGACAATGTATCATGAAAAAGGAAGGGATGTCCGCACACTGAGTTGTAGCTCCCAGGAAGATTTATTTATTTGTTACAACGTTTCGACCTCTGTGGGTCTTTGTCAGGTATGAGTACACAACATCAAGAGGCGTATTATATACAACAGCATATGGGCAGGTCAACAATGAACAAGCTCTGTTGCAATGAAGAAAATCAAGATAGACACGCCCACCGCATCAGAAAGGATGAGGCTGCAATCAGCATGTAGGGCATGTCTAGCTAAGGACTCTATATATATATATAAATATATTGAAAATAGTCGCTTTAAGGCCAACTCTGTAGAACCCAAAAGAAAAGTATAAAGGTGCAGACATAGTTAAAAGTAAGCTGCAAACCAATAAGAACATTGCAAAGGATAAAAATACTGCCTACAGGATGAGACCAAAATATAATAGCAAAGTATATAATAATATTATACAAAATAATGAGGACATAGCATAGGGACAAAGAATGGCAATAACACAAATAATACACAAGTTAAAAAGATAAAACATAAAAAGAAAGAATTAATTAACCCAGAAATGGCTTGACATCAAATTCCTCATTAGGGAATTAGCTGCGCCATATTAAGTATCGTCTGAAACCAAATTAGCCTTGTTGAGTGTATAAATGTAAAAAGCTTCACGTTGGAGTAGGAGTCCATTATGGTCACCACCCCGAGGGGGTCTCTCTACTTTTTCAATGCCCCAATATTTTAAAGTAGAAATATTATGTCCCATTTTTTCTAAAATGGGCTGCGACTGGATTTCGCTCGTCGCCACATCTGATATTACTTCTATGTTCTCTGATACGTGTGCGTAGGGCTCTGCTAGTTTTGCCAACATAGGCTAAGCCACAGGGGCATTTAATAAGATAAACAACAAAAGTGGTGGAACATGTGATGACACCTCTTATTGCCATCTCTTTGCCACTGTGGGGATGTGTAAAGTATTTGCTTTTAGACGTGAAGCTGCATTGAGCACAATAGAGTGGACAAGTTGGTCTCTTAGATTAGGGGAGTGTCTAAAAACCAACTTAGGGGGATCTTTGAAAACTTGTTTAAGTTTAGGATCAGTCTGAATGATATGCCAGTGTTTATGTAGGATCCTTCTGAATTCAAAGCCCATAGAGGAGTATCTAGTAATACAGAAAGGGGAATTATCTTTTGGTTTAGTGCGTGTAGTGGGTTTCAAACACTCCTCCTGTGTGACAGACTCAAAACGTTTAGCTGCTGTGTCAATCCATTCTGGTTTGTACCCCCTTGTAAGAAATCTATTTGTTAAATCAACTGCTTGCCTTTGATAACTCTGCTCTGAACTACAGACTCTCCTGGCCCTATGGAACTGGCTTATAGGCAGACTCCTAATAAGGTGACCAGGGTGAAAGCTATTCCCATGAAGTAAAGTATTCCTATCTGTGGGTTTACGGAATAGATCCGTCTGAAGGGAAGTCCCCCCCAAAACATCCAAAACATCCAAAAAACTGATCTGAGAGTCACTAGACTCCAGAGTAAAGTTAAGGTGTTCAATACATTAATTCAAATAATCATGAAAAAGATAGTTCACAGCTGTATTATTTCAAATAAGGAATATGTCATCTATGTAGCGTTGATAGGAACGAATAGAAGAATAAAAAGGATTAGCCTCAGAGTTTAGAATAAAGGAAAGCTCAAAAAGGCCCATATAAAGGTTAGCATAGTTAGGAGCCATCGTACTGCCCATGGCTGTGCCCTTAGTTTGAAGGTAAAAGTCATCTCTAAATTTGAAATAGTTTGTAGTGAGCACAAGTTCGGTAAGCCTTAGTATAGAGGCTGGCAACATCTAGTGTAGCCAAAAGGCAAACTGGGGGTACTTCAATGGCTTTCAATTTATTAATAAAATCAATGGAGTCTCTAGTATAAGAAGAAAGAGAAACGACCCATGGTTCTAACAAGTGATCTACAAAAGTTGAAATGTGGTTTGTGTTGTTCTAAGTTGGTTTTTAGACGCTCCCCTAATCTAAGAGACCAACTTGTCCACTCTTACACTCCCCCGACTACTAGTCGTACTTTCCTGTCAGACATTCCTCCTGGCAATTATAAATGTTCTAATTGTGCTCAATGCAGCTTCACGTCTAAAAGCAAATACTTTACACATCCCCACAGTGGCAAAGAGATGGCAATAAGAGGTGTCATCACATGTTCCACCACTTTTGTTGTTTATCTTATTAAATGCCCCTGTGGCTTAGCCTATGTTGGCAAAACTAGCAGAGCCCTACGCACACGTATCAGTGAACATAGAAGTAATATCAGATGTGGCGACGAGCGAAATCCAGTCGCAGCCCATTTTAGAAAAATGGGACATAATATTTCTACTTTAAAATATTGGGGCATTGAAAAAGTAGAGAGACCCCCTCGGGGTGGTGACCATAATCGACTCCTACTCCAACGTGAAGCTTTTTACATTCATACACTCAACAAGGCTAATTTGGTTTCAGACGATACTTAATATGGCGCAGCCTCGCGTGACTGTGCACGCAGTGTGTAGGGCCAGTGGCGAGGAGGCGGTTTCAAAAAGGGCCTACATGTGTCTGTCCGAGCACGGACATCTGCAACACGGCAACTCTGTCATTTCTCGAGAAGCGGATACAACGTTTCGACCCCTTCGGGTCTTCGTCAGGATATGTTCAATGAATCTAACATGGTTAAAATGGTGTTTGAAAATACAATGGGAAGCTTGTATATGGACTTCTGTTAAAATGGCCCCAAACTGTGAAATACCCCTTTCATATATTTGACCAATGGCTGTAGCCATAATATATAAGAACGTACACAATATGTATTTTGTAACACATTTTGTTTTTCATCCATACTTACAACACATGTACAAAATGTGATTATGTGCACTCATTTCTTCCCTGTCACAGACAATGTGTCTAATTTAAAATGTCTTGAAAAATGTCCAATAAGAAAATCCATTAACAAGTTAAACAAAATCGATCTATACATACAGCTGTATGGTCACAACAAATATATATACCAAAGGCTTTTCCACACACATCACGATCATTTGGGTTTCTCTCCAGTGTGAATTATCTGGTGGCGTTTAAGTTGTGTCATTTGAGAGAAGTGTTGTCCACACTGATCACATCCATAGGGTTTCTCTCCAGTGTGAATAGTCTGGTGTGTTTTAAGTTTGGACATTGTAGGGAAGCGTTTTCCACACTGATCACATCCATAGGGTTTCTCTCCAGTATGAATTCTCTGGTGGCTTTTCAAGTTGGACTTGTCAGAGAAGTGTTGTCCACAATGATCACATCCATAGGGTTTCTCTCCAGTGTGAATTCTCTGGTGGCTTTTAAGGCTGGACTTTTGAGAGAAGTGTTGTCCACACTGATCACATCAATAGGGTTTCTCTCCAGTATGAATTCTCTGGTGGCTTTTCAGGTTGGACTTGTCAGAGAAGTGTTGTCCACAATGATCACATCCATAGGGTTTCTCTCCAGTGTGAATTCTCTGGTGGCTTTTCAGGTTGGACTTGTCAGAGAAGTGTTGTCCACAATGATCACATCCATAGGGTTTCTCTCCAGTGTGAATTCTCTGGTGGCTTTTAAGGCTGGACGTTTGAGAGAAGTGTTGTCCACACTGATCACATCCATAGGGTTTTTCTCCAGTGTGAATTCTCTGGTGTGATTTAAGATTTCCCATTGTAGGGAAGTGTTGTCCACACTGATCACATCCATAGGGTTTCTCTCCAGTGTGAATTCTCTGGTGTGTTTTAAGTTTGGACGTTTGAGAGAAGTGTTGTCCACACTGATCACATCCATAGGGTTTCTCTCCAGTGTGAATAGTCTGGTGTGTTTTAAGTTTGGACATTGTAGGGAAGCGTTTTCCACACTGATCACATCCATAGGGTTTCTCTCCAGTATGAATTCTCTGGTGGCTTTTCAAGTTGGACATGTCAGAGAAGTGTTGTCCACAATGATCACATCCATAGGGTTTCTCTCCAGTGTGAATTATCTGATGGCTTTTAAGGCTGGACTTTTGAGAGAAGTGTTGTCCACACTGATCACATCCATAGGGTTTCTCTCCAGTGTGAATTCTCTGGTGTATTTTAAGTCTAGACATTGTAGGGAAGCGTTTTCCACACTGATCACAGCAGTGGCATTTTTGCTTAGCCAAGCTTCTTTGTTCATTCACCTCTGGTAGAACAGGGACGCCAGACTGATGCAACACTGAATTGGAAAGAAAAAGGAAATGATGTTTAGAGGCCTTCCTGGACTTAAAATAGCAAAAACTAGTGTAGAGTTAATGTACCCACTTATCAATTTAGCATCCATTTATATTTCGATTCCACAATCGTTTTATATTCTAGAAAAGACACAAAACTGGTAGTCAATGCTAAAATAAATCAAAACAAACAAATGACTAGATTTAAAAAAAAACAAAAAACATCCTTATGGCATACTGTATATCCATATAGACACAGTAAGTAACTTACAGAGGTCTTGGTGATCATTGGGTCCTCTCTGTTGAGCAGAATCATTTGAGGTGGCGTTGAGAGAGTCCATCTTCACTTCAAGCCTGGAGTCCACAGTCAGATGAGATCAGAAAGAATTGATATCCTGAACGGACAACTACAAACTCTTCTTATACCAGAGAGCCTGAGGTGGAACTGTAAAGTTCAACTCTGTTCAACTCCAAAGGACATACAAGGACGCAACTCCAATTTCCAACTCAATCCAATGATTTTTTATTTTCCAACTTTTACGCTCAGTGTTGGCTTCATTGGTGATTGGCTGGTCATTTCAGTTAGGTTGAAAACCTTCGAACACAAAGAAACAAAAGATCAACAACATTGCCAAACAACAAATGATAATCCTTTCAAACCAACAGGTTATTTTTAACCATTCTTGATTTTAAACATTAAATATTCTTAAATAATCAAATGTCTTTAAACAATTAGTGTTCTTAAACAATGAATGCCTAAATTAAATGTCTTTTAAATTAACTTATTAAAGTCAACATTTGAAACATTTCAAATTACTTCACCTTTAAACATCTAGCATTTTAAATTGAATAAGTAGTTAAAGAAAATAGCTGAACTTAAGCTTGTAGATCAGCTCTAATTGAACAAGGCATTTTAAACCTTTAACATGAATTGTCCATATTTTAGTAGTCTTTTAAATTCTTAATAATAATAATAATTACTAACTTGGTCTTATTTTGTAAAGAGATACTATTAAACATAAATTAAATCCAACTCTCAAGCAAGTTAATGTGTTCCTTCCCCACTTCAGACTGAAGCAGTTGAAGCTACTAAACACAATTAGCCATATTTAACCACATCAGTGGTATCAACAGTACATACATAACTAAATAAAACAATACAATACAATATCACCGACCATTGGCGTCTTTGGAGGTAGAACCCAAGAGTTGTCTTTGCTGTTTGCATCTGGTGTTTGTTTGAATGACTGAAGCTCCATTCCTTTTAAGGTGCTCCTAATCAGGTAACGAGCAGCCATCTTGCTGCTGCATTCTGGGAGATGTAGTTTCTGAGGTGTGAGATGTCATGCTGACCAGATTTTGTCCATTCTGAGTTTTGACTCAACAGGAACTACTATCTGCTTGGTGCTGATTGGCCAAAGTGTGTAACAATAGAATCATCAGCCACCAATCATAACAAACTGCTGCATGTGCTCCACCCCTCTCTGACTCCTCCCCCAGGTCATGATCTATGCAACATTCTAGAAATAAACTGCTAACTGTGAGATTGCTTTGTAAGCTTCATATTTAATATATGAATATCTATATCCAATATGGAGTAACTGACTATCTGGATAATATATGTACAGTCTAATAATATTGAATAAGTGGATATTAATGAAGTGTTACTGCATGCAGCAGAGGCATTATTATATGATTGCTCCATATTATTTCAGTGACATAGAACCAGCTCTGGTGAAGAAACAACAAGAAAAACAGTTTTCCAAAACTATTGTTTTCAAAACACAAACTGCCACCCACCCCCTAAAGTATTGCAAACAGACTTCATAAATAGTACACAAGTACAAACAAGTTCAAGTAAAAACAAGTATACTACCGCACACCCTGTACTTTTATATTTTGATTTGATTAAGTTGCAATGTAAGTTCAATTAGTTTCGACTTTAGAAGACAGTGGTGGGGTTTCTGTACAGGACTGGTACGGCCTAACAACAAATGAGTATATTGTCAAATCCTCAAAGTCTCGTAGCAAATTGTGCTCTATTGTTCTCATTTAATCACTTATCTATATGTACAGTGAAATCCCAATGTGTAGGCCTGTGTGCAGAAACATGTGTCAAGGCATTATGAACTCATGATCAGGATAAGTCGGGATAAATCAGGATAAGTCATTATCTGTATAATAATTATATATCCTATATCCATCATTACATTGTTATTAACAACAGAGACACAATAACAGCAACAACTGTATTTGTGTAAACCATGGACAACTTTAAGTCTTTAAGTCATTGTTCAGGTTGTGTTGCTCTGAGGGAATGAGGAGCACTCAGGTGTGTGGAATTAGTTTCAATAGGGTTGTGATGACTGCACTTTTATTCAATGTTTATTCAAATGCTAAATAATGAACAAACCCCACATTCTTTCCCCAGGTTAAAATGTAAACAGGCTAAATGATGATGGCTGATGATTCATTCACTGTAGACAATGTATTCAAATACAGAGATTAAACATGTTAATGGACCATTTTACACCTCTTTGACTCTGAGTTTCAACAGAACTACAGAAATAGGTCTATCACACCGAACGTATTATTATTATTATTATTATTATCCTTTGTGAAATGTTAAAGGTGCGGTAACTTGTAAGGGATATATTTTGTTAAAATAGCTCTAGTAATCATTGTTATATTGTTTGTGCAGTAACAGAGGTCTTCCCACGTCTCCATACCCATTTCACTAACATAATTATTACTATTTCACAATGTGAGATGTGTTAATAATATAATTGACCAGTAACATGAAGAGAAGAAGGCCCATGGGCTCTACAGTATAAGAACTTATAACACAATATTTCTTTCACAGGTTTTAATTTAAAAACTGCTCACATGTGCTTACCACACATATCACTATAAAATAAATAAGGCCTATATACAAATACGTGTGCTAGACAGAAGTCTTTCCATGTCTCCATACCTACTTCACTAAGATCATTATTATGCTTGCATAATGTGAAATGTGATAATTATACAATTGATCAACAGTAATATGAAGGAGGAAAGGCCTGGTTTTATTTGAAAAACACAATTTCTGGTGTGTTTTAAGGCTTGACATTTTGAGCGAAGTGTTGTCCACACAGATCACAACCATAGGGTTTCTCTCCAGTGTGAATTATCTGGTGTGTTTTAAGTAGAGCTGGGACTCAATTAAAAAATTAATCTAATTCATCAGAGGCTTTGTAGTTAATTAATCTCGATTAATCGCATTTTAATCGCATATCAATATTCAACCCGAGAACAGTGAGAAACCTTTTTTTTCAAATGTTTTTTGGTATCCCAGTGAATAGTGACTACGGGATTCCACTCATTTTCAACATTTTACTGTCATTAATATACCTTAGAGTTGTTGTGTGGATATAATAAGAAAGTCCCCCCCCCATTCTGTGTTGCCTAGAACTGGAGGTCTGAAAAAAAACAGTAACATTATGAAGTACATTTTTGTGATGTCACTGAGATGTACTTCATAATGTTACTGTTTTTTTCAGAACTCCAGTTCTATAGGCAACACATAATGGGGTGACTTTATTATTTCCAGTGCACACAACAACATAGAAAAATGTTGAAAATTAGTGGTATTCCCCTTTAAGCAATACAACTTTTTTATCCCAACAGATAAACAAGAGCAGCAGGTGCCTATATAGTGTCTTCAGTGTGTATATGAATACTCAAATGTGCTTTACATGGCGGGGCATGAGAACAAATAAAAACAACTTTATTATGGGGGAAACATTTCACATGAGGTTGGGGCTGACCCACGCTTGCTACTTCAGTATGTTTCGCATCGAGGACAGCTTGACAGCTTCGTGCTGTGGTGAAATCACCGCGCGTCTCCGGTGGTCTGTGAGACATGTTAAACTGAAGCAGCTACTAAGCCTAGCATAGAAGCTAACGTTGGTCATAAATGGATCCTTTCCCTGACATTGCACACAGCCATGCCGCTATCCACGCGTCCATCCGATAGCTTTTACATCTAAATGTCCCATCCATGGAGCAAAAGCGATATAATCGGCTTCTTCATTCGATTCATTTGGGTTTGGACTTTGGGCTTTCTGACAGAGCTGTAGCCTGTAGTGTAGAGTGAAGAACAACTGCTGCTGCTGCTCACGTGCCGCAGCCTATTCAGTACTACTAGAAACGCACCCAGTGAGAAACGTTCCGCGGTGGAAAAAAAGGTGCGATTAAATGCGTTAATTTTTTTAACGCGTTAATTTTTCTGTAGTTAATTAATCTCAATTAACGCGTTAAAGTCCCAGCCCTAGTTTTAAGGTTTGCAATTCTAGAGAAATGTTGTCCACACTGATCACATCCATAGGGTTTCTCTCCAATATGACATTTCTGGTGTGTTTTAAGGCTTGACATTCGAGAGAAGTGTTAAATGGTACACAAGGCTTCACATCTAAGTAACAGTATACTACCGCATCCCCTGTACCTTTATTTTTTATTTTATTAAGTTGCAATGTAAGTTCAATTTGGTAGTATAGAAGACAGTGGTCTGGGTTCTGTACAGGACTGGTCAAGGCCGGACAACAAATTAGTATATTGTCAAATCCATTGTTCTCATTTTATTTCTTATGTATATTCACAGTGAAATCCTATTGTGTAATCTGTAGACCTGTGTGCAGAAACATGTGTCCATAGTGTAAGGTATTCATTCATGAGCAGGATAAGTCATTCTTATAATACTCATATCCTATATTCATGGGAAACAAGTCAAGTCATTGTTAGTTTCAATAGGCTTGTGGCTGCACTTTATTAAAACATTTTTTTAAATGCTATAGTGAACAAACCCCACATTCTTTCCCAGGTTAAAACACGCTATGATGGCTGATGCTTCATTCACTATAGAAAATACATTCAAATGCAGATATTAAACGTGTTAATGGTCACTGGTTGTCTGGCATTGGACAGATCACCTGTTAATGATCACATTATGGATGCACTGAGACCATTTTACACCTCTTTGACTCTGATGAGTTTCAGCAGAACTACAGAAATAGGTCTATCATCACATGGAACTTATTATTATCCTCTGTGAAATGTTAATGGTGTTGTAAACTCATCGCTATAGGGACACGTGCATCAGTAAGCAGGAACTGGGGGTGGCAATGAAGGACCGGAAAGTCTGGCGTGGCATTGTGAAATCTATGATCTCGACCGCGGTACGAAAAATGATGATGACTAGGGTGTTTGCAGTGCCGGAAGAAGTAGTCAGAATTTTTCACTTAAAGGTATATTCAGTGATTTGACTTAATTCAAATATAAATATGAAATGTGTTAAAAATATTAGTACTATGAAGAGAAGTACTGTGACTTTAAGAACTTATGACACAATATTTCGTTCACAGGTTTTAATAAAAAAAATGCTCACATGTGCTTACCACATATATCACTATAAAATACATTAGGCCTATATTCATAAATCTGTGCTAATTTCTCTCTCTCATTTGGAATGGAGACAAATCTGAAATGGTAACCAGATAATTGGCCATTTGAGAACATGATCTGAGTAGGAAAGAGAGAGAATACATATTGTGATGTGCAATGTCAAACATAAAATAAAAAATATTAAAAAAAGGAAATAAAAAGAGCCTCAAGTAGAAAAGGTATTGTACCAAAAAATGAATTTAAAGTAATAAAAATCACTCACCCGCAAACATTATGACTAATTAATCATTAACCATTAATCATCATTATTTTATCAAAAATATCCAAAATGGCAAATTGACATGTAGCCATCATTAAATCTCTTTGCTTTGACTATCGTGACTATATTCCTCACTTGGTAAGGGAAATTAAACTCTACTGAGCTGTAACAACTATGGTTAGCCTCTCCATGTCCTGCTGTATCAGAGTGTGAGGAGAGTAATCCACAACAACTCAACTAGTAGTTGAATAGACTGTTAACGAGCCCATCAGTGACAACATTCCGCACCTGGGCAGAGACAAAGCAGTCTACAGCAGGGCCATTAGCGGGGCAGGTGGGGGAGGGGGAGTAGCAGCGTTGTTTCCTTTTTGAAAATCATCTCGAGGGCCGCATTGGACCTCTCCCTGGGCCGCATGCGGTCCACGGATCACCAGTTTGACACCCCTGGTGTAAACCATGGACAACTAAGGCCTCTTTTAGACGGCGACCATCTCCAGATAAAACGGCAAAGTCCCGTTGCGTTCTCAGTTTTTATTGACCCTTTACACGAGAACGCACACTTTATGAAAACGCTATAATATCGCTAGGTGGCGGTAACGGGCTGCCAAATAGACCAGTCACCCACGTTATGCACAAGAAGAAGAGCCAGCCCCCCTTCACGCAACAGTTTCATTGTTCCCCGTGTCAATCACACTACAACACACACTACAAGTACACACTTCAACCCCCACTTTTCAATGACCGTTCCCGGGGGTCTGGATGTTTCGGGAACGCCACGGGGGACCCCCACACGCACGCACGCACACACTGCACACGCAATCAGGGTCAACTTTTTTCTCCATGGCTTTCCCAATAAGTTGCTATTTGTTTTAGTTTCCTTTTTATGCTCTGTGTGCATTTGTTAATGTGTGTGCGTGCATCCATGCATGCCTGCATGTGTGCGTGCATGTGTTGCAACTGGCTGCGTGACAGATTGCTCAGACAATTGCTATTAACACGCAAGGAAAGTAGGACAAAAATACTAATGTCTGCCTCCTCAACAATCCATTCACCTGAACACACACACACACACACACACACACACACACACACACACACACACACACACACACACACACACACACACACACACACACACACACACACACACACACACACACACACACACACACACGCATTCACACAGTGAAAGCAGGTGGCTTCATGATCCGTTTTCGTCATTTTCAGGTCTTGCTTTTGTAAAGTCAACAACACTGGCCCGAGGAGATAAAGAAAGACTGTGTTTTTTCCATTAAAAATGCAATGTCACAAACACAATGAAGCACGCACGCACGCACACACGCACACACGCACACACACACACACACACACACACTGGAGAAAGGGCCAGAAATCACCAAAATGTCTAACCCTGTTTCATGGTTTTGGTCCAGTTCTTCATATTTGTAACTATGTATTTTGATATTGCAGTATTGACGCTTTTACTTGAGTACAAACATTTGAGTACTTTTTCCACCACAAAATGAAGAGAAGCCGTTTGTCATGCCATGTGTTGACTACATAGGCAGTGGTGGAAAGTAACTAAGTACATTTACCTAAGCAATGTATGGATGCGTTGACCACAGGGGGGTGCATGTTTGTTCCGATGTCCTAAAGGCTCATACATAGTCTGGAGTTTCGGTGGTGAGGTGACCACCGAACTACAACATGACGTCACGAGCCGCGGTGAAGAGCAAACCACCGCCACCGCTCCAGCCTTTCTCTCTGTTTTTACTCACAACCGCGAAACGTTATTTCAGCTCCGATGGTCAGCTCACCACCGGAGCGGTGGTCACCTCACCACCGAAAATCCAGACTATGAATAGGCCTTAACAGTCACCGACACCCGACCCAAAACCCTAACCTAAACCTATAGCCTCACAGGGAAGCCACGGGTGAGTTTTAACCCGCCACGCCTGTGTTGGACTATTGCACATCAGACTGTTAGTATACGTGGGACCAACATATGTACCACATGGACTTCAGACTTTTTAATGAAATGTCAAAATGAATGCCTACAAGGATGTTTGAACAAGCGATCAAAGCTTTCCCCTCAAGCGTGATGAAAAAATAGGAATGAACTCTGTTGCCATGGCAATGGACCGCAGGAAAACCATCTGATCACCCGCTATGACACAATACGATAAATTATTGCGAACGTGGTTCTATTCTAATCTCTCCATGTGTCTGCGGGCTGCACCGGCAGCCAGGGGGGGGCGGGGTGGTGATGACATCATGTCTTCAATGAAAAATGTGAAGAGTCTGAATGAGATCACAAGAAACGACAACAATGGCAGAACCGCCACGGCTCCCTCAGAGAGATAAAAGACTGATCAGAGCGTTTGGAGAAATGGAGGTAAAAAATAGGTCACATCAGGATGTCGATAATAGAAAGCTGCAACCCCCCCCCCCCCCCCCCCCCCCCCCCCCCCCCCCCGTGTGTGTGTGTGTGTGTGTGTGTGTGTGTGTGTGTGTGTGTGTGTGTGTGTGTGTGTGTGTGTGTGCCGAGCCTGATTATAGCCATTAACACAATCAGTGCACAATAGGAGCTCTGGGGTGCCGGAAAGATATGTCCGCTTTTACTCGGAAACCCATGACCCGGAAACAATCCGCTCAAAAAAGTTCTCTTTACATTGCTACCTTACATTGCTATCGTTTTAATTTATACGATATATGATCCAAAATGAAGCGCTAGTATATTGATCCGTTCAAAACCACGGAGAGCGCCCTGGATTAGGAGAGACGAGTCATTCTTTACAGCTAAATCAACGGTAAGTTAACACGAGCCAAGAGTGTAGCATACGGTAGCCGAAATAATATTATTATCTCGCCCCGTATCATTGAGGATGCGCTAGGACGTCTGAGGACGTCGTATGTACGCGTTGATTGGGACCCCTAGGACGTGTGGCGACGTCCTACGGAAACGGTTAAGACCCGATTCTACAAAATCTTTCTGTATCAGTGGTGCTCAAACTTTTTCAGGTCAAGAAGCCCTAGAATTATGTATGTATTTGGCCGCCGACCTCCATCTCAAAATATATGTTGTTCCGGGGACCGCACCCTCCCAGAAGCAAAATAATATTTGAGTTAAAAAATGTTTGCTGCATGGGAAATTCCCTGAAGAAGGCAACTTGTTGCCGAAACGTTGGAAAAATAAAAATGTGATGGCATCGTGACTACGAGCTGTGCGGCCTCTCTCCTTTCTCAGTCATAGTTTTATCTCCTGCGCTCAGCACCTCCCCACTACTGGTGTGCGCTCCTACCTTTCTGTTTGCTACATGGGAAATAAAATATTTGCATGCATTTTCAAGATTTCGCCAAAAATTGCTGATCTCATTTTTCAATAGCTAACGTTTACAATAATGGTTAAACTAAGTTGGTTAAAAAGCTACGGCAACACAGATGCGTTCCACGTCTCAATGTCTTAATTTAGACCTGAGGACGATTCTAATATCTTCTAAATCCTGACAAGTTTCTGAAAAACCTATGTTTCTGTCAGTGGTTCTCAAACTATTTCACGTCAAGGACCCCAAAAATGATATGTAATTGGCCGCCGACCCCCATCTGAAAATATGTTGTTCCAGGGACCCCCACCGAAGCAAAGATTTGAGTTAAAAACTTTCGCTCTGAAAGAATATATATTCAAAGATTTACGCTACATTTTCACGATTTAAAAAATATATATAGCAGATCTACAAGCTAATGCCGCGCTACGAGCTTGTAGATCTGCTATTTTTCAATAGCTAAAGTATAACAGAATGCTTAAAACACCCAAAGGGGTTCCCGCCCATGATGGTTTAAAGCCATAAGATGACTCATAATAATTATTGCCTCTCTCCATTTGCCAAGCACTTGGCAACAATCAGCGCACAACCCGCTCGCCGCTGAGGCAATTACTACCGAGACGTTATTCTGGTGTGCCAAAGACAGACGGAACTGTTTACGGCCATGGAAGTTTCCTCTGAAGACGAACCAAACTATTTATGGCCATGGAAGTCCCTCGGTAGGATTGGAAAAGTATTTTAACGTTAACTGATGATTTGTATAGATGGATATCCTGTGAAATGTCATAGATTTGCAGCGTTGTCAGGTTTTTCGGGTCGTTTTTCAGCTCTGTGAGTTGTTGCTGTGGCGGTTTGGCAGCAGATTACGTTATTCAGAGAGAGAGAGAGAGAGAGAGAGAGCAAAAACGCCTTCTAAATCCTTCTAAAGGTTTTCTTGTGAAAAAAAATCTAATATTTATTACAAAAGTATTTTAACGTTAACTGATGATTTGTATAGATGGATATCCTGTGAAATGTTATAGCTTTGCAGCGTCGTCAGGTTTTCAGTCATAGTCGTTTTTCAAACAGCTCTGTGAGTTGTTGCTGTGGAGGTTTGGCAGCAGATTAAGTTATTCAGAGAGAGAGAGAGAGAGAGAGAGAGAGAGAGAGAGAAAGAGCAAAAAGTGGAATCTATCTACAGTGATGAATCTGTTTGTGTAAATAAGGAGGGGGAGAGTTGTTTCTGTTGACTTGTTCAACACCAGACATTTCAAGACACAATGTCAAGCCCCATGCAGGTCACCGATGGAAGTGAAGACTTTGGTCCTAACTCTAACCCTATATTTAAGACCGATTCAAAAATTAAAAAACGCCTTCTAAATCCTTCTAAAGGTTTTCTGGTGGTGAAAAAGAAATCTAATATTTATTATAATCCATTTGAAGCATTGTAGAACGAAAATACATCGCATGGATGCACCTGGGACGTATCCTCAGTGATGTATCCCAAGGTCATCAGGGTTTCGGGTCACGCAACATCATACCATCACTCAGGTGACCCAGCGGGGTGATCAAGTCCCGACTTACGTCCCCCACAATCAGTCCCACTAGGGAAGGACAGGGCCACACAGTCTGTTGGAACCACTCTGGATCTACTCTGCCGGGACTGGAGGCACAATTCTGGCATGTTGAAGGACTATAGGCTCTGTGGGTTGACTCCTGTCCGGGCCCCTATAGCTCCTATGTCTATGGGACGCAAATCTTTGAATGTATATTCTTTCACAGTAAACGTTTTTAACTCACGTATTTGCTTCCGGGAGGGTCCCTGGAACAACACTTTTTCAGATGGGGGTCGGCGACCAATTACATATAATTTGTTGGGGGTCCTTGACATGAAATAGTTTGAGAACCACTGATATAGAAACAAGGTCTTTCAGAAAACTGTCATGGGATTTTGTAGAATCTGGCCTCAGTCCTCCTAAATGGGTTAACTCAGACTTATCTCAGACGTGTGAGCTTCATGAAAAAGGGAAGGAGACGTAGGGGAGAGAAGTTAAAAAGCTGAGGAGATGAGAGGCTTTTCAGAACCAATATAATGAAATAACGAGCAGGAGAGAAGTTATATATGGAGGAAGACATCAATGATGTTAAAAGGTTTTCCGCTGCCTCCGTTTTAAAGATTTATGAAGGCAAAGTGTGTCATGTAGGTTCATTTTTTAATAAACTAAGTCAAGCTTGAATGTTGAGAGAGGGAGGGAGAGAGAGAGAGAGAGAGAGTCAAAATAAATTATCAGTTTTAGCCGATATAATGTCGTAATAATTATGTTGAAGAATACAAAAATAAAAAGCCTGTAAAAGCCTTTGATGGAGCCTGCAGATTATAGCAGTGGTTTCTGGGGAAGCTTCTCAAAAGGGTCCACGAGTTGGAACATTGTTTAAAAATACAATGAAGCTGAGAATAACACATAGAGGCCAGCCGGGTGCTCGCAGCACATTAATATACGTCTCGGGAATGTACGGGTCTTCCAGGATCAACAGGAATATAATATAGACCTAATACAAGAAAGGGAGATCCGATCACTCGATGGAAAGTTTTTGGAGGAGAAGGAAGTGGAATTCAAAACAAATTAAGTTTGTTTCATAAAGGCCAACTTGTTTCGACCTCACAAAGAAGTGCTGTTTATGTTGTGGATATGGGCCAACATTTCAATAAAAATACTACATTCCAGCTCTTTATGTTGTGGATATGGGCCAGCATTTAAATCAAAATACTACATTCCAGCTCTTTAT
>NC_136801.1:42398264-42408264 GCF_951216825.1 Electrona antarctica | reverse complement strand
GGGTATCATGGCAAAAATGTCAAAAAATAATTACGGTATGCTTTAAGTAGCATGTGACATGTGTCAAACTATAGGGGCCATGATTCTGAACTCATTCCAAGTTTTGCACGAAAAACACACAGCGATTACTTTTGCAATTTCCTTTGGGTCACACCCCTTTTTAGCTTGAGCGTGCGTGCGTTCATGTGTGTGCAACTGTGCTCGCGTAAGCAAGTGTGTATCTGTTTTAGTGCATCTTGAAGAAGTTAACCGATTAAGCATTAGGTGATGAGAGATTAGTTCCCCAGTGATAAAGACATAAAAAGTGAAACCTGCCCTTGGATTTAAGCCTCTTAACGACAAGGGACCAGTATGTCAAGACAATGTAATTGGCCAATTTAATTGGTCTTGTGCTGATGTAAGGATCTAATTGGCCAATCTAATTGGTCCTGTGCTGATGTAAGGGCTCAACAGCTCACTTATTTAATCCAGAGCTAAACCATGCACAGCCTCATATAGGTGATTACGAGAATCTTAAAATAATTGTGGAAACTTCATTGGCAGTTATATAGTGAAGAGAGACAGACTATTTTGAAATATCCACTGTACTTGTATACCTGTATGTCAGCACATTTCAAGGATGTCAAGGCAGCAACGCATCACACATCCATGGGCTATGAGCAGGGACGTGCACACTTAGGCCTCACTCAGACCTGTACAACAGATTGCTGTATGCTTGCTGTATACAAAGGGTGTGGCACAGCTTGCCCCAATGCATTTCCAATGGGAGTCACATGGTCTGACACAACACTTGTGTTGTATGAGGGGGAGGGGCGCAGTCGAAACACAGCCGGAAGCCATACAACAGCTTGTAGTCCAAAATGTAGTCCTCAAACCATGTGACTTCCATTGGAAATGCATTGGGGCGGCCATGACACTCACAGCATTCATACAACAAGCATGCAGCAATGCTGCAAAGGTCTGAGTGAGGCCATAGACCTCAAATGGGTGGCTCAGGGGTAGAGTGCCTGGATGGGAACCACAAGGTTGCCAGTTCGAACCCGGGCTCCCCCAGAGTTACTGTCGAAGTGCAGTCCTTGAGCAAGACACTGAACCCCTAATTGCTCTGCCTCCTGATGTGCTAGTTGGTGCCTTGCATGGTTTCCGCTGCCATCGGTGTATGAATGGGTGAATATAATGCACATCTATGTAAAGCGCCTTGGATAAAGGCGCTATATAAATGCACCATTTACCATGAGGCATTTACTATGGTGAAAGAAATGCAAATGCCCTCCTCTCCTTTCCATGCCATACTGGAAGGCAGCCTTTCAAGGAGAATTGCATTTTTTCCGAAGTCTCCTGAACTTGAACACAGTATTTTGCGTTGAACACATTTGTTTAGAAATCCATGTCGTACTGTACGACATGGATGTGGTGTATGTACGACTCGTACATACACCACATCTCTAGCTTAAGAGTGCTGGGTTGCGCCCCAAAAATAGCTGATCTACAAGCTCTCAACGCGTCGTTTTTTTTTTGTCCAAAAGTGCCCTCTTAGGAGATTTTAGCCCCTGCCCCTCTAACACTCTCTGCACGTCCCTGACTATGAGCATAAGACCGTAAAGCTATTATGAAGCAATATACTGTATAGCAGGGGTCCAAATTATTTTTTAATTTTCTCTTTCTCTCTTCTGAATGGCTGGAAAATGGAAATGAAGAGTTTACACATGGTACATGCATACACCTTCCATAATGATTATATCTGGTTTCAGTATTTATTTATGGTGTATTGTCTCTATTATTAAGGTTATTGTAGCAGTCAATTTATATTTTGGGTCGGGATGGGGGCGGGGCGGGGGTCCCGATACGTTGCCAAAGCATTTCCGGGGGTCCCCGGCCAAAAACGTTGAGAACCCCTGCTGTATAGCACTGGGCATAAAGGGGCAACGATAAGGGATTTGAATGATTCCGGACTTCTACTTAACAGAATGGTTCTTGCAGTATTGATACTTTCTACTTAAGTAAAAGATATTTAATATACTCTTTCCACCACCGCTTTTGCATTAGCACTGATAGTCTCTGCTCTGAAATGAGCATGTCCATTATTATTATTATTATTATTATTATACCTCCGACAAGACATTAGCGTCAGCGCCGGATAGATGACGTTGTCATATTTTATAATAAGGGCATAGAAATAAAGACGTGTGGAGGTTTGAGAAGGAGAGGGTGAGGTGAGACGGAGGTCATTCTTTAAAAATAATGATGGTGTTTTTCGGCGACTTAATGTTTTTAAATTGCTAATCTGAATTCATGAATGTGATATATAGATAGGTAATAGTCCTATTCCTATAACCATTGGACGACGTATGCATAATAACTGTAAAATGTGAGATGTATGCATGGCGTGGCTGGCTGGGGTTTGAAAATGAAATATGCATGTAATATTGTGAGTGACTAAAGTCCCGCTGCCCCTTTCTCCGCCTCCTCCTCCTCAGCCAGCTCGTTCATGGCTTTCCGATGCCGGCCGTTCCTGCATGTGCATCCCATGCTGCGGAGTAGGACAGCAGCTGAGGAACCTATGACGTGACACACACACACGCACATGCAAGCGCATACACACACACAGTTGTTGGTACCTTGCATGGCTTCCGCCGCAATCGGTGTATGAATGTGTTTGTGAATGGGTGAATGTAATGCACATGTAAAGCGTGCACATGTAATCTATGTAAAGCGCCTTGGATAAAGGCGCTATTGGATAAATGCACTATTTACCACACACACACACACACACACACACACACACACACACACACACACACACACTGGTGAGAGTGCAGAGGATACTGGTATAATATTAAAGAAGAGTCTGGAGAGAAAGGTGACCATGTAACAAGTTTTGAACTGATTTTCTCCAGGTCAGCAGCATCCCTTTTCATCCTTGCCTCAGTTGAATCCTTGTGCTGTTCTGATGTTGTGTGTACGTCTGGATTGTGAACTCTTGCATTGCGCTGAATCTCAACTAAATCACTTCCATCTTCCAACTTGCAAAGGGGACAGATCTGGTGAACTGAATGCACTCATTTTTAAACTAGTGAGCAAGTATTGTCAGCCACTGATCAAGACAAGGAGAACTTAAATATTGTAGCAGCTAAAATAGCACTGCCTTGATTGCAGATCAGAGGCGTTAGTGCTGTGGCAGGTTAGCCTGGCTAATAAGCCAGACCGAATCAGCCGTTTGCAAAAAAAGAATTGCCTGCCGGCGGATTACGGTCTGGAGAGGCTCAATTGTACGCCCATTTCCTACACCAGAGAACTGGTGTGGCCAATCGGGACACGGTATGCAATATGGGCGGGCTTTGGTACATTGACGTTCAATGCTTGAGACCTTTGACTGACAGTAGCTCTGACCAATTGCGTCAAAGAGAAATTGTTTGAACCCGCCCCCCAGGAAACAAGATCCATACACAGCATCTCCAGACTCAAATACCACACGACAGTGTGATTTGAGTCTGGCTTATTAGCCAGGCTAGTGGCAGGTCACAGTGACATGCCCAGACACAGGACTAGCTCAGACTGTGAAAACATTGGCCTAATGAAACTGATTCAGATGGTGAAATCAGTCATCAGAAGGTATATTGTCCCAGATTTTTATTGTGTAGACTAGGTATCAGAATAAATTGAGCTATTTTATGCTCCCGGCCGCCATTTTGGCCGCCACCTTGAAAATGAAGCCTTTCTGGAAGGTGTATTTTCCTAGATGTTTTTTGTATGTTCATAAGCATGTCTAGAGGTACCAGAATCAAGTGAAAAATCATTTGTATAATGTTTTTCTATTGAGATATAGCCATTTTTAAGCTTGGCCGGCTGCCATTTTGAACGCCATCTTGGAAATGACGCCTTTCTGGGAGGTATATATTCCTATTCTTTTAGTACCCAGAGGTGCCCATAGGTACCAGAATCAGTTGACAAATCCTTTGCAACATTTTCTCCAGTTGAGATATTGCCATTTTAAGCTCCCTGTAGCCCCAGAAGCTGGGGACCTGAGAAGCTTCCCATCTCCGAGAATAGACTTTTACCAAGGTCTAGCAGGCTTTGTGTCGGTGAGTAGTTACGTCGTTTTGTTTATTTGCTGGGAATTGTAAACACTCGCACGGGAGTGAGAAAATCGCTAGAGGGCTGCGGAAGGGACTTCCACAGGGCGTCAGAGAGAGACTCGCTGTAAGCACTGGACCAGGGCTAACCCAATACTACCAAAAGTAGTACTACCGAGTTAGGTGCTTTTTTTCACTATGTTGGCTTTTCTATAGCATATGTAAGTGCCTCAATAGACTGCCTTTTTGCTCCATTAGCTCTCGCAATTGATATTTTCAACCCTAATACATTCAGAAATTACCATTTATTTTACGGAAAGAGTGTGTGGAGGTTTCCATATAGACAGTTTTTTTTTGCAGCAGTAACTCCAGCAAAGAATACTTTTTTTGGACTGGTAAGGAGAGTGCAGAGTCATCATTTAGCAACAAAATCTGAGGAAGACATGGCACCTCGATTTCAAACAACTCTGATAATGTCCTGTGTGTGTGTGTCTGCGTGTGTGTACGGTTGTAATGCACGTAACTCGAGAACCGTTACCCCCATCGACTTCAAATTCGACACACGCGTTCCACATCCCCGCAGGGAGTGCAGTGCCCGGTATCGAGCCGGTCGCACCCAGATCTCCATGTGGGACACAGACAGATAGTTAAAATGGGTGCTATGACGACAGGTATTGCACAATGCATACTACAGATACAGTATGGGCACAAAAGGGACACAGACAGATAGTTAAAACGGGTGACAATGGGTATTATTAGGTTCCCAAGTTGCATCGTTCCCAAGTAGGCCGGTGGCCGACGGGCACGCACTACAGGTCTAGTTGACTTTAATTTGCCGCTTGCAGCTGGGGAAGTACTATTCAAACATGCATACACACTTTTTTTTAATAGAATTTTACAATCCAGTCTAACCCATTTCCTAGGTTTTGACCTAGTCTTGTTTACTTACTTATTATTCAGCTGTTATCTACATCCTCCCAACTATGCACCGTGAAGAGCTAACAATCAAAACACATTAATGATGTTGTTTATCATCGCCGTGATCCATGTAACCTCATGAGCCAATCCCCGTCAATGTTAATTAACGACCCTCGCTCCGCAGACTGATGGAATGTGTGCGTAGCGCATCGGCAGGTTTTCCTCGTTATACCTCGTTAATGATGGAATGCCGCCCCCGCGCTAACGAGGGGGTGGAGAATTCACTAATCTGAGCAGGTGTGGCCGAAGGCACTGAAGGGACGGCTAATCAAAATGGAACGAGAACGCTGTTGGACCTCACACCTGAGCGCTGATGTGACGTCTCCTCCCCTTATTGAGCGTGTTGATGCTGGGTTTGATCGGAGTTCCACAGGGCTGTATACTGGTTTTGATCAGAGTTCCACAGCCAGGGAATACTGGTTTTGACCGGAGTTCCCCAGGGCTGTATACTGGTATTGATCAGAGTTCCACAAGGCTGTATACTGGTTTTGATCGGAGTTCCCCAGGGCTGTATACTGGTATTGATCAGAGTTCCACAAGGCTGTATACTGGTTTTGATCGGAGTTCCCCAGGGCGGTATACTGGTATTGATCAGAGTTCCACAGCCAGGGCTGTATACTGGTTTTGATCGGAGTTCCACAAGGCGGTATACTGGTATTGATCAGAGTTCCACAGCCAGGGCTGTATACTGGTTTTGATCGGAGTTCCACAAGGCGGTATACTGGTATTGATCAGAGTTCCACAGGGCTGTATACTGGGTTTGATCAGAGTTCCACAGGGCTGTATACTGGTTTTGATCGGAGTTCCACAGGGCTGTATACTGGTATTGATCAGAGTTCCACAGGGCTGTATACTGGTTTTGATCGGAGTTCCACAGGGCTGTATACTGGTTTTGATCAGAGTTCCACAGGGCTGTATACTGGTTTTGATCAGAGTTCCACAGGGCTGTATACTGGTTTTGATCACAGGGCTGGTTTTACTGGTTTTCGCTCTGCACTAAATATTTTAGACAAACTAAAGCTTAAAGCTCGTAAGTGTACTCAAGTACTGTACGTAAGCAACATTTTTAGGTATTTGTATAGTTCACTTGAGTATTTCCAATTTCCAATACTTTTACTTCTAACTACATCTCAGAGGCAAATATTGTACTTTTACTCCACTGCAATTATTTGATAGATTTAGTTACTAGTTACTTTGCACCTTTGCATTATTATTACAAAACATACAGTAACCACTTCAGCCCTACAAACTACAGTACAGTAGAATGTTGGTGGCCCTTTGAAAAGAGCCGATCTACAAGCTCACAATGCGTCACATCGCTTGTAGATCTGCTATTTAAAATGTTTATACATTTGACAACTTGTGAAATGGGACATTCTGCATAATGAGTACTTTTACTTTTGAAGTACGTTTTGATTCCAATGGGGAGAGAGTATGTGTGTGTGTGTGTGTGTGTGTGTGTGTGTGTGTGTGTGTGTGTGTGTGTGTGTGTGTGTGTGTGTGTGTGTGTGTGTGTGTGTGTGTGTGTGTGTCCGTCCGTCCGTCCGTCCGTTACCAGCTAATCTCTGGCACCGTTAACCTGGTCGATGCCACATTTTGCACACACAGTCCTTGGATGCCAACGATGAACCTCTCCCCCAAATCTTCCAGGACGGCCTGTTATAGCGCCACCAGGTGGCCGACTTAAAACGCATTTTCTTTTTTACATTACTCCTCCAGAATCTGTGCCAAATCACTACACAGTATCTCTATAGTCATGTGTTCAAGGCAAAGTTTGCATGGATTGGCCCGTTTTGAACAAAACGCCTCAATTCATGAACGCAGCGTGCAATTTACGTGGAATCTTTCACGGACTTTCCTACTAGGCTGAGGATTATATCCCACCCTTTTCACATTGGCCTGTTATAGCGCCACCAACAGGTGGAATTTTGACTTACATGGGACCAAAGCTTTCTTCTAGACTACTGACGTGGGAAGTTTGGGAAAATGCCTTTACACCCAAAATATGTGTGTAAACAGCTTAGTGAATCGGGGCCCAATGACTATCTCTATACACTATCTCTACCTACACTCTACCTACACTATCTCTACCTACACTATCTCTACCTACACTACCACCAGGTTACACTAAGCGACTGTGGCTCAAGAGGTAGAGCAGGTCGTCCAATGATCCATGGGTCGGCGGTTCGAATCCCGGCTCCTCCTGTCTACATGTCGAAGTGTCCTTGGGCAAGACACTGAACCCCAAATTGCTCCCGATGTGCTGGTTGGTACCTTGCATGGCTTCCGCCGCAATCGGTGTATGAATGTGTGTGTGAATGGGTGAATGTAATGCACAATCTATGTAAAGCGCCTTGGATAAAGGCGCTATATAAATGCACCATTTTATGTTATACCATTCAGCTGTCAGGAGCATAAGTTACCCTTAGTAACTGTATTAGTGGGTAAAGGTAAAGGGTCTGTGTCATTTTAGATTTCAGATAAAAAGCATTACTCTATACTTTGGCTATTCAAAGCTCATAGCTATACGACCTTGTAGATCTGCTATTTTATGTATTATCATTATTTTTTTAAATCTTTGAATAGACTATAATATTCTAAAGCAAACATTGTTTTTTTCTTCTTTTTTTTTAATATTTTTTGATCCCACAATTTTGTAACCCATTTTTCACCCGTGTGTCAATTATCTAATGTGATCCTGGGCTCTACACACCCTCCGCCAACCTAGTCCCCATATATGGGGGACATGGGGAGAGCAAAGGACTTGAACTCATGCTTCCTTCATGCCTGAGTGTCCAAGTTGCTCCTTTACACACCTGACAGGGGGGAGTTTCCCTGGTTGGACGTAGCACATGGAAGGAACATGTTATTCCAACCAGTTCCTTTCCCCTCCGACAGGCACCCTGGCTGGCCAGAGGGAGGCAGTTTAGAGACCAGGATTACTGCATGTTTTTTGTGAGGGTACCTACCCTAGGGGACGGGGTGAACATGCAAACTCCACACAGAAAGGCCCTTTCGCCAACCCCGCTTCGGGTATGGGCACTGATGACTCGGAGGAAACACGCCGCCAGCACCCACAGCATCCCGAGCGGGAATCGAACCCAGGACCTTCTTGCTGTGAGGCGACAGCACTACCAACTGTACCACCGTGCCCCCAAAGCAAACATTTTTAAGACAAATCTTTGCTTCTGGGGGGCCCTGGAACTAATTAAACTAAATGTTTTCAGATGGGGTTCGGAGGCCAAATGCAGAACATGTTGGAGGTCCTTGACATGAAAAGATTTGAGCACCACTCATAACACAACAACATTTGAGTACACTTTTCTCACCGCTGCTCAACAGTAAGTCCTTGAGGCAGGAGTTGTATACATCAGCTTTATGCAGTGATGAAAGCGTTTTATTCCACTGATGCTCATTTTCATTTTAATAAGATATTGGACACTTAAAGTGAAATATGTGAAGTGCATTTAGAATGCACAACGTATACGCTATGGCAAGAATCAGCTCCAAATCTTTGGGCCATAGATCTCAAATTGTTTCTTTGACAGATCGCTTTAAAGTGACAAATTAATATGGGCATGTATAATAATGCACATGTATGCCATATTTTATACTTTATTTTAGTGTCACGCAAATATAATAATAATAATAATTTTGGCTGCAAGCAGCGATAAGGCGGGACCAAGAAAGAAGACGATACGCAATAAGAACAATATGAACAAATTAGACTCATGGGCGGAGTTGTCGGTACCCGGATTTGAACACACAACGTTGTGGTCCAAGGGCAAGAGCTCTACTAGACGTAGACGTAGACGTTTTTGTGCATTGTGATCAAAGATCCTGGGAGGGGATACATTTTAACTGTTTTTCATATAATTCAAAATGGCGGTTGATCTAAAGGTCAGAGGTCAAAAGTCAGAACACGAAAGTTGTTCGGCATGAGGAGACACATATGTGTATCAAAGTGTCATTGCCAACGGTCAAACGGTTCATGAGTTATGCACGTTCAAAGTTTGCATTTTCAATTGAGTGCTATAGCGCCACCCTTTGGCCAATGGTCATGGGCTTCGCATAGTCACCGTTTGGCATGGCCCTCTACCAGATTCCTACGTTTCGCGAAAACCGACTGCACGGTTCATCCAGAACTGCTATTTTTGGCGGAAGGAGAAGGAGAAGAAGAAAAAAAAACACAAACACAATAAGTGACCAAAGTCACTTTGTGACTTCTTGGTCCCTTAATAATAATATAATAATGTTTAAAAAAAGTATATATTTTGATTGTTGTTTATTGTGTTATTATTAATTGTCATAGTGTGTGTGTGTGTGTATGTGTGTGTGTGTGTGTGTGTGTGTGTGTGTGTGTGTGTGTGTGTGTGTGTGTGTGTGTGTGTGTGTGTGTGTGTGTGTGACTGTGCGTGTGTGACCGTGCGTGCGCGCGTGCGTGCGTGTGTGCGTGCAGCACTGCGTGCGTGTGCATGTGTGCATGATTCACTCTGTGGGCATTAACAGCAGTTAAGAATAATAAATGCTTCCAATTATACTAAAACTGGTCTATTCAACAAAGAGCTATGACTCATTACCACAATCTTTTTATTCTATTCTATTTTAAAATACAGCGAGTATTCCTGGAATACTCTATTTTATGCCTAACCTAAGGTGTAGCGAAGTTAAAACGCTGGCAGTATGATAAAAAAGAGAAAATAAAATAAGAAACTAGGTCAACCCCAGTATAGATAACAAACAAACAGTCCTCTGGGTGTTGGAGGCCTTTAGAGTTTAGACAGTAGGACTCCCAATCTTCCGCCGAAGTCTGAAAACAGAGACTTACAGTAGGCAAGAACAACACATGGTGATACTGTAAAATGCATATAGAAAATAGTCATCAAGAATCATACGTATTACGTAAGCTAAGAAGTAAGAACCTAGTGCTACCTCTATGTCTACGTCGT
>NC_136801.1:42383264-42393264 GCF_951216825.1 Electrona antarctica | reverse complement strand
GTGAGGAGATACGGCGGTGTTTCTGACAGACACACACACATTCAGACATTCACATTCAGACATTCAGAGAATTAGATGATGATGATGATGATGATGATGATGATGATGATGATGATGATGATGATGATGCTCTAAACAAACATTGACTTGGCTGCCACATGACGTCATTCTGAAAGGCAGACGTCGGAGGAGGGGCCGCACGGCGCCCTCAAAAACCACCCGTAGCCTTCGTCAGATACACAATACGATGAGATCAGATTATTGTCCTGAAGGACAACTTTATTGTCCTGAAGGAAGGTTGACACACAGTGTCTACTGTATCGAACATACAACATTCCAAAAATTATGATACATTTCATACAGGACGAATAAAAGTAATACAAATAATACAAACTTCATGTTGCACAGAAAACCTATAGGTATTAATGGATTCATGACATTCATTTTCAGTTTTTCTTTTAGTTTTTATGACCTCAATTACACCCAAACAACCTGAACTTTGAACATTCAGTGGGTTTTCTGTGGCCTGGGATGAAGCCTTTTGAGCTGCAATGAAACCAGGCAAAACAGTGAAAACAGTGACATCTGCTGGCAAATCCCATTGTCATATATGGGATTTGCAGGCTGTGACATCACACTCTACAGGAAACTCAGAGCACTCGTTTGAACCAGAAAACCCCAGACCACAGAAAATCTACTGAATGGTAAAAGTTTTTGGGTGCAATTGAGAAAACCTAAAAAGAAATAAGAAAAATTACAAAAATCTTTTTTTTTATGTCACAATCAATTATTTTTTTCAAGAGCCACTGCAGGCGCGATGTGTACAGGATGAAACACAAAGCTACATGTGGGAGGCAGAGGAACGTCTCTCCTTTTCACACGGACAAAACAATAAATAAATCAACCGCGATCATTGGTTGGAAAAAAAAAGCTTGTTTCAGATCCGTTAAAAAACGGGAAAGCATCAGTGTCATTTTAAATCAATTACAATTGTAAATTGTAAATTGTAGATTTAGCATCACAATCATTTTAACCATATTGTATACTTTGGCTATTCAAAAGAGTAAGGACAAACCAGTAACTTGAGTTTACAATAATAAAAAATATACTACCTTACAATATATAGACACACACGCACTCACACACCAACTTCAACTGAAGATGATGTACCAAATAAAGTGAAATAACTCAAAAGAAAAAGCATTATTATTATTATAATAATAATAATTATTATTATTATATTTTTTCACCCGGTTGTATCTATAATAATCCACTCTTTATTTGATTCGTTCTGGGTTGTCTATTAAATAATCCACTCTCTTTGATTCGTTCTGGTTTGTCTATTAAAACAACTTTTGCCGGGGAATTCTCTAAAATAATGGCGCTAGAGTCCCAGCAGATGAGGCAGATTTTACTCTGAAAAGCTCCGCCTTCCGTCCCTCGTCCACCCAAAACCGGGAGGCATAATCTTCCGTTCTTACCTCACGCTGGTACACCTGAAGTCGCTCTAGAAGCGTTCAAATTCCAAATGAGATGCTTCCTGAAGTCAGAAATGAAGACAGAACATTGCCCTTTTGGTCAAAGCCATGGAGAGCGCCCTAGACTTAGAGTTATGAGCCATTCTAATGGAGCCGTAAACAAGGAAGTGAACGCTGCAGATATAAATAAAAAAAAGACCTAAGGACGCCTATACACGTCCAAGGCACCCTGTGGTTTTGATTCCACGGACGTGTATACACGTCCTTAACATTAAAAGTGTTAAATGACCTAGTCTGGGTTCGAGCCGGATTCGCTGCGTTCCACCGATCTGAAAAGGTCACTGCGTTACTCAATCTGGACAGAGGCTGCTTGACTCGCATTTCATAATGTCAACTGTTACGTAGCCACGTTGTTGCTGATATGTCATCAGCCAGCGCCACTCTGTCCATGCTTCTCACTGTTGACAAAAATAGCGCCGTTCGAGATTTGAGAGTGAAGACCTACGGTAAGAAGTAAACGATTCAGTAGTGCACTGTCAAATTCAGTAGTACAAAAAAAATGACAGCTGTGCAGGGTGAGTTTAGTGAATGATAAGGGGACGTTGCAGGACAACAGCAGTAGCTGTGTGGGGTGAGTTTAGTGAATAATAAGGGGTTGTCGCAGGACAACAGCAGTAGCTGTGTGGGGTGAGTTTAGTGAATAATAAGGGGTTGTCGCAGGACAACAGCAGTAGCTGTGTGGGGTGAGTTTAGTGAATGATAAGGGGTCGTTGCAGGACAACAGCAGTAGCTGTGTGGGGTGAGTTTAGTGAATAATAAGGGGACGTCGCAGGACAACAGCAGTAGCTGTGTGGGGTGAGCTTAGTGAATGATAAGGGGTCGTCGCAGGACAACAGCAGTAGCTGTGTGGGGTGAGTTTAGTGAATGATAAGGGGACGTCGCAGGACAACAGCAGTAGCTGTGTGGGGTGAGTTTAGTGAATGATAAGGGGACGTCGCAGGACAACAGCAGTAGCTGTGTGGGGTGAGTTTAGTGAATGATAAGGGGTCGTTGCAGGACAACAGCAGTAGCTGTGTGGGGTGAGTTTAGTGAATAATAAGTGGACGTCGCAGGACAACAGCAGTAGCTGTGTGGGGTGAGTTTAGTGAATGATAAGGGGACGTCGCAGGACAACAGCAGTAGCTGTGTGGGGTGAGTTTAGTGAATGATAAGGGGACGTCGCAGGACAACAGCAGTAGCTGCGCAGTGCGCATTGATACAACGTCAAACTGGTGTTTGTCCTCAACCCGCACCACAGACCAATCAAAAGCCCCGGTTCCATTTCAACCTTCATATGTCCTGTGGTAGAATAGGAGACATTTTCAGATCCGCGGAACGCAGCGAATCAGGCTGCAACTCAGGCTATAAATGACCCACTCTTTCTTCGATTCATTTTGGGTTGTCTAATTAGATGAACCACTCTTTCTTTGCCTCGTTGAGCGTGTCTGGGTTGTCGGTGCCGATGATGGCCGTGTCGGCAGACTCCCCTTGCGAGTCTCCTCCTCCTCGGGCCTTGTTCTCGTTGGTGTGGTAGGTGCCTTTATGGCGGAACATGTAGCGAATCAGGAACACCAGAGTGCACAGGATGGTGAAGATCACCACCGCGATGATGCCTGCAGAGGAACGAGACATGGAAGCCAAACATAAGTATGCAAATGCAAACCATTTTGGAAAGAACTTGGGCCACTTCCCTACTTCCTTCGCAGGTGGTACCAAATGATAATAATGAAGGATAGCTGTTCCATGCTGGTGAAACAGAGCAAGGTGCTGCTATTGTGGATGTTGGCTCAACTGGAAACAGTTACAGCTACACCAGTGGGTCTAAAAGTGTGTCCTTGAGTGATAGGGCCTTTCTGTGTGTTTGCATGTTCTCCCCGTGTCCCCTAGGGTAGGTACCCTCACAAAAAACATGCAGTAATCCTGGTCTCTATCCTGGCCTCCCCCTGACCAGCCGGGGCGCCTGATGGAGGGGAAAGGAACTGGTTGGAATAACGTGTTCCTTCCACGCGCTACGTCCAACCAGGGAAGCTCCCCCCTGTCAAGGAGCAACTTGGACACTCAGGCATGAATGAAGCATGAGTTCAAGTCTGTTGCTCTCCCCATGTCCCCCATATATGCAGGGGACTAGGTTGGTGGAGGGTGTGTAGAGCCCAGGATCACATTAGATAATTGACACAGGGGTGAAAAATGGGTTACAAAATCGTGGAATAAAAAGAAAAAAAAGTGTGTCCTTGAGTGAGTTCCAAATGGCCCTGTACGGGTGTGTGTAGCTCTGGAATGATGGGTCCATTTGGTTTCATCTGTACACTCTCAGAGTTATGGGGGTCCTTGAAATGAAAAGGTTTGAGAACCACTCAGGGGCCTTAAGGATCGGGAGGCCCCGTTCATGACGTCATCATTTGAATAATGAATCATTATTATAATTATTTAAGAAAAAGAAAAGAAAGATTGTCAGTGTGTATAATCGGACGTCAAAGCATTAACAGCATAACAGCACAGCCAAGTAGAAAAATGCGTAAGTAACTTCTAAACCTGGTCAAAAGGTGTTATTTTCTTCCACTTTCCTTGATTGTTGTAACTATTTACATAATTATGTATGAATGTGCTATACAAGTAAAAAAAACAAAAAAAACAATTATGTAATAATAATGTATAATGTATAATAAGCACACTGTACCTCCAATGATTGCAGAGTTCCTGTTGACGCCATCAGGAATCACTCTCTCCTCATTGAAGGGGAACTCTGCATCTAGACACACAGATAAATCATTTAGATCAGGGGTGGGCAACTGGCAGCCCGGGGGCCACATGCGGCCCCCACCTTCACTTAATGTGGCCCTCAGGTTAATGTCAGAATACTGATATAATATTGGTTTCAGCTGTTACAATACCACAACATGCAAACATGACCCGCTTTAATTACTTCAGTCTAAATTAGTAGCTCATTGCTCAACACAAGTATAATTAAAGGCATTTGAAATGACATAAAAATGTTAATTTTCAGGATTCCAATTAAAAAATAGCAAAGAAATAATTCAAGATTTAAATTCGAAAATAGCAAAAATAAGTTTTTGCTACGACAATAGTTTTTGCTACGACAGTAATATATGGCCCTAGGGAGTGAATGTGGAAATATAGTGGCCCTCTCCATCGTCAAAGTTGCCCACCCCTGATTTAGATATACTGGAGTCTCGCATAAATACCCCCAGAAAGGTGTAGGGCCAGGCGGCCAACAAGCATACATGAGTCCGATGTACCAATAACAGTCCGTTAAGCGTGGCCGGTTAACTTAAGACTCACCCGTGGCTTCCGTGTGCGGTATAGGTTTAGGTTAGGAGAGGGTTAGTTAGTAATGTCGGATTATTGGCACGTCGGACTAAAGGTGCGTTCAGACTTGGATGGTTAGAGCGGCGCGATTACATACAGACTATTACAAAGTCAATGCAAAGACGACAATTGCGCAAACGGGCGCGGCGTGACCTGCCGTGGTACAAACGGGACGAACCGAGGCGGAGGTATATATTCAGGTCTGAACGCAGCTTAAAGGGCCTTGCAAACGGGGAGCTATAAAACGCGTCTATAGTTCATTTCCAATGAGACCTGCTGTGTTTTTGCGCGGAGCAGTCGCGGTGCGGCAACGCACGCGCATTTACGTGAGCGCGGTCCCGTGAATTTGTTGTGCACGTGCTCGCGTCTCACCACCAGACCAAATTGTTTGGCTAAGGTGCCGTCCAGAAAAAATAAATAAAAAATAATCCCATTCATTTTTGTCCATGTGGTTCCACAGATCCAAAGCCCATTCTTTTTCCCCCCATAGGGATTTGCAGAAATATTTATATGAATTATTTTAAGCCTAGAATCAAGGCACGCAGGCTCCTGGTGAATCATGACCATAACGCTGAATAGAGGAAGGGAGCACTGCCGTGGTCCTTTGTTTGTTGAACTGAATACAGGTGCTCGTTGGCGAGGTTACATCATAACATTAAAGAAGAGGATCCAAGGCACTCTGTTCCAGTGAGGTGAAAAAAAGCCTTTTGTATTCGTCCCCTGACGAAGGCTGAGTGCCGAAAGGCGTTGGTCCTTCTTTTTGTAATGTTAATGCCTTTGTAATGCCTTAACTCTTAAATAAAAAAAGGCTTTTTTTCACCTCACTGGAACAGAGTGCCTTGGATCCTCTTCTTTAATGTCATGACCATAACACCTTTGATTCTGTGGAAGAAGAAAGAATTTGAACACCTGTGAAAAATAAGGTAATAAATAAATACACAATGAGATTAATACAATTCTGATCAATGGTCAGAGACCTTCTGCAGCTAGAGAAAGTTCAAGTTTAAATCATTATTTAAAAAAACTATCATTTGCCTCTCATCTTCTGGCATTAAATGTTTCATGGGAGCACTGCATGCGAGGTAAACAAACAAGCAACAAACATCATCATAATAACATATACAATCCAAAGTTCTATAGACGTGAGCAACAAGGGATCTGTGGATGCAAGATATCAAAGCCACAGAGACCATATAGATTTCTCAGCCACAACTCAACGAGGTCTAATGTCTGATTTGTCAGTAAACAAGAATTCATACATTATGAATTAATAACCAGCTGATGTCGTATATCTCCAGAAATGTGCTATGAAATCTGTATTTAATGTGTGTGGAAACAACAACAGGACGTGTCCAGGTGACTCTAGTGTAGCCTTAGCCTACTACAAATGGAACCAAAGGACCCTTTTATAACAATAAACTCTGAGACTGTCCAAATGGACTTACTCTCGCCGACCTCCACGGGGACCCCCCTTATCCACGGACCCCCACGCAGAATACCGTGGACCCCCGTGGAAGTCGGCACAGGGGTCCCCACGGAGGTCCGTGGAGGTCGGCGAGGGGGTCCGCGATAGTCTGCGCGGGGGTCCGCGGATAAGGGGGCTCCCCGTGGAGGTCGCCGCGGGGGTCCGCGGTAATCAATTTAAATTTCCACTTGGCTAGTATTATGTTGTGACTCTTCGTCATGGCGTGCAGACTACGGGATGTTATAGGTTGTTGCTGGAGACAAGGCAGCCAATCAGCAATCAGAAGTACTCGTCAGTATGGTTGCCAGTGTTGCCAACTGTCGTGACAGAAATAAGCTAACCAACCTCCAAAAATCAGCCAAGCAACTGTGAGGAAAGAAACAATTCAAGTTTGTCTGGAAATAAGCAGACTTGGCTCCACTTAATTCCGGTAGTGGTGTTGGTCTGGTTTCATAGGCATTCTATGACCAGCTTAGCAGCTGGTAATAATAAAAAAGTAGTTCAGTTCCTGCACTTTGGCTTTGTAGAGCAGTGTGGTCTGGTGCTCCCATGTTTATTCCTACTAACAACATTACGTTAGATGTAGTGGCTGATTTTAGAGATTTGTCTCTGGAGTGACTCGAGAGAGGCACAAAATGAGCTCACTGTGTGAATCATGGGGTGCATGACTGTGATAGATAGATAGATAGATAGATAGATAGATAGATAGATAGATAGATAGATAGATAGATAGATAGATAGATAGATAGATAGATAGATAGATGTCATACTATTTTGCTGGATACATTGATGATTTTTATTAATTTAGTTTTTTGTTTTTTGTTTTTGATCTGTGTTGTCCACATGGGCTGCAGTACCTGTGTTGTGCCAGGGGTCTGTGGCAGCAGACATAGGTGGGATGGTGAGAGGCGACGCCCCACAGTTTGACTCCACTAGTTTACCCTGGAAGGACGCCGGGGGCGTCGCTACGGGGTCTCTCGGGGAAGACTTGAGGGGCGCTGCGGGGTCTCTCAGGGCAGACTTGAGGGGCGCTACTCCGTTGAACTGCACTCGAGAAAGACAACCGATGAACCCTGGAGTGTTGAAACGCTCGATGAGCACTGGGTCTACGGGGCCCGTCTCTGAGAGAGAGAGAGAGAGAGAGAGAGAGAGAGAGAGGGAAACTAATATCAAAATAGTGTTGATTTTTCACAGAATGTTTTTTTTTTAATGCAAGTTATTTAGTTTCAGTCATATTTTAGTATTCTTAAATGTTTTAGTGCACTGGTCTAGTTTCAGTCGACTAAATATCATGCAATTTAATGTATGATGAATTCATAATGCCTGATTTTACACATGGCGGCGTGCTGAAAATAGCCGATCTATGTGAGCTCGTGGATTGGCTATTTTCAGAGTGCATACCCGAGCTCAACCAAAGTCTTGTCTTTTAGTTCTACTGGATCTTTTCCACTAGTCTAACATTTTAGTTTATTTGTATTATTTTGGTCTATAGCCTACCTATGGCCCTATTTAGTCATCATCATCATCATCATCGTAACCTTCATATCATGCTCAGAGTACAGTTGAGAGGCAGGCCCTCATTTTCAATGTAGCCGAGATACAACAACAATAACCAACAGAAATGACATTCACACATCCAAATGAGAGCAGTACATTAATCCGGAGACAGAAAAAAAAATACGACAAGAACTAAAAGAGATGAACCAAACAAATCAATAATTAAATAAAACAGTTACAATCCTGGACAGAAATTTTGGAAACCATTGTCCTTTTAATAAATTGACCAAAAAGATGCAGCTCATTCCAAGCAGATCGGGGCACTGACAGAGAATGCTGCCTCGCCTGTAGTTATGTCTGAGAGAAAGGAACCGTGCACGGGTATCCGGGTGCAGTACTTAGTTTAGACAGTTTTTGGTTTAGACTAGTCATTGGTTAGACCAGTCATTAGTCCTACTGTACAACCTATCTCAAACCCTCACCCTAACCTCCACAGGGCAGCACACCTAAACCAGAGTAGTATAAAAGAGAGTAATGACACTCCCGTTGACTCTCATTGTAACAATGGAATGCGGAAGTGCTCATTCTATCTCAATGGAATAGTTCCAGCCATAGGAGCAATGTTTGGAACTATCGCCCATAGGTACCCGCTTTGCGGCGAGATCAAAGCGTGTCACCACTCTCTTACTAGATTACTCTGACCTAAACCTAACCCATGTCTACACTAAGTATGCACCCCGGGTATCCACTTGGGCACCCAGTTCTCTCATGTCTAAAATATATTTTTTGGCCAAAATATGTTTTTGACTTGTCCTTTACTTTTATGTGGGGAGTTATGTTACCTGCATGTTTTAATAGTTTGTCTGCGCGCGATGCGCATTGCACACGCAAATGTGCGTCTTATGGAGCGCCACCCCCCCCAACCCCCCACACTTCTAAAGGTACCACTACAACACTGCTGGTAGGTATGATCCAACAAAGAGCACATAGGGGGGAGCAGGTACGTGCACACATAGACATCAATGCGCGACGCATTGAGAGCTTGTAGATCTGCTATTTTTGTCCAAAAGTGCCTCTCTAACCCTCTCTGCAGGTCCCTGGGGGGGAGCATTACTGAGAGGGCTTTAAAGATAAACAGATACCAAGTGCTTATCACGCCTCTCAGACACAGAGGATACGCCTGCGTTGCCATAAAGTGTACATTGATGGGTAATATAACTGTCACCAAGTGACCCATCTTTATGGCAGAATGCTACACAGTGTCGAGGCGCTTTAAAATGGATGGAGCAGACATTCTATAAATAATGTCCCCATAATCTAAAACGGAGAGACAAGTGGCTTCAGTGATGGTTTTTTTCCCCCTTCTACTGGATGCAGGAAAGCATGATTTATTTCTATAGAGAAACGCAGTTTTCTTTTGTCTCAGTTTGGAGACAAGGTTATCAATGTGAAATGTGGAAGAAAACGTCTCTCATCGAGCCTTAAGGTAGTGGTGTTCAGAGACCTGCTCTATAGCGTGACATCATCATCAAACCAGGAAGTGATGCAGGAACGCCTACTGAGTGGCAAAAAAACCCTACTTTCTGGCCTTGACAGCCCATGCATCCCATCAGAAAAGTCCTATCTGATTGCATTAAACGACATTAAACAATGTTAAACTCACTTTGCCTGTACCTTTGCCACTCACTTTGCCATTCACTTTATGCATGCGCATACCCTCTATATAGTAGAGCCACTTGCAGAGGTTATGGATATATGGCTACGGTCGGTGGGTGTACTGTAGCCCTATAGTGAACATTATTTTAGTTTTACTTGCATTTAACAAATTAACTGCTTTTGGCGGAATATTCCGTCATATAAAATCCAACCGTCAGTAATGATATAAAACGGGATCATTGTAATCATGTTTTAGGTTTCCTTGGCTTGGCCTTTCCTTCTGCAGCGGACTCCTTGTGTTTTGTGCGTGCACACTGCCGCTCACTTCTTGTATAAAGGCCGACTGAAAAAGGCTCATGGTTTTGACAAAAGCGCCGATGTTTGGATGTCTTTTCTGACTGTCCGCGGTCATCCCGATTGGAACATTGGCGTTTGCTAGAGCAAGCTTGGCCTCATTTTAGCTCGCTATAGCATTGACGCTAAATATTTAGCATCTAAAATGGAACGCCTAAAACGGACATGCGTCACACTAAACCAT
>NC_136801.1:42299309-42383064 GCF_951216825.1 Electrona antarctica | reverse complement strand
GCCGTGGTGGCTTCCACAGTACACTATAATAACATCATCACAACACCAGTAATCCATTCATCATGGATGGATTCCTCCAACAGTCGTTGGGAATTCTCCTCTTTTCTTTATTCTGTCCCACACAAAAAAAAGCGTCCCTGTAAAATTACAGCATAGGAAGCTTGGTCACTTTTTACAGTGTATGGCAGTCTATGTCTAGGAACTTTTAAAGATGGAGTGCCGTGATTTTTTTTCCACCCTAAAACACCCTAAATCAGGTGTTATTGTTATATAAGGAGGTATACATTTTTTCAAAAAAGTGTACAGTATGTTAAAGGTATATTCAGTGATTTCACTTAATTCAAATATCACTTATTTGTTCTTATTTTTTGGATAATCCTCCCTACTATAAAGTGTGCTGACCATATAAGGAGTTCCTCCCTGTCCCCAGTGAGCCCCTGGGGTAAAAAAAACCCTAGTTTCGGTTTGGGCTTTGGGTGGCAAAGCCTTCATCCATTAACGACATGACTGAACAGAGAGACCAGTTACTGACCAGACTTAACAACATGACTGAACAGAGAGACCAGTTACTGACCAGACTTAACGACATGACTGAACAGAAAGACCAGTGTCAGACTAGTTATGATGAGTTACAGAGCAGACATGACAACCGGACCGAACTGAAGAGGATTATTTGTGTGTCTGAACACAGCTTTGATGGATGTGCCCCCCACCCCCCCACCCCCCCCTGAGAAATATGATGTGTTGCGACAGTTGCGTACGTGTGAAGAGGGTCAATACGTGTGTCTCACAGACAGTTGGCAGCTCTGCAATTGACAACGTCTCCTCTGTGGGTTCCTGTCTCTCCCTTGAGTCTGACAGTAAGACTCTTTCTCAATAATGCCACTATGCCAACTTCTCTATTTTACTTCTCAATAAGGCCAACTTCTCTATTCTCTCTCTCACACAACAAACTATAAAGGTCATTGACCCTTTAAAGATGGAGTGCCACAATTTTTGTATTTTTCCAGTTTTTCATGTGTCTATGAGGTGACAGTACTTCATTAGACACCCTGGAGTCGTTTTTATGTGCAATGGTGTATTAACTTTGTATTTAGGGTTTCTCCCTGGAGGCTGAACCCTTGACAGTCAAACGGGCCAATGATATAAACAGTAATATAGTGACACCACACTATCAGCCCCTCCCCTAACCCCTCAACTACAGCTGTGGGTGTGGCTTCAGTTCAGGTGGATCACCATTCACCACCCATCACCACCCACCAGGCAAACCAGGCATACTTAATGAACTGGTGGGCGTACCCACATAAAAACAACATTTTAACAAATACTGTACACTTTATTGAAAAAATTATACCTCCTTATATAACAATAAGACCTGATGATCATGTTTTAGGGTGGAAAAAAATCACGGCACTCCATCTTTAAGTTCAACAAGGTATTTCAGAAGGGTTCTACCTGGTGCAGAGCTGTCCTTCAGATGGTCACCACTTATACAAACTACCTTGACCCTGACCCCGACCTTGACCTTGACCTAGACCCTGACCCCAACAGCCTACAGTCCAATAAATTGTCTTAGTATAAAAGTGTGAAAAGAGACTCTTCAAAGAATTTAATACAATTAAAACAGCCTTTCTTTCACATCATGACAATGAAACAATACAAGGAAGAATCATTTAGGAATGCTTAAACATTCTGCTGAGAAATAGCCTTCCTGCCCAGGTTCAAATCAATCGGAAACATTAGTATAAGTATAAGTATGAAATTCAAATGACTATAGTTGGGACTTCTTTATCTCTACCGCTAGCTGTAGGGCGACTGTGGCTCAGGAGGTAGAGCAGGTCGTCCAATGATCCATGGGTCGGCGGTTCGAATCCCGGCTCCTCCTGTCTACATGTCGAAGTGTCCTTGGGCAAGACACTGAACCCCAAATTGCTCCCGATGTGCTGGTTGGTACCTTGCATGGCTTCCGCCGCAATCGGTGTATGAATGGGTGAATGTAATGCACAATCTATGTAAAGCGCCTTGGATAAAGGCGCTATATAAATGCACCATTTACCATTTACTATTTAGCTGTTAGCATAAACCCCAGTTCCCAGTGCCAGCATACGCGTTCACTTTAAAATACCGTGTTTGCCCGCCCCCCCACACACACACACACTCGCCACACACACACCTATCATTGGAACACGCATACACTCTTTACCTTTCGTCAGAAGCTTTTACATGGCGGCAGCGTCGCGGTACAAAGGCACAAATGAAATCCGAAATGTGGATGGCAGCAAATCCACCAAGGACAGCGATCCTATATTCTGACTTATGGAGGCTTGAAAATCCTCCTTTCAACTGCTTTGTACTGTGAATATATTTGCAATCCCATAGTTGGAACGGTGGGGCGTTGCTATAGGAACCGGACCAATGTTAAAAGCTTCCTTAGGCCTCAACCATTATATAGACGGAGTATACGTTGGGGTACGTATATGTACGGACTTGAAGTCGTCAAGTCATCATTAGACATCATGTTGTCTGTTCTGTTTGTGTTCTGTTTATATCTGTCAATCCAGAATAAAAATAAAGAAACACACACTGAGGGCTCCAATGCTCCAAAGTGCCTTATTGCACAGTTCATATTAAAGTGACCAAGTTTGGGTTGGGGATGTGCATGCATGTCTTTGTTGTGAATTTCCTCTGCAATGATGCCGGTGGATTGACACATATTATGGGTCAATCCACCGGCATCATTGCTGAGGAAATTCCATCTTCAAACGTCCTCTATTGTGACTTCTGTTCCATCAAGCTGTACAAGGAGAGCAGTCTGAAAACCCACTACAATATCTGAAGACCGTACACCTCAACTGGAGTCAATTCAACTCAGAAACTCAACTCAACCTAAAATGTCTGAAGACATCTACACCACACCAGAGCCGACCGACGACACTTATGAAACCCTCAGTGTTTCTGTCCCTGAGAACACAGCACGGCATGGAGGTATAGAACTAACCGACTACGAAAACCTCCGAGGTTCTGACCCTGGGAACACAGCACAGCATGGAGGTAAAAAGAAAAGAAAGAATACTATTACTACTTCTACTTCTACTACTACTACTACTACTACTACTACTACTACTACTACTACTATTACTACTACTACTACTACTACTATTACTACTACTACTACTACTACTATTACTACTACTACTGCTACTACTAGTACTAATAATAATAATAATAATAATAATAATAATAATACAATAATTTAAGTAACACATATATCGATCTTATGCAATAGCAGTTGTCGGCGCAGCCACATCACAGAGCCTCTCTTGTCAATGCTTTATTGGATGTGTTTAATGGAATTCGCTTTTATTCACATTATGCCTTAATGTATACAATAATAGTGAAAATGTGTCTGATGTTTACATTCAGGATTTAAGAAGAATTTCTTCAAAGCTGTTGCAGCGTGTGTGGGGCTGCTCCTATTGGCTGGCATCATTGTCCTGGTCATACTCAGTGAGTAGCATTTTATAAACACTATCTTTATGTCTTATATTTGAGTCAGGAATAGTTATTATAGAATATATTGATTGATTGATTGATTCGCCAAAAAGAGCACAGGAAAGTACAGTTCAATACAAAGTCTGATATTAGAGGATTTGGTGCGTGCGTGCGTGTGTGTGTGTGTGTGCGTGGATGAATGTGTGTGTGTACATAGTGGACTTAACCCTGTCTGTCTGTGTGGACACAAAGTGGACTTAACCCTGCAAGACCCAGATATATTTCTAGTTGCAAAAAAGAGATTTCAGCCTTACTACTACTTTCTACTACTAAGGGCCGATTCATACTCCTATTTTACCGCTGTTTCGGCGCTGTAGTGCCGAAATGATTTCGGCTCGTCAGAAATTTTCAGTAGCACCGAAGAGCCGACTTTAGGACAGTACCCGCACCCCCGATCCTCAAATGACGTCACATTGTAGGCTCTACAGAGCCGAACCGACTTTTATTCGGCTCTAAAATAGGAGTATGAATCGCACCTAACTTTGCAGAGGACATTATGTAAAAAAGAAAGAAAAAAGTTTAGTGCAAATGTTATGCACATTTATAATGACAAACGCTACATGGCAGATTCACTAAGTCTGTCCATAGATAGATACTTTACAATGACAAACGCTACATGGCAGATTCACTAAGTCTGTCCATAGATAGATACTTTACAATGACAAACGCTACATGGCAGATTCACTAAGTCTGTCCATAGATAGATACTTTACAATGACAAACGCTACATGGCAGATTCACTAAGTCTGTCCATAGATAGATACTTTACAATGACAAACGCTACATGGCAGATTCACTAAGTCTGTCCATAGATAGATACTTTACAATGACAAACGCTACATGGCAGATTCACTAAGTCTGTCCATAGATAGATACTTTACAATGACAAACGCTACATGGCAGATTCACTAAGTCTGTCCATAGATAGATACTTTACAATGACAAACGCTACATGGCAGATTCACTAAGTCTGTCCATAGATAGACACTTTACAATGACAAACGCTACATGGCAGATTCACTAAGTCTGTCCATAGATAGATACTTTACAATGACAAACGCTACATGGCAGATTCACTAAGTCTGTCCATAGATAGATACTTTACAATGACAAACGCTACATGGCAGATTCAAACTCCTAGAACTTCAAAGCAACCAGACACCTCTCTTTGTCTCATTGTCAAATGCAGACTTACGATCACAATAAGGTTGTATGTAATACTAATCAGTTTGTTGATTATCCTTCTTGCAGATTTGGACTTGAATAAACAGAGAGACCAGTGGAAGACCAGACTTACCAACATGTCTGACCAGAGAGACCAGTGGAAGACCAGACTTACCAACATGTCTGACCAGAGAGACCAGTGTCAGACTAGTTATGATGAGTTACTGACCAGACATACCAACCTGACCGAACTGAAGAGGATTCTTTGTGGTCAGTGAGACGTCACTGTTTTTATACATTCTTATATCATGTAGTTCATAATTTTGTCATTAATCTGATCACATTAAAAACAGTGTCTAACATTATATGTTGTGGTTAGAATCACATGGATTTACATTTGGTGGTGATTGGTGTTATTTGATCCTTACTGAGGGGAATACCTGGGAGGACAGCAGAGCATTCTGTACAGCCAGACAATCTGACCTGATGACCATAAAGAGCAAAGAGAAGCAGGTGCAGTGTGTGTGTGTGTGTGTGTGTGTGTGTGTGTGTGTGTGTGTGTGTGTGTGTGTGTGTGTGTGTGTGTGTCGTGTCTGTGTCTCTGTGTGTGTGTGTGTGTGTGTGTGTGTGTGTGTGTGCGTGCGTGCATTAGTGCATTAGTGCATGCTGTAACCTACTCCATCTAGTTGAGACACACATCTAGTATTGTACAGATTGTACTTCAGTAACCAGCTGATTGTCTGTCCAGGACTTGGTTGACAGACTCATTGTCGGAGGCAGGACTGTGTGGATTGGATTGACCGACAGAGAGACAGAAGGAGTGTGGAAGTGGGTGGATGGAACACCACTGACCACACCAACGTAAGACTTTACCTTCATTATTCTACTGAGGCCGATTCTAAAAACGCCTTCTAAATACTGACCTAAGTTTTCTGAGAAACTTCAAATATTTATATAGCAGCATCACATTTTTTTATTTTTTTTAATACTGTACATACTGTACAGAACCCCAAAAGGGGTTCCCGCCCAGAATGGGTTAAAGTAAACATTTTAACATTTATTTTCAGCAAACTACATTTCACATTATTTCCTCTTCATATTTATTTCTAAATGGTATCAAAGGCTATAATACAACAGTTACTCTGTATCCGTTGTCTATTTCATTGTCCAGTTAATTTGTACGTAAATATATAATGTAATATAATTTGTCATGATTAAAAAAAAAAAAACATTCAGATGAAATCATTGTTGTGAAGGTATTGTAATGTATTACTGTTTCTACTTCTACAGGTACTGGGGGCCTGGTCGGCCTAATGGTGGTGAAGGAGAAGACTGTGTTGTGTTTGTTAATGGAGGATGGCACGACAAAACATGTGCGATAACACGCTATTTTGTTTGTGAAATCGTTTTCTAGAGTTATGCATTAACTAGTAATAGTTATTTGTGTTTGCAGCACCTGATTAACCCTTTGTGGTGCCTGGAGCTACCACCCCTGTTGGGGGGGGGGGGGGGTATCTTTTTTTTCTGAGTACACCAACTAGACAATGAGCTTGTAGATCTGCTATTTTGGGAAATGTTCCCCCTGTGGTGACTAGGCACACACAGAACAGTTGGATATGACATTAATAATTCACTGCGTTGTTGCCCACGTTTAATATGATTGTTCCTCTCATTATAATGCAATGCAGTGTGTTACCTTTAAGTCCAGAAACACACCTCCGAGGTGTTGACGTATTTACCTCTGCGACATCTGTTGTTGTTCTCTCTCTTTTTCTGATTAAACGGAGTGCCACCATCGTTGGCTTTTCCAATCTAAGAAATATCTCCTTCTCTTCTCTGCCTACACCGGCACTCCTACAATATTGTATTTTTACTTTTTAGTGGGGTTGCCCTAACAGGGCAACCAGACTATTGTTTTTGTAAATTTGGATACTTTGGCACACTACTCCTCCCACAGTTTTTGCCGCACACACTCGAGCCATATGTCAAATCGACCGGCTTCATCGGGAATCGTGTGCTTGTATTTTGCTAAGAGATCCGCTGTATAGTTTAATTGATGATTCATTAATTAGTTCTCCATAGACTTATAATGGGGAAGCTCACTTTATGTTTTGGCTTATAACTCTTGAACCATAGGTTGTAAAATCAAAATTATTTTTGCCCTGGATTCCTTGGGTCATGACGTATCTCCCCATATAGGCCACGCCATTTGCGTCAGGATAGATTTTCCGCCATTTTGAATTTTCTTCAAAACACACATGATCTCTGGACCTATCGGACCGCGTTTCAATTTTTTTCAGATTTTTTGAAATTTCTTTTGTCCGTATCGTTCGGCCTTAATCGTCGTCCGAAGTTAGTGGGAGGGGCCTATTTTACAAAAAATGCCTAAAATCACGAACGGAATGTCCAATCCACCCAAGATTTTAATCAGATGTCGCGGGTGGTTTAATCAACCAAAAGTTAAAAGCGATGTTCATACATGGAATGGATGGAAAAGGGGCGACCGTACCTGTTATTTACAGCTAGGTAGAGTAGTGGGTGAGATGGAAAAGGGGCGACCGTACCTGTTATTTACAGCTAGGTAGAGTAGTGGGGCGAGATGGAAAAGGGGCGACCGTACCTGTTATTTACAGCTAGGTAGAGTAGTGGGTGAGATGGAAAAGGGGCGACCGTACCTGTTATTTACAGCTAGGTAGAGTAGTGGGTCAGATGGAAAAGGGGCGACCGTACCTGTTATTTACAGCTAGGTAGAGTAGTGGGTCAGATGGAAAAGGGGCGACCGTACCTGTTATTTACAGCTAGGTAGAGTAGTGGGTGAGATGGAAAATGGGCGACCGTACCTGTTATTTACAGCTAGGTAGAGTAGTGGGGTGAGATGGAAAAGGGGCGACCGTACCTGTTATTTACAGCTAGGTAGAGTAGTGGGTGAGATGGAAAAGGGGCGACCGTACCTGTTATTTACAGCTAGGTAGAGTAGTGGGTGAGATGGAAAAGGGGCGACCGTACCTGTTATTTACAGCTAGGTAGAGTAGTGGGTGAGATGGAAAAGGGGCGACCGTACCTGTTATTTACAGCTAGGTAGAGTAGTGGGTGAGATGGAAAAGGGGCGACCGTACCTGTTATTTACAATTTACAATTTACAATTTAGCAGACGCTCTTAATCCAGAGCGACTTACATTAGGCAAGAACAAAAGTAAGGGAATACATCACATATATAAAATGTATTTATCAAGAAACATGCGTAAGCTAAGAACGTAACTAGAACATATCTATATAATGACACTATACATATTAACTATACATATATACTATACTATGCTATACATATGTACTATGATGTGCTATGACTACATACAATGCAATTATTGTGCTGTCTACATGACATGCTATAAGTCTGTTTCAAATGCTATCTAAGTCTAAAAAGTCCTATCTAAGGGGGTAGGATAAGTGCTATGGGCCATGATGGAGTCTGAAAAGGTGGGTCTTCAGACTACGGCGGAAGATTGGGAGTGATGCTGCAGTTCTGATTGCAACGGGGAGTGCATTCCACAGTTTTGGGGCCAGAAGGGAGAAGAGTTTGGGACGTGTGGAGCGTTGTCCCGGCGTTTTTAGTGAGGGTACTTCCAGCTTTCCTGCGTTGGCTGATCTGAGTGCGCGGGAGGGTTTGTAGGGTTCATTTACAGCTATAGGTAGAGTAGTAGTGGGTGAGATGGAAAAGGGGCGACCGTACCTGTTATTTACAGCTAGGTAGAGTAGTGGGGCGAGATGGAAAAGGGGCGACCGTACCTGTTACCGGCAAAAGTAGAAAGAATATAATACAGTATGTCCTGTTTCACAAAAGGTCAATATACCTGTATATATTTTTTTTAAATCTTTTGAAAATAGCATGATCTACAAGATCACAATGTGTCACATGGCGACACATTGTGAGCTTGTAGATCTTCTAATTTCTTTTCTTCTTTTTCTTCTTTTTTAAGATATTTTTTGGGGGGGGGGTTGCTTTTATTGATAGTGTAGTGAACCTGAACTTGGAGTGACGTCAGAAATGACAACTGTCAATCACAGACTGATGGCCACCACCTGAGTGTGAGACGTGCGTCGCGCTGATCACTCACGGCTGGACATGATAGGTTTGAGGAAGGTGAAACTATAAAACTGTCTTGCTCAGTATGATACGGTGTGTCTGGAGAGCGGAGCTCTGTTTATGTTGCTGGCGTTGAGCCAACGATTTGTTTGTGCACTCACTACGGAGGGGGGTGGGTGCCGTTCGCACGCTGTTTAGGGCTGCCGGCGGCGAAGATAGTCAGGGGCTTAGGGCCAGGTTCCTGCGTTAGGCAGGGAGAGAGAAATATAGCGGGGACATAGGAGTGCTCTCGTTCCGTTCTCCAGTTTGGGGCGAGCGGTCTCATACAGTCAACGGAGATCACTCACGGCGTTGGACCGGCGGTGTTTCCCACACACCAACACAGACAAACTAACAGCCGAGCCAACGACACAGCTCCGACCCTGTGGGGGGTCGTTTCCTTGTGGAAAGTTAAGTACATATAGCGCGTTAAAGACATTTAGTCAGTCAGTACATGGATATTATATATTGTGATCATCATAGCCTAATTGTATTGTGTAGAGTATATTGTGTAGGTTTTAATTAGGATGAATTATTAAACTGCTTATGAAATGTATAGATTGAATATTTAATGTTTGGAAAGTCCATCGGCTGATGGCATTCTGTCCATGATTTGTACTGTGCTTTAAAGGGGTTGTAGTGGGTGGGGGAAGGAATCTATATGACTGCATATTTATTATTGTCTATTGTCTAAGAGTGAATTAATAAATGATCCGTGCTGTGAAATAGTACCTGGGTTGTTCTCTTCCATTATTAAATGCTCACAGTTGAAATATTCTGTAGGGCGGGCTCTTTACACTTCTCATACCTGAGACAAGGTTTATTACACTGGTGGCAGCGGTGGGATCTTGTATCTCCCAAAAGTAACACTTGGTAAAGTTAGCCCTTTAACAATATGGATGCAGAAAATATCCCAAATGGGGGGGGCAATGGGGAGGCCCCATCCACTAGCGCTATTCAAGTGAATCCCTTGTCTGTGCGTCCTGTGGGCGGACAGACTCCCCGTCCGGTTTTTATGCCGGAGACATTTACAGGAGCAGGCCGTGAGTGGTCTGATTGGTCAGAACAGTTTGACTTGGCCGCTGAAGTTAATAATTGGGACGAGGCACTCAAGCTCAAGTTCATGTCTCTCTTACTGTCTGGGCGTGCACGTGATATGTATAGTGGACTGCCTACTGAAGCTAAAAACAATTATGTCCTGTTAAAAGCTGCTATGTCACGGTGTTTCGAGCCCTGTGATAGCGATGATTGGGGCAGGGCTAGTTTCACTTCCCGCCGCCGTCGTCCACATGAGGCGGCCAGGGAATTTGGAAATGCTTTGAGGAGGCTTGCCAATAGGGCATATCCCTCCGCTGATGACCGCACCCGTGATATGTTGGCCAGAGATCAATTCATATTACATCTCGCTACCGGTGATTTCCGGGTTAGCTTACGAGCTGCCAAGCCTAAAACATTAGAGGAAGCCATTGAACTGTCCTCCGAAATGGAGTTGCTGAGAAATCTGGAGCAGTCTCATCACGTGACTCCAGAGGCCAAAGTGATGGGTGTGTCAAATGTAAAATCCAGCAGTGAAGAGCAGATGGGTGTATTGTTGGGAGTAGTGGAGGGGTTAAGGCAGGATGTGGCATGTCTTCAATCAGCTGTTAAGAATATGCAATTAACCCCCAAGGCACTCAATCCGGTGCAGTCCACTGAACCCTCTGGTGGGGCTCGTGGGCGTAATAGTGCGCCACCTAGTGGAGCAGCCAGTCAGGGGTACAGAGACAGTGGAGGGGGGTGTTGGGAATGTGGTTGCACCCGGCACATCAGACGTAACTGCCCATATCTGCAGGGAAACTAGAGGGGGCAGGTACCGCAGGCCAACTGCCTGCCCCCGAGTGCATTAAGACGACTGTGGCCTCTGCAGGTAACCATGGGGGTTCTGGATATATCGCAGCAAAAGTAGGAGGGTCAGATTATTTGCTATTGGTTGATAGTGGTGCAACATTCTCTGTGATTCCAAAAGAAATCTGGTTAAATATTACTAATGGGGGATCACAGCTGGATGGTCACCATGGGGAAGTATCGGCTGCAAATGGTGGGGGGATGGGAATCCTGGGGAAGTGGCAAACCATCTGTCAATTTGACTCGCTGGCAGTGGTTGCTGAATTTCTGGTGGCTGATGTGCCATCTCAGGAGGTCTTATTAGGGTTCGACTTTCTCCACAAGTACGGAGCTGTAGTGGATTTTGAGAAAAATGAATGTAGGATAATGGGCAAACGCCTTCCCCTCATTGTTCCGGCAGACCTGGGAAAGCCTCAAGTCGTCACAATACCTGTGGACACTGTAATTCCCCCCCGCAGTGAAACGATCATCGAAGGTAGAGTGGAAGGCAATATGGGTCCAGGGTGGGAGGGGATGTTGGAACCTGCTGACTCTGTGTCTGAACATTGTAATGTCATGGTGGCCCGGGTGGTTTGTAAAGTAGAACAGGGCTCCCTGCCGGTCCGGGTCATCAATGTCACTGACGAGGCGCTCACTTTGAAGGGTGGGGTAAAAGTGGGCACATTGCATACTGACATAGAGGTGGGGAAAAGGGCAGAGCATATGGGGATGGCAGACAAGGGGGAGGAGTCACCTAAATCTTGGTCAACTGACTCATTGTTAGACCATCTTGGGTTAACACAGAAAGGTTTTGGGGCCCCTGAGTTGGCAGTCATCCGTGATTTACTGTACCAGAATCTAGCAGCATTCAGTACCGGGGACAATGACTTGGGGAGAACTCAGTACACTGCGCATCAGATTGATACAGGTGGAGAGAGGCCAGTGAGGTTGCCCCCTCGGCGTGTCCCACTCCATTTACAACATGAGGTTTCAGAGCAGGTGAAGAAAATGTTAGAGAATGACATTATCCAGCCGTCTCACAGCCCCTGGGCAGCCCCTGTAGTTCTTGTCCGCAAGAAAGACGGAAGTCTCCGCTTTTGTGTGGATTACCGAAAATTGAATGATTTGACTCGTAAAGATGCGTACCCTTTACCCCGCATTGACGATGCTCTTGACATCCTGAGTAAGTCGTGTTGGTTTTCCACTCTCGACTTAGCCAGTGGGTACTGGCAGGTCGAGATGGACCCCCAAGACAGGCCTAAAACAGCATTCACTACGCGCCAAGGCCTTTTCGAATTTAATGTGATGCCTTTTGGCCTGTGCAATAGTCCAGGTACATTTCAGAGGTTAATGGATCTGGTGTTGGCGGACCTACAGTGGGTGACCTCATTAGTCTACTTAGATGACATAATTGTGTTTGGTCGAACATTTCATGAACACGCTGCACGGTTGGACGAGGTGTTAACCAAACTACGGCAGGCTGATCTCAAAGTAAAGCCAGTTAAATGTAACCTATTCGCTACTCAGGTTAAATATTTGGGTCACATCATTTCCGAGCAGGGTGTGGAGGCCGATCCTGCCAAGGTAGATTGTGTGCGACAGTGGCCGGTACCAAAGAACCAGACTGAAGTCAGAAGTTTTGTCGGACTGGCGTCCTACTATAGGAGATTTATGAAAGGTTTTGCCAACATTGCTCGACCCCTGCATCAGCTCACAGAAAAGGGCAGACGGTATAAATGGACGGATGACTGTCAGGCAGCCTTTGAGTCACTCAAACTCAGTTTGATGTCCGCACCTGTTCTCGCCTACCCTGATCCTCACAAACCGTTTATTTTAGACACTGACGCTAGTGATACCGGTATTGGTGCAGTATTGTCACAGGAGGAAGGAGGGCAGGAGCAGGTCATAGCTTACGCCAGTAGGGCGCTGTCCAAACCAGAAAGGAAGTATGCAACCACCAAGAAAGAGCTGTTGAGCATGGTCATGTTTACTCAACACTTTAAACACTACTTGTTGGGCAAAGAATTTGTGCTACGGACAGACCATAATTCTTTGAGGTGGTTGCACAATTTTCAAGGAGTTGAGGGCCAGCTAGCTAGGTGGCTAGAACAGTTAGCCAGGTTCCAATACAAGATTGTGCACCGCCCTGGGCGTGTACATTCTAATGCAGATGCGCTCTCTAGGTTGCCTGCATTTATGTCAGAGCGAGAGGTAGGGGAGTCCCCAGTGACTCAAACTATACGTGCAATACATGCTCGTCGTAAGGAGCCGGCAGAGTCAGAGGAAGGAGATGAGTTGGTGCAGGCTCAGCGAGAGGATGCAGAGTTGCAGCAAATCATTGTTCTTAAGGTGGGGAAGACGGAGTGTGTGCAACCCCCCAGAGAGTTACAGAAATATGCACCAATGTGGGCTCAGCTACAAATGCAAGGTGCTAGGTTGGTGAGGGTACCCCCTAGTAATTCTGATGCAGCTAATCGGGTTCAGGTTGTCCTTCCTAAAACCTTGGTGCCAAAAGTTTTAGAACAGTTGCACAATTCAGTCACAGCTGGTCATTTGGGGGTACAAAAGTTGCAAGCTAAGGTAAAAGATCGGTTCTACTGGCTGGGGTGGTTTGGGGATGTGAAGCGATGGTGTCAGGAGTGTGTAGACTGTGGTTCCCAAAAGATATCTGGACCACAGCGGCGGGCTCCTCTCCAGTCGACGGTAGCATCCAGGCCATTTGAGCGGGTGGCACTGGACATTTTGGGGCCACTACCAGAAACTTCTAATAAGAATAAGTACATCTTGGTTATTGGGGATTATTTCTCCAAATGGACAGAGTCATTCCCCCTCCCTAATCAGGAAGCTCAGACAGTGGCCAAGGTTTTGGTAGAGCAGTGGATTTGTCGACTAGGGACCCCTCGTACCATTCACAGTGACCAGGGAAGACAGTTTGAGTCAAACTTGTTTAAAGAGGTATGTCAGCTGTTAAAGATGCAGAAAACCCGCACGTCGCCCTACCACCCTGAGTCCGATGGAATGGTAGAAAGGTTCAATAGGACATTGATATCGATGCTGTCTTTGTTTGTGGAGGAAAATCAGACAAATTGGGACGTACTGTTGCCGTATGTAATGTTGGCTTATAGGAGCAGTATGCACTCAAGTACTGGGTTTACGCCTTATAAGGTCTCGTTTGGGCAGGAGATAATTCTCCCTGTGGATCTGATGTTGAATCTGGGCAGGGGGGAGACTTTCACTGCAGCTACTGAATATGTATCTAGATTGGCTGACACACTATCCACAGTGGTAGGTGCTGTAAGAGGACATCAGGCCAGGGCCTCAGGTAGACAGAAGGAAAATTATGACGTGAGAGTAAAGTGGCAGTATTATTCAGAGGGGGAGTTGGTATGGGTCCGTTCTAAAGCTAAGAAAAAAGGGGTCTGCCCGAAATTGCAAAGGCGGTTTAAGGGCCCCTATAGGGTCCTAGAGAGAGTGACCGAAGTGTTATATCGGTTGGTGTTAGTCGAGGGAGGACCAGAGATTACGTTGCACTTCAACCGACTCAAACCCTGTCTTTCCCCTGTACCAGAGAGAAACAACCAGGAGGGTGCACCGAGGCAGCAGACGGTGCCTACACAACCTGGGACGTCTGGGACTGCTGGCTGGACCCGTTGGCGAACCCCTGGTTCTACAACAATGTCAGGAGGGGGAGACGTCCAGCAGCCAGACAGAACAGCAGCCCCAAGTCAGGGGGCGGGGGAAAGAGAGAGGCAGACAGGAGGAGCCTCAGCAGGAGACCAGCCTTCAGCAGAACCCGCAGCGGTAACTTCAGCGGAACCGGCAGCAAGGACTCCAGCAGCAGGGACTCCAGGAACCAGCAACCGTCGTGCACGGGAAGGAGAAAGGCAGAGTAGAGGATCAACTATACAAGAGGATGCAGCGACTCCCAGCCCAGACCAGAGAGAACAGCGGGTGTTGTCATCCTCTCGTCAAGGACGGAGACGGAGGTTACCAGGATGGGCCAGTGACTATGACTTTTGGTGACTCAGGGACGAGTCACATTTAAGGGAGGGAGGAGTGTAGTGAACCTGAACTTGGAGTGACGTCAGAAATGACAACTGTCAATCACAGACTGATGGCCACCACCTGAGTGTGAGACGTGCGTCGCGCTGATCACTCACGGCTGGACATGATAGGTTTGAGGAAGGTGAAACTATAAAACTGTCTTGCTCAGTATGATACGGTGTGTCTGGAGAGCGGAGCTCTGTTTATGTTGCTGGCGTTGAGCCAACGATTTGTTTGTGCACTCACTACGGAGGGGGGTGGGTGCCGTTCGCACGCTGTTTAGGGCTGCCGGCGGCGAAGATAGTCAGGGGCTTAGGGCCAGGTTCCTGCGTTAGGCAGGGAGAGAGAAATATAGCGGGGACATAGGAGTGCTCTCGTTCCGTTCTCCAGTTTGGGGCGAGCGGTCTCATACAGTCAACGGAGATCACTCACGGCGTTGGACCGGCGGTGTTTCCCACACACCAACACAGACAAACTAACAGCCGAGCCAACGACACAGCTCCGACCCTGTGGGGGGTCGTTTCCTTGTGGAAAGTTAAGTACATATAGCGCGTTAAAGACATTCAGTCAGTCAGTACATGGATATTATATATTGTGATCATCATAGCCTAATTGTATTGTGTAGAGTATATTGTGTAGGTTTTAATTAGGATGAATTATTAAACTGCTTATGAAATGTATAGATTGAATATTTAATGTTTGGAAAGTCCATCGGCTGATGGCATTCTGTCCATGATTTGTACTGTGCTTTAAAGGGGTTGTAGTGGGTGGGGGAAGGAATCTATATGACTGCATATTTATTATTGTCTATTGTCTAAGAGTGAATTAATAAATGATCCGTGCTGTGAAATAGTACCTGGGTTGTTCTCTTCCATTATTAAATGCTCACAGTTGAAATATTCTGTAGGGCGGGCTCTTTACACTTCTCATACCTGAGACAAGGTTTATTACAATAGATTAACAATATACGTAGACAGGAAACAGGGGGAGAGATGGGGCATTTCGAGGTATAATGTTAGAGTTATGGCTCATTTAGAGGCTAATTTCTGCTTTAATTCATACATAAATATTAGTAGAAATTAGTGAATCAATATATATGATAGTAGAATAGGATAAAAACATTTTTTTTGTTTTGTTTACTGCGTGAGTGAGTGAGTGAGTGAGTGCGTGCGTGCGTGTCTCTGTATCTCTCTCTCTCTCTCTCTCTCTCTCTCTCTCTCACTGTATCTCTCTGTATCTCTCTCTCTCTGTATTTCTCTCTTCATCGATTGGACACGGTGGATGGATTGATGAGAGGAGTCAGAGGCTTTATAAAGTAACTCGATTCCAAACATTCTGCTGTCTCTCTCGTTCTCTCCGGCCGTCGGTTGTACCTTAGATTCTCTGGTTATCTCCCCGATTCCCTCCTGTATACACCTTATAGAGCTGACTCAGCTCTGATTCATTGACAAATCCTTCGTCCTCATCTATACAATAATTGAGACAACGGTAACGATGCAGTCGTGAGCGAGTGCACAGTTCAGTTTGGGTCAAGTCATATAGACCGTGACGCGTGCGGAGCATGGTATACGCCCGTGCTCCGCGGCCGCGATATGTCACCGATGGACACTACCCATGTGCTTTCAACCCAGCTCTGATACGTACGTCACTGACCGACACGGACATCACTGTAGCGGGTATAAATGTATCGCAACGGTAAATGTATATGCTTCGAGTGACAGGTTTAAGTGGTGTGCACGCACATCCCAGGCTAATTCAACGGGTGCTCGAACAAAAAGAACAAACTGCAAAAGTAAGAATACATCTGCACACCGTTTTGAAAGCTCCCCAAACGACCATGAACGATTGAACGACTGACGGACGAACGAACGAACGAACGACTTGAAATGAACGATAGTTCCCATCACTAAAATGAATATTGTTCCTGCCTTCTATGTCTTTTTGTCCCTTTCTTCCGGTCATATGGACACGCACACACACGCGTATGCAAGCCCACACGCGCCCTTTGCACGCACCCATGCACATGCACACGTTCAAAAGCTGTAAATAACCACAATGTATATAGGGGCTGAACAGTTTAAAGTGTTTTGTAAATAGATCTGAGATGCATTAGGGTAGTAGTAGGCCTAGTAAAAGTATTGGAAATAGTAAAGTAAAAGTACCTCAAAATGTTACTTAGCCTAAGTAGGCTTACTAACAAAGTAACAAAACGCCTGTGGTCTCCAAGGATACAGTACATGAGTAAATGCACTAAGTTACTTTACACCACTTCGTACGGCCCTGTGCGGCGTGCGCGCTCTCACATGCACGCACGCGCGCACGCACGCGCGCACGCACGGTGTTCGTATATTTGTGCACTGGTATGAATCATACTGTATGATGATAACATTTTAAAATAAAAATAGCAATGCTTTATACATTTGCTTTCATATTCAAATCAGCTCTGACCTGATATGTTGTTAAAGGAGAAAGATACGCACGCAACACACCAGAGACCGTGCTGATCTGTGCCTCCCGCGTTGATGTATAGATTTAATTATATCCACATGTAGCCGTGAGTATAGAATTCAAGGTCTAATACAGATCATTTATAACCATGAGGCTGGAATGAAAACACCGTCTGGAATCATTTTTCAAAACTGCTGTAGCCTATACTCTCTCTTTATTCCTCCCTCCTTTTTTCCTATCCTTCTCTCTCCAAGAGTCAACCATGACCACCATTTTTGTCTCCACCAGGCCGAAGGCATGGGGAGAGAGTATGTTTTGCACTCCGTCCGTGTGTGTGTGTGTGTCCGTCCTTCCTTCCTTCCTTCCTTCCTTCCGTCCGTCCGTTATCAGCTAATCTCCGCCACCGTTGGCCCGATCCATGTCAAACTTTGCACACACACTCCCTGGATGCCAACAACAAACCTCTGCCCCAAATATTCTTCAACGGCCTGTTATGGCGCCACCATGAGGCCGATTTGGGCAAAACACATTTCTGTAGATTACTCGTACACATTTTATCCATACATCACACAATTCGGTATACACTATCTTCATAGTCATGTGATCAACACGGATCTGCACCATTTCTCATCTTCCATCCTGATTGGCTAAGATTGGCTTCCAAAGCTCACATGATTGGTCCGTTTCGAACAAAATGCCACAAATCACAAACACAGTGTGCAATTTCCGTGAAATTATACACGCACATTTACACTAGGCCGAGGACGACATGCCACTCATTTTTTTCCAAATCGGCCTCATGGTGGCGCTATAACAGGCCAATTCCTGTTTTTAGCTATAACTGCATCGATCTGTATACAACTTATGTATGCGCACTCCCTAGAGGCCATGGAAAAACATTGTCTCTGCATCCCTCCACATCTGCCGGTTATAGCGCTACCATGAGGCCGATGTCTGCAAAACACATTGCTTATGTTAGTCGCACAGATTTCATCCAAAGCTCATGCAAATCGGTATATATGATCTCTGTAGTCATGTGATCAAGACGAGTCCGTTTGATTTCTCAGATTCTACACTGATTGGCTAAGATTGCCTTCCAAAGTCTTCAGGAGTGGCCCGTTTTGTACAAAATGCTGCACATGTCCTGCTCATCCAGAATTCTATCCTCAGAGATGCTATGAGTGATCTGGCTCTGCATTTCCTCAACAAAATGAAGAAAATTGTTGCAAAAAACAAACAAACATGTTTATATCACTCCTAAACATTTTGCCAAACATCACACACACTCCTATCCTCCTGGTGGAGACCTGTGCCCAGAAGGGCACTTTTTCTAGTTATTTTTATTTTCATTTCAGGGAAAGCCATGCCTCCTAATGCATGTATACTATGTCCCAAGTATCATGTCTATTGAAGCAGGAGGTGTCTTGACAATGTTTCATGAAAAAGGAAGGGATGTCCGCACACTGAGTTGTAGCTCCCAGGAAGATTTATTTATTTGTTACGTTTCGACCTCTGTGGGTCTTCGTCAGGTATGAGTACACAACATCAAGAGGCGTATTATATACAACAGCATATGGGCAGGTCAACAATGAACAAGCTCTGTTGCAATGAAGAAAATCAAGATAGACACGCCCACGGCCACCGCATCAGAAAGGATGAGGCTGCAATCAGCATGTAGGGCATGTCTAGCTAAGGACTCTATATATATATAAATATATTGAAAATAGTGGCTCTAAGGCCAACTCTTTAGAAGCCAAAAGAAAAGTATAAAGGTGCAGACATAGTTAAAAGTAAGCTGCAAACCAATAAGAACATTGCAAAGGATACAAATACTGCCTACAGGATGAGACCAAAATATAATAGCAAAATATATAATAGGGTACTGTAATTACAGTACAAAATAATGAGGACATAGCATAGGGACAAAGAATGGCAATAACACAAATAATACACAAGTTAAAAAGATAAAACATAAAAAGAAAGAATTCATTAACCCAGAAATGGCTTGACATCAAATTCCTCATTAAGCCCTTGAGGCGCCATAGTGTTGAATGTATAAATGTAAAAAGCTTCACGTTGGAGTAGGAGTCGATTATGGTCACCACCCCGAGGGGTCTCTCTACTTTTTCAATGCCCACTATTTTAAAGTAGAAATATTATGTCCCATTTTTCTAAAATGGGCTGCGGCTGGATTTTTCTCGTCGCCACATCTGATATTACTTCTATGTTCACTGATACGTGTGCGTAGGGCTCTGCTAGTTTTGCCAACATAGGCTAAGCCACAGGGGCATTTAATAAGATAAACAACTAAAGTGGTGGAACATGTGATGACACCTCTTATTGCCATCTCTTTGCCACTGTGGGGATGTGTAAAGTATTTGCTTTTAGACGTGAAGCTGCATTGAGCACAATTAGAACATTTATAATTGCCAGGAGGAATGTCTGAAAGGAAAGTACGACTAGTAGTCGGGGGAGTTTAAGAGTGGACAAGTTGGTCTCTTAGATTAGGGGAGCGTCTAAAAACCAATTTAGGGGGATCTTTGAAAACTTGTTTAAGTTTAGGATCAGTCTGAATGATATGCCAGTGTTTATGTAGGATCCTTCTGAATTCAAAGCCCATAGAGGAGTATCTAGTAATACAGAAAGGGGAATTATCTTTTGGTTTAGTGCGTGTAAATCCATTCTGGTTTGTACCCCCTTGTAAGAAATATATTTGTTAAATCAACTGCTTGCCTTTGATAACTCTGATCTGAACTACAGACTCTCCTGGCCCTATGGAACTGGCTTATAGGCAGACTCCTAATAAGGTGACCAGGGTGAAAGCTATTCCCACTAGAAAGTATTCCTATCTGTGGGTTTACGGAATAGATCCGTCTGAAGGGAAGTCCCCTCTTTTATCACCAAAACATCCAAAAAACTGATCTGAGAGTCACTATAGACTCCAGAGTAAAGTTAGGGTGTTCAATGCATGAATTCAAATAATCATGAAAAAGACCCAAGTTCGCAGCTGTATTATTCCAAATAAGGAATATGTCATCTATGTAGCGTTGATAGGAAAGAATAGAAGAATAAAAAGGATTAGCCTCAGAGTTTAGAATAAAGGAAAGCTCAAAAAGGCCCATATAAAGGTTAGCATAGTTAGGAGCCATCGTACTGCCCATGGCTGTGCCCTTAGTTTGAAGGTAAAAGTCATCTCTAAATTTGAAATAGTTTGTAGTGAGCACAAGTTCGGTAAGTTCACAAATACAAGCAGTACTGGGTTTCTCTAAAGGGTCTCTTTGTCTGAGAAAGTGGTTAACAGCCTCCACACCACCACCGTGGGGAATGTTAGTATAGAGGCTGGCAACATCTAGTGTAGCCAAAAGGCACTCTGGGGGTACTTCAATGGCTTTCAATTTATTAATAAAATCAATGGAGTCTCTAGTATAAGAAGAAAGAGAAACGACCCATAGTTTTAACAAGTGATCTACAAAAGTTGAAATGTGGTTTGTGTTGATCTAAGTTGGTTTTTAGACGCTCCCCTAATCTAAGAGACCAACTTGTCCACTCTTACACTCCCCCGACTACTAGTCGTACTTTCCTTTCAGACATTCCTCCTGGCAATTATAAATGTTCAAATTGTGCTCAATGCAGCTTCATGTCTAAAAGCAAATACTTTACACATCCCCACAGTGGCAAAGAGATGGCAATAAGAGGTGTCATCACATGTTCCACCACTTTTTTTGTTTATCTTATTAAATGCCCCTGTGGCTTAGTCTATGTTGGCAAAACTAGCAGAGCCCTACGCACACGTATCAGTGAACATAGAAGTAATATCAGATGTGGCGACGAGCGAAATCCAGTCGCAGCCCATTTTAGAAAAATGGGACATAATATTTCTACTTTAAAATATTGGGGCATTGAAAAAGTAGAGAGACCCCCTCGGGGTGGTGACCATAATCGACTCCTACTCCAACGTGAAGCTTTTTACATTTATACACTCAACAAGGCTAATTTGGTTTCAGACGATACTTAATATGTATCGCGGGAAGGCTCGCCAGAACCGGCCCCGCCCCCCTGGGCGCGTTCCCGGGGGTCTGGATGTTTCGGGAACGCCCCGGGGGACCCCCACACGCACGCACACACTGCACACGCAATCAGGGTCAACTTTTTTCTCCATGGCTTTCCCAATACGTTGCTATTTGTTTTAGTGTCCTTTCTATGCTCTGTGTGTGCATTTGTTAATGTGTGTGCGTGCATCCATGCATGCCTGCGTGTGTGCGTGCATGTGTTGCAACTGGCTGCGTGACAGATTGCTCAGACAATTGCTATTAACACGCAAGGAAAGTATAGGACAAAAATACTAACGTCTGTCTCCTCAACAATCCATTCACCTTAACATACACATGCAAACGCACGCACACACACGCACACGCTCATGCGCACGCATGCTCACACACACACACACACACACACACGCACGCACGCAAGCACTTCACGCAACCACACGTGTACGCATTCACGCAGTGAGGCAGGTGGCTTCATCCGTTTTCGTCATTTTCAGGTCTCGCTTTTGTAAAGTTAACAACACTGGCCTGAGGAGATAAAGAAAGACTGTGTTTTTTCCATAAAAAATTCAATGTCACAAACACAATGAAGCACGCACACGCACACACACACACACACACACACTGGAGAAAGGGCCAGAAATCACCAAAATGTCTAACCCTGTTTCATGGTTTTGGTCCAATTCTTCATATTTGTAACTATGTATTTCTTTATTGCAGTATTGACGCTTTTACTTGAGTAAAAACATTTGAGTACTTTTTCCACCACAAAATTAAGAGAAGCCGTTTGTCATGTCATGTGTTGACCACATAGGCAGTGGTTGAAAGTAACTAAGTACATTTACCTAAGCAATGTATGGATGCGTTGACCAACTTGACCACAGGGGGTGCATGTTTGTTCCGATGCCTTAACAGTCCGACATTAGTCCGACACCCGACCCAAAACCCTAACCTAAACCTATAGCCTCACGGGGAAGCCACGGGTGAGTTTTAACCCGCCACGCCTGTGTTGGACTATTGCACGTCAGACTGTTAGTGGACCAACGTACGTGGCCCGACCACATGGACCTCAGACTTTTGAATGAAATGTCAAAATGAATGCCTACAAGGATGTTTGAACAAGCGATCAAAGCTTTCCCCTCAAGCATGATGAAAAAATAGAAATGAACTCTGTTGCCATGGCAATGGACCGCAGAGAAACCATCTGATCACCCGCTATGACACAATACGATAAATTATTGCGAACGTGGTTCTATTCTAATCTCTCCATGTGTCTGCGGGCTGCACCGGCCAGCCGGCCGGGCTGGGGGGGGGGGGTGTGATGATGACATGTCTTGAATGAAAAATGTGAAGTGTCTGAATGAGATCACAAGAAACGACAACAATGGCAGAACCGCCACGGCTCCCTCAGAGAGATAAAAGATAAAAGACTGATCAGAGCGTTTGGAGAAAAATAGGTCACATCAGGATGTCGATAATAGAAAGCTGCAACCCCCCCCCCCCCCCCCCCCCAAGTATGTGTGTGTGTGCCGAGCTGATTTGGGACGTTATAGCCATTAACACAATCAGTGCACAATAGGAGCTCTGGGGTGCCGGAAAGATATGGCCGCTTTTACTCGGAAACCCATGACCCGGAAACAATCCGCTCAAAAAAGATCTCTTTACATTGCTAGCTTACATTGCTATCGTTTGAATGTATACGATATATGATCCAAAAAGCGTTCATATTTTGCGGGAGAGACGGATGAGGAGCAGAAATGAAGCGCTAGTATATCGATCCGTTCAAAACCACGGAGAGCGCCCCTGGATTAGGAGAGACGAGTCATTCTTTCTGCCGCGCTAACAGCTAAATCAACGGTAAGCTAACACGAGCCGAGAGTGTAGCATACGGTAGCCGAAAGGCAAACTGAAAAATAAAAAAGGAGAAAATTCAGAATATTCTTATCTCGCCCCGTATCATTGAGGATGCGCTAGGACGTCTGAGGACGTCGTATGTACGCGTCGATTGGGACCCCTAGGACGTGTGGCGACGTCCTACGGACGGAAACAGTTAAGACCCGATTCTACAAAATGTTTCTGTATCAGTGGTGCTCAAACCTTTTCAGGTCAAGAAGCCCTAGAATTATGTATGTATTTGGCCGCCTACGTCCATCTCAAAATATATGTTGTTCCGGGGACCGCACCCTCCCAGAAGCAAAATAATATTTGCGTTAAAAAATGTTTGCTGCATGGGAAATTCCCTGAAAAAGGCAACTTGTTGCCGAAACGTTGGAAAAATAAAAATAATTATGGCATCGTGACCTCTCTCCTTTCTCAGTCATAGTTTTATCTCCTGCGGTCAGCACCTCCCCACTACTGGTGTGCGCTCCTACCTTCCTGTTTGCTACATGGGAAATAAAATATTTGCATGCATTTTCGAGATTTTGCCAAAAATTGCAGATCTTATTTTTCAATAGCTATAACGTTTACAATAATGGTTAAACTAAGTTGGTTAAAAAGCTACGGCAACACAGATGCGTTCCACATCTTAATGTCTTAATTTAGACCTGAGGACGATTCTAATGCCTTCTAAATCCTGACAAGTTTCTGAAAAACCTATGTTTCTGTGTCAGTGGTTCTCAAACTATTTCATGTCAAGGACCCCAAAAATGATATGAAATTGTTATTATGTTGTTCCAGGGACCCCCACCGAAGCAAAGATTTGAGTTAAAAACTCTCGCTCTGAAAGAATATATATTCAAAGATGTACGCCACATTTTCACGAAAAAATAAATAAATAGCAGATCTACAAGCTAGTGCCGCGCTACGAGCTTGTAGATCTGCTATTTTTCAATAGCTAAATTATAACAGAATGCTTAAAACACCCAAAGGGGTTCCCGCCCATGATGGTTTAAAGCCATAAGATGACTCATAATAATTATTGCCTCTCGTTGCCAAGCACTTGGCAACAATCAGCGCACAACCCGCTCGCCTCTGAGGCAATTACTAACCGAGACGTTATTCTGGTGTGCCAAAGACAGACGTAACTGTTTACGGCCATGGAAGTTTCCTCTGAAGACGGACCAAACTATTTATGGCCATGGAAGTCCCTCGGTAGCATTGGAAAAGTATTTTAACGTTAACTGATGATTTGTATAGATGGATATCCTGTGAAATGTCATAGATTTGCAGCGTCGTCAGGTTTTTGGGGTCGTTTTTCAGCTCTGTGAGTTGTTGCTGTGGCGGTTTGGCAGCAGATTAAGTTATTCAGAGAGAGAGAGAGAGAGAGAGAGAAAAAACGCCTTCTAAATCCTTCTAAAGGTTTTCTGGTGAAAAAAAATCTAATATTTATTACAAAAGTATTTTAACGTTAACTGATGATTTGTATAGATGGATATCCTGTGAAATGTTATAGCTTTGCAGCGTCGTCAGGTTTTCAGTCATAGTCGTTTTTCAAACAGCTCTGTGAGTTGTTGCTGTGGAGGTTTGGCAGCAGATGAAGTTATTCAGAGAGAGAGAGAGAGATTTTGATTGATTGAAGAATGTATTAACAGTTTGCAGAATTACAGTACATTTCAAGCACAAACTCAATACAAAGGCTGTTAACTGTGAGTGGACGACCCAATTAAGCATTACACTTGTTTCCAGCATGACCATGCCGCAGTATTTGCCAGCGTCCACCTCTTGTTTGATGTGGTCGCTCAAATAGAGAAGGCATGTGTCAGTGGAGTGGGATGTTCTGAAGCCAGATTGGAACTCGTACAATAATTTATTAGTGGCAAGATACTTTTCAACCTGTTCATAGACTATTTTTTCCATCACTTTCGAGATGGAACTAAGAATAGAAATAGGGCGGTAGTTGCCGGGGTCTAATTTACTCCCTTTCTTGTGCAAGGGGGTTACTTTGGCCAGTTTGAAATCTTGGGGGACCTGTCCCTGTTTGATGGAGAGGTTTACTATGTGGGTGATGATTGGAGCTATAGAGATGGCTGAGTCTCTGATAAATTTGGAGGGAATGTTGTCATGGCCTGTGGCCTTGTGGGGTTGGAGGGCACTCAGTTTCTTAATTACCTCATCAGTTGTTACCATAACTAGTTTAAAATCGTCTTTACAAACACCTAGGTTTCTGTAGAAGGTTGTAATGTGCTCTACACCAAAGAGCCCAGAGTGGGAGGGCAGTTTGTTAACCAGAGTTGTTGCTATGTTTGTAAAGAAGATATTCAAGTAGTTGGCCACATCAAGGTTGTCAGTGATGAGAGTGTTGTCCGATTTGATGTTTATGTTTGAAAACCTGGTTTTTAGTTTCTGACCATAGCCTAGTTGATTGTTTAGTAGCTTCCAGAGCTCATGAGGATTGTTTTTGTTTTCCTGTGCTTTATCATTGATGAAGTTACTTTTAGCTGATTTGGTCATGGCAGTTACACTGTTTCTTAGCTTGATTCGTTGGGTATTTAGGTTGTTCAAACGAGCTTGGCGAACACTGTCGAAGCGCTTGGCTAGCTTTGACTTGCATTTTAGAAATTCAGAGCATTTTTTGTCTCTGGCTTTCATTGCAGCCAGTATGTCCGAATTCATCCATGGTTCCGAGCGGGTTTTGCCCCTGGTGGTTCTCAAAGGAGCCATGTTGTTCAGTACTGATGTATATTTGGTTTTGAAGCCAAGCCAAGCTTCTTCGACAAGTGTGCTTTTAAGCTCATCGGACCAATCCAGACTCTCCAATACTTGGTTAAAGACCTCACTAGAGTAGTTTTTGAGGTCCCTTGATATGACTGTTTTGTGGCAGCCGGTCTTAAGTTTTTGTATTTTGCGGGTACAGAATATCATAAAATGATCACTAAGCCCACATACAATAACCCCTTTCTTGGAGATTCTGGATTTGTCCGAGGACAGAATGAGATCAATGACAGTTTGAGTAGAATCACACACTCTAGTGGGTTGGGTAATTAGCTGACTGACACTATGTAGATCACAGAACTTACTGAATGACTTAAACACAGGTGCTTCCTTACGTTGCATGTCTGTATTGTAGTCGCCAATCAGGATTTTCTCTACACATTCCTCCTCAGCTAAGCACCCCTCAAGTATATCATAGAACCCATGTTGGTCAGGCGGTCTGTAGACGGTGCCCACTAATACCGATTTAGCCTTTTTGAAAATTAATTCAACCCACACAGTTTCAATTTCATCATGCTGTAAATCAGTACGAGTAACATATTCAGTGTCTTTGTGAATATACATACATACACCACCACCATGCCTGTTTCTGTCGTTTCTGATCAAAGAATAGTTCTCTATTTCAACTTCTGGGTCTTTGGTTGACTCATCAAGTTTAGTTTCAGAGAAGCTAATGATGTTCGCTTTACCGCATTGAAACATATGTCTGATTTCAGCAATTTTGGGTCCAAGGCTGTTGACATTCAGGTGAAAGATATGTAGTCCGTTGGCTCTGACTATGGTGCTTATTTCCTCCGTGGTGAAGTAGGGGAGCGGAGGGCCATTGTTGATGTCTGTAGTAGCCGCGGGTTGCCGTGGGGGGAGGGTGGGGGGTGCGTGGGGGTCGTCGTGGGGTGGCGGGAGTGGGGGAAGGGGTCCCTCGTCCAGGTTTGTTGTGGGCTCTGGTGGGGTTGATTGAGCCATGGTGTCGACCGGAAAAATAGCAGGTAAAGTATCACGGTGTGGCCGATTGGGTCCGTCTCCAGCCGCGTTGTCCCCTGTGGTTGGATGTGGAGACTCGTCACGCCTGTAGATGGTGGTGTTGACCGTGTCTTGTGCCTCGTCTGCCGCCGACGTTAGATCACTCCTCCGCATCCTGCTGTTGCCTGGGACGTGCTCGGCTCTTGCGAATATAATATCCACAACCGGGACATCAGCGTGTATATTCAGCGTGGGTGTGCAGGTTGGCTGGTGAGGAAGGATGCCAGCGGAGTTGTTGTTGTTGGTCGTCGCCTGGCTGGTCGACATTGGTGTTGTTGTGTCGACGGCGATTCCATTGTTCTCCACCGATACCTGTCCACTCCGGAGCAGTCTTGTCATTTGTCGTGTGTTCACGGGACCAGGGTTACTTTCGATGTCGCCAGACAGTAACAAAATAATGAAACAGAAAGATCTCTTCACTTTGCTAAACTGGAGCTTGTCTCTTCGGAGAGAGAGAGAGAGAGAGAGAGAGCAAAAAGTGGAATCCATCTACAGTGATGAATCTGTTTGTGTAAATAAGGAGGGGGAGAGTTGTTTCTGTTGACTTGTTCAACACCAGACATTTCAAGACGCAATGTCAAGCCCCATGCAGGTCACCGATGGAAGTGAAGACTTTGGTCCTAACCCTAACCCTATATTTAAGACAGACTGAGGCCGATTCAAAAATAAAAAAACGCCTTCTAAATCCTTCTAAAGGTTTTCTGGTGGGGGAAAAAAATCTAATATTTATTACAAAAAAAAGATTTTTTAATATAATCCATTTGAAGCATTGTAGAAGGAAAATACATCGCATGGATGCACCTGGGACGTATCCTCAGTGATGTATCCCAAATGTCATCAGGGTTTCGGGTCTCGCAACATCATACCCTCACTCATGGTGACCCAGCGGGGTGATCAAGTCCCGACTTACGTCCCCCACAATCAGTCCCACTAGGGAAGGACAGGGCCACACAGTCCGTTGGAACCACTCTGGATCTACTCTGCCGGGACTGGAGGCACAATTCTGGCATGTGGAAGGACTATAGGCTCTGTGGGTTGACTCCTGTCCGGGCCTATAGCTCCTATGTCTTTGTGACGCAAATATTTGAATGTATATTCTTTCACAGTGAACGTTTTTAACTCACGTATTTGCTTCTGGGAGGGTCCCTGGAACACTTTTTCAGATGGGGGTCCGTGACCAATTACATCTCATTTTGTGTGGGTCCTTGACATGAAATAGTTTGAGAACCACTGATATAGTAGCCTGGAACTCACCTATGCTTTTTTATGGCATAGGCAGCTCCCGGCAGGATCCGCCGGGAGAAACTATGCGCAGCTGCTAGACATGAGACTAATTAATTAGAGCGACAGAGAGAGGGAGGAGTGTGTGTGTGTATATGTGTGCGTGTGTGTGTCAATTTAACAAAGGTGCAGACGATCAGAAATCAGCAGAGAGTGAGTGATGTTGGCACTACTCTATGCCGAATTGAAGTGGACTCGGACCCAGACTTTTTTTTTCTCCCTGCAGGAAATAAAAACGTCTGGGTTTCCGAGGTATACTGATATAGAAACATTTCAGAAAACTGTCATGGGATTTTGTAGAATTCTGGCCTCAGTCCTCTTACATGGGTTACTGAGGCATCTCAGACGTGTGAGCTTCAGCTCGTGAAAAAGGGAAGGAGACGTGGGAGAGAAGTTAAAAAGCTGAGGAGATGAGAGGCTTTTCCAACCAATATAATGAAATAACGAGCGGGAGAGAAGTTATATATGGAGGGAGACAGCAATGATGTTAAAAAAGTTTTCCGCAGCCTCCGTTTTAAAGATTTATGAAGGCAAAGTGTGTCATGTAGGTTCATTTTTTAATAAACTAAGTCAAGCTTGAACGTTGAGAGAGGGAGGGAGGGAGAGAGAGAGAGAGAAAGAGAGAGAGAGAGAGAGAGAGAGAGAGAGAGAGAGAGAGAGTCAAAATAGTTTATCAGTTTTAGCCGATATAATGTCGTAATAATTATGTTGAAGAATACAAAAATAAAAAGCCTGTATAAAAGCCTTTGATGGAGCCTGCAGATTCTAGCAGTGGTTTCTGGGAAGCTTCTCAAAAGGGTCCACGAGTTGGAACATTGTTTAAAAATACAATGAAGCTGAGAATAACACACAGAGGCCAGCCGGGTGCTCGCAGCACATTAATATACGTCTCGGGAATGTACGGGTCTTCCAGGATCAACAGGAATATAATATAGACCTAATACAAGAAAGGGAGATCAGATCACTCGATGGAAAGTTTTTGGAGGAGAGGAAGTGCAATTCAAAACAAAGTTTGTTTCATAAAGGCCAACTTGTTTCGACCTCTCAAAGAAGTGCAGTTTCTGTTGTGGATATGGGCCAACATTTCAATAGAAATATACTACATTCTAGCGGTTTATGTTGTGGATTATGGGCCAACATTTCAATAAAAATACTACATTCTAGCTGTTTCTGTTGTGGATATGGGCCAACATTTCAATAAAAATACTACATTCCAGCTCTTTATGTTGTGGATATGGGCCAACTTTTCAATAATGGTGCGTCCCTAGTTTTTTGGAATGAAGTAGCATATTGCTTTTTCAAAGTGTTTATATGCCTGTAATCCTCGGTGCCACACTCCCTCTGCCAACCTGGGGAGTGCTCCGAACTGAGCTCACGCTTCCTTCAATGCACGAGGAGTCCAAGCCGTTTATTTTCACCTGACAGAGGGGAGTTTCCCCGGGTTGGACGGTCACGTAGCGTAGCGCATGGAAGGAACACGTTATCAAACCACCATGTTGTCAAATGGTGGTCCGTGGCTCAAATGAACAAAAAATAAATGGACCTTGATATCGTCACCTTATTAAACTAATTGCCTAAGTCATTTTCTCAAGGTTTTCAGGAAACACAAAAAACTGTGCCAAATGTAGAATATATTATATTTCTTAATTATTTAAATTCCAAAAAATATGAAAAAATATGACTATTGACATACAAATAAAGGTGTATGTCAATCATGTAACATGTAAGGATAAAATGACTTAGGCCAATATCTGAACATGCCATTTTAACTTAGGCAATTATAAACCTTATTTAGGCCAAATTACTTCTGCAGTAAGTGACTTAGGCAAAATGTTTTTATTCCAATTATTTTTAATAGACCATGGTTTTAGGGTCAGCCACAGAGTGTGTAAAATAATATCAGAGCACAAAGACATTTGATAGTGAATGGGAGTGAATGGGACTGAATGGGAGTGAATGGGAGGTACTGTTACTATGGGACTGATACTATGGGAGTGAATGGGAGTGAATGGGAGTGAATGGGACTGAATGGGAGGTAGTTACTATGGGAGTGAATTGGAGGTACTGTTACTATGGAACTGATACTATGGGAGTGAATTGGACGGAATGGGAGTGAATTGGACTGAATGGGAGTGAATGGGAGGTACTGTTACTATGGGAGTGAATGGGAGTGAATGGGAGTGAATGGGAGTGAACGGGAGTGAACAGGAGTGAATGGGAGTGAATGGGAGTGAATGGGAGTGAATGGGAGTGAATGGGAGGTACTGTTACTATGGAACTGATACTATGGGAGTGAATGGGAGTGAATGGGATGAATGGGAGTGACAGTCCCATAGTAACAGTAGCTCCCATTCACTCCCATTCAGTCCCATTCACTCCCATTCACTCCCATTCAGTCCAGTTCACTCCAAATCACTCCCATAGTAACAGTACCCCCCATTCACTCCCATAGTATCAGTATCAGTGTTTAAAATAATATCAGAGCACAAAGACATTTGATACTGAATGGGAGTGAATGGGAGTGAATGGGACTGAATGGGAGTGAATGGGAGGTACTGTTACTATGGGACTGATACTATGGGAGTGAATGGGAGGTACTGTTACTATGGGACTGATACTATGGGAGTGAATGGGAGGGAATGGGACTGAATGGGACTGAATGGGAGGTAGTTACTATGGGAGCGAATGGGAGTGAATGGGAGGTACTGTTACTATGGGACTGATACTATGGGAGTGAACTGGACTGAATGGGAGTGAATTGGACTGAATGGGAGTGAATGGGAGGTACTGTTACTATGGGAGTGAATGGGAGTGAATGGGAGTGACAGTCCCATAGTAACAGTACCTCCCATTCACTCCCACTCACTCCCATTCACTCCCATTCACTCCCTTTCACTCTGAATGGGAGTGAATGGGATGAATGGGAGTGACAGTCCCATAGTAACAGTAGCTCCCATTCACTCCCATTCACTCCCTTTCAGTCCAGTTCACTCCCATTCACTCCCATAGTAACAGTACCCCCCATTCACTCCCATTCACTCCCATAGTATCAGTCCCATAGTAACAGTACCTCCCATTCACTCCGATTCAGTCCCATTCACTCCCATTCACTTCCATTCACTCCCATTCATTCCCATTCACTCCCATTCACTCCCATTCACTCCCATAGTATCAGTCCCATAGTAACAGTACCTCCCATTCACTCCTATAGTATCAGTCCCATAGTAACAGTACCTCCCATTCACTCCCATAGTATCAGTCCCATAGTAACAGTACCTCCCATTCACTCCCATTCAGTCCCATTCAGTCCCATTCACTCCCATAGTATCAGTCCCATAGTACAGTGCCTCCCATTCACTCCCATTCAGTCCCATTCATTCCCATTCACTCCCATTCATTCCCATTCAGTCCCATTCAGTCCAATTCACTCCCATTCAGTCCCATTCACTCCCATAGTATCAGTCCCTAGTAACAGTACCTCCCATTCACTCCCATTCACTCCCATTCTATCAGTCCCATAGTAACAGTACCTCCCATTCACTCCCATTCAGTCCCATTCGCTCCCATTCAGTCCCATTATATCAGTCCCATAGTAACAGTAACTCCCATTCACTCCCATAGTATCAGTCCCATAGTACAGTACCTCCCATTCACTCCCATGCAGTCCCATTCACTCCCATTCTATCAGTCCCAAAGTAACAGTACCTCCCATTCACTCCCATTGAGTCCCATTCACTCCCATTTTGAAAGGTGTGTTAAAATGGCCTAAGTCACATTTTATTATGACTTAGGCAAAATAAAATGGCCTAAGTCTCACTCTTGACATAGGCCATTTTTTAATAGGGTGTAACAGGAAGGCCTTTTACGTTAGGGCTTAGGCGATTTTACCAGAGGTGGCCAGCATCACCAGGAGTTGATTTAGGCCAAAAACTCATTTTAAGCAAAAAATGACTTAGGCCATTAGTTTAATAAGGTGACGATATGAAGAAGTTTGAAAACCACATGGGTATAGTGCATGTTTGAACTTCTAGCAGATCAGCAGGTTTGAGTATAGCGTTGACGATGAGCACCTATTGACTATGTATGAATGATTCCACCAGTGTGTGTCACAGTGTGTGTGTGTGTGTGTGTGTGTGTGTGTGTGTGTGTGTGTGTGTGTGTGTGTGTGTGTGTGTGTGTGTGTGCATGCGTGCGTGAGTGTTTATGGATCTTGCTGACACTTTGAAACGTATAAATCAGAGCAATTTGATATAAATGCTTATTTTCTTCTGTCACAGTAATCATCCGTCTGTGTTAGTGTCGAGTCCACCGATATTTATACGTATTGCATTTCCATAAAGAAACTGTATACTATAGCTGAGAGAGACAGATGAAGCATCGACCCCTTAGCTGAGAGACAGATGAAGCATCGACCCCTTAGCTGAGATACAGATGAAGCAGGGACCCCCTTAGCTGAGAGATAGATGAAGCAGGGACCCCTTAGCTGAGAGACAGATGAAGCATCGACCCCTTAGCTGAGAGACAGATGAAGCATCGACCCCTTAGCTGAGAGACAGATGAAGCAGGGACCCCCTTAGCTGAGAGACAGATGAAGCAGGGACCCCCTTAGCTGAGAGACAGGTGAAGCAGGGACCCCTTAGCTGAGAGACAGATGAAGCAGGGACCCCCTTAGCTGAGAGACAGATGAAGCAGGGACCCCCTTAACTGAGAGACAGATGAAGCAGGGACCCCCTTAGCTGAGAGACAGATGAAGCAGGGACCCTTTAGCTGAGAGACAGATGAAGCAGGGACCCCCTTAGCTGAGAGACAGATGAAGCAGGGACCCCCTTAGCTGAGAGACAGATGAAGCAGGGACCCCTTAGCTGAGAGACAGAGGAAGCAGGGACCCCCTTAGCTGAGAGACAGATGAAGCAGGGACCCCCTTAGCTGAGAGACATATGAAGCAGGGACCCCTTAGCTGAGAGACATATGAAGCAGGGACCCCCTTAGCTGAGTTCCCCTAATCCCAAATGCTGAATGGAGTAGAACTCTACTTCAGTCTCGCCAGTCGCTACGAGTTGGAATAGAAGATAGAAATACCAAACAAACTATTCTTAGGAGCTAAACTACGGCGCATCAAGGCTTTTATTGGGTACGCCCTAAAACTATGATGCACTTGATCACGGGGAATTATTTTGGGTAGCTCTGGTTCCGGTTTGGTGGTTCTGGCCCGATGACTATACAAACAAACCCCCCCCACCTCTCTCTCTCTCTCTCTCTCTCTCTCTCTCTCTCTCTCTCTCTCTCGCTCTACAAAATGGATAACTGTAAATAAGAATCACAGCTGCTTTTCGACCACTCTACTCTATCATCTCTATCAAAGGCTTCTCTCTGTGGCATGTGTGTGTGTGTGTGTGTGTGTGTGTGTGTGTGTGTGTGTGTGTGTGTGTGTGTGTGTGTGTGTGTGTGTGTGTGTGTGTGTGTGTGTGTGTGTGTGTGTGTGTGTGTGTGTGTGTGCGCGTGCACAACCCACTTGTGTCGGCGATGTCACTGTGAGTTGCAGTGAGGAACAGATGTCTCCAGTTAGGAAGGGTGCAGCGAAGTACACACACACACACACACACACACACACACACACACACACACACACACACACACACACACACACACACACACACACACACACACACACACACACACACACACACACACACACACACACACACACACACACACACACACACACACACACAGTGCAGGCAGGCAGGCAGTATATGATTGAATTAATTTGCTGAATCTAATAGAATCCACTAGGGGAGTCTTTCACAGACATATGGCCCCGACACATAAATATCAACATTTCTCCTCTACATGTTTTCAGGAAAAAAGGAAAAAATGTCACAACATGTAGCTCTAAGTGCAAATGCAATACGGAAGACCTCTCTGTATAGTCTGGTACAGATTCCATCTCTTCAAGTTTCCCTGATCTTTTCAGGAAGGTTTTCTGAAAATGTTTTCCCTGTAGGTTTTATTCACTGATTACTTAATTAGCCTAATGCTAATTCTACTGCTTTGCTACTGAAAAGAAGTGTCGAGAGGAGCTCTATGAATTCAGGGAATCTGAATAGAATTAACATATAACACCTTGGCACATATGCTTCCCTTTCTCACTGACAATGTGCTGACAATTCACTGACAATCTACTGAACTGTTCTGTTTCTGACAATGCACTGACAATCTACTGAACTGTTCTGTTCCTGACAATGCACTGACAATCTACTGAACTGTTCTGTTTCTGACAATGCACTGACAATCTACTGAACTGTTCTGTTCCTGACAATGCACTGACAATCTACTGAACTGTTCTGTTTCTGACAATGCACTGACAATCTACTGAACTGTTCTGTTTCTGACAATCTACTGATCTGTTCTGTTCCTGACAATGCACTGACAATCTACTGAACTGTTCTGTTTCTGACAATGCACTGACAATCTACTGAACTGTTCTGTTTCTGACAATCTACTGATCTGTTCTGTTTCTGACAACGCACTGACAATCTACTGAACTGTTCTGTTTCTGACAATCTACTGAATTGCCAATGGCAGGACATGTGAAGTTCTCAAACGGCACATCTGTATAGTCTGGTATAGTCTGCATCACGTCCGTTGTACCACGCTGTCTAAAATCCTTCATTCACAAATCCAAGCAGTACTAACCAATCACATTCTACAAACAATCTGCAGCCAGCCAATCAGCGACTGGGCTCCGTTCTTATAGGCCGAAGTGGTGAGTGTATGTTTAGTAATAATAATCCAAATCTACAAAGTAACTATAAAACTGTCAAATAAATGCAGTGGGTTAAAAGTAGATGCTAAAATATCCCTGAAGAGTTTCTGATACATGATAAATATTTAATCAAGATCCTCTTAGCAACAAGTAGGAAAGCGATCACACGGCGCTGGTACCAACAGGACCCACCAACGAAAGAACAATGGATGGACATTACTGAGGAACTGTATGTTATGGAAAAACTAACATTCATACTTAGACTACAAGAGGATAAGTTCTATAAAAAGTGGGAAAAGTGGGATCTCTTCTCTCAGCCTAGCGATAATACAAGAGGATTTCAATGAATGTATCTTGTAATATGAAAAATGCAGCCTTGTCTTTTGTTTTTGTCTTCCTCCTTTTGTTCTTTTTTTTTTCTTATTGCCTTTTTGGTTTGTTTTGTTGTCTTTTCATCAATAAAAATTAAGTGAAAAAAAAGAAAAAAAAGGTAGATGCTAGTTAGATAGGTGACCTTCACACCAGAAAGCTTTACTGCGATTAAAACTAATCCTGCTACACATTGTCGGAAAGTGCGCTTCGTTTGGCAGGTGTGAACCCTCATTCGAATCCTAATGCTTCCTCAAAGAACCGCATTCTACTCCGCCAAAAAACGGGGGTTTCGCTTCGCTTCAAAACGCAGCAGAGTGCGGATCACTGCAGGTGTGAATGCAATCGCATTAAACATATGGGAGTGAATGTACCAATGTGGGATGAATACATTGGTATTTGGCACACGAGAAGGAAGGAGAAGGCATTATTACGCAGCGACGCATAAAGATGACCCGTGGACACACGTCGTCTAATGAAGAGATAGAAGCCCTTATTGCAATATGGCCAGGCCATCATACAGGCTTATATACCTCAAAACTGTACTTACAGTAAGTACAGTACTTAAGTAAATGTACTTACGGTAGTTACTTCCCACCACTTCCTATCTCCTCACCTACACACCGCTGTCTCCTCCACTCTCCCATCGGCCCTGCCGTGATGATGTGACCATTACTCAGCTGTTGTCACTTTCCTCATCAGCCTGCTGGCCTCCTTCCACTCCTTCATTCAGTTTGTGGAGCATTATGTGTCTCTGCCTTCTTGGCTGTGTCGCTTCCTTTCAATGTTTTCTGGGTCCTGCCCCACATTTGAGCTCTTTCTGCCTGCTTTGTGCGAATAACCTGTCTACATTGGGATAAAAAAAAATAACCAACAGAATATGCCCATTATTACAAAATAACCTTTCTGTGCTGGAATGTGCTAATGCTCTACTCTTAAATTAAACACCATTTTAATTAATTGCAAAGTAGGTCGACATAGTGCCGCTCTCTCTCTCACCTCAACGCTTAAGACCACCTTTCAGTCAGTTTAGTTTTCACATCACATAATGGGCATTCAAAGGAGCTCATTTGTTAACCTCAAATTATTGGACCTGTTCTAAATTCTTTGTAAGTATGGCACGTTGAGCACATTCTTTGTCAGTCTTTTACTTATTTATTTTTTTCTCTCTCTGTTGAATGATTTGTCGCACAATGAAAAAGACTGACATCTATTGCTGCGTCCTTGTCAGACTTTGCACATTTTCCTCAATGAAACTGGCTACTGGCAGCTCTACCACAGGCTATGGGGCGTGCGTCCGTGCGTGCGTGCGTTTTGTGCGTGCGTGCGTGCGTTTTGTGCGTGCGTGCGTGCGTGCGTGCGGGTAATTATAGGCAAACATCTAATACATCTTCAAATTCAAGTGTAAATCTGCTATTTTTGCTGTTCAGCATATAATGAAGCCAGATAATAATAGGTTCGTTGCAATAAGCCATATGACAAAAAGAGAGCTGAGCCGGAAGGCAAGAAGGATGCCTCTTTGTGATCACATCTTGATGATCATCAAGATGTGATTTTTTTCAGACCTCCCGTTCTAGGAAACACAGAATAGGGGGGACTTTAAAAAAAAAAACACCTCTAAGGTATATAATTGACATAGTAAAATGTTGAAAATGAGTGGAATGCCCCTTTAACTGCATTCTGCCTCTTGCCTGCTGTTTTCTGCATTTGAGTCCTTCTGAATATTCTGACAGTATCTCCAGTTACTAAAGCTTGAAAAATATATAGCTGGCAACCACTAATCTATCTATGCTGAACAGCAAAAAATAGCAGATTTACAGACTTGAATTCGAACATGTATTGGATTTTGATTAGTTTGACCCCCACGCATGCACGCACACACGCACGCACGCACGCACGCACGCACACACACACACAGATCCCATAGCCTGTGGTAGAGTTGCCAGTAACCAGTTTAATTGAGGAAAGTGTGCAAAGTCAGTGTGTTCAGTCCCTGCATGTGTCAAAGGTCAATGTTTATGTGCAGTTTCAGATCGATTGGTCAACCGGAGGAGACGAACGGATGAGAACGGCAACATGACTTCTCCATGTCCTCTGCCGCTTGGTAATGACATCAACCTCTCAACCAACCAATAACCTTTAACAGCATCTACTGTGGTCATGGGACCCTGACCATGACCATATAACAGACCCTCAGGTGCCCTATACCAATTCGGCCTTCTCTCTTTCAGGAGTTTGACCAAAGAACTGCCCTGTTCCATTTAATTGATTTACCTTTCATAGTGTTTTGAGTGTTTTCTCTGTATAACTAATATATTCTGTCTCGATCCCAGCTTTTCTAGATGATTTCTAATATTTATTAAATGTATTTAAATCTCTTAAATTAACACCATTTAGGCCCGGGGCGGAGATCTCCGTCAAGTTCAAGGTCATGGTCAAGTGCCCAAGCCGGAGATTGATAAATAGGACGGAGATTAATGATATCAAAACCGATCGCATCGCTCTAGAGCCTAGACCCCCTATGGAGTCCACCTGTTGTTGCTTCCCTATAGACGCCTTATCAGACGACGTCACACTGATAAGAAACAGCATGCGCGCACATAAAGGCAGCAGAAGAACACCACCTCTCATAAGTTGCAATGGAAAAGTTCTAACTGCACTCACGTGTAAAAAATGCCCCATCAAACTTTCAGATGCTGTTTTTCTCCCAGTGTGTAGGAAGAATGATTAGGATTTTTATTGTGATCTCTCGCCCTTGAAATATATAATCCTTGGTTTCTGTTGTGTTTGAACAATAATAGCAATTCAAAACAGTTGTCCTCAAAACCACACCTCCAGTCGCTGTCATAAGAACGGGAGGTGCGCTCATGATAACGGCAGCAGAGCCTGTTTGTCCACGGCTGCACGCGCACCTGCAGTCCATCAAGTATAGTTTATGCTTCGTCCCGCGATGGTGTCGCGCACGCAGACCTCTACGCTCACAACAGTCGCATCTGCGATGCGATGTGAGCTTGTATATCAGCTGTTCTCCGTGCGCAATACTGTTGGGCTTTGAAGTATAAATGTCTCCTAGGGTGCACCTCACTAGCCAACTCACAAGAGGAGGTTGACTGGACTGAAACCAGCGCTCCCCAAAACAACAGGTTTGGAGATCTGTTGGGAATTGATTACATGAAACAGTCACCCGTGCGCCCAGTCCCAATGTTTGTAAACAAATAATTGGTCTATAAGTGTGTGTTTGTCCTCTGGCTTGTTTATTCCCTGAAGAAGACCTCCTAGGTCGAAACGTTGGATTCTTGTCAATAAATATACAGCATCGACGTGGCTACGTGTGTGCAGCCTTTTTCCTCATTTTTACAGATATAATAGATAATAATTATTTGTTTACAAACATTGGGACTGGGCGCATATGGGTGACTGTTTCATGTAATCAATTCCCAACAGATATCCAAACCTGTTATTTTGGGGAGCACTGGTTTCAGTCCATTCAACCTCCTCTTTTGTGTGTTGGCTAGTGAGGTTCACCCTAGGAGACATTTATACTTCATTGCGCAACAGTATTGCGCACAGAACAGCTGATATACAAGCTCTCATCGCATCCAAGGACAGTCTAAGAAGGACGAGACGCGAAGACCGTAAGGGCGACGCCATGTTGCTCACATGGTGCTCCATGGAAGGAAAGAAACATGCGCAGTTGAGACCAGGAAGTTGGACATGACAAATCATAGATATGGCGCAAATGGCCCAGCAGATGGCGTGATGCCACTGACAGGAGATATACTTGTAGGCTACATATGTCACGTCCGACCAACATTACTGTCTGTGTGATGATCCATGCTGGGACTTACTTATCCATTTGCTGTTAAAAAGTTAATATAAAAGGTAAAATGCAATGACGTGACATGATATGCACAAGCATATCTCCTGTCAGTGGCATCACGCCATCTGCTGGTCCATTTGCGCCATATCTATGATTTGTCATGTCCAACTTCCTGGTCTCAACGGCGCATGTTTCTTTCCTTCCATGGAGCACCATGTGAGCAACATGGCGTCGCCCTTACGGTCTTCGCGTCTCGTTCTTCTTAGACTGTCCTTGATCGCATCGCGGATGCGACTGTTGTGAGCGTAGAGGTCTGCGTGCGCGACACCCATCGCGGGACGAAGCATACATTATACTTGATGGGCTGCAGGAGTGCAGGTGCGCGTGCAGCCGTGCACAAATCATAGGCTCTGCTGCCGTGATCATGAGCTCACCTCCCGTTCTTATCAGCGACTGGAGGTGTGGTTTTGAGGACAACTGTTTTGAATTGCTAGTATTGTTCAAACACAACAGAAACCAAGGATTATATATTTCAAGGGTGAGAGATCACAATAAAAATCCTAATCATTCTTCCTCCACACTGGGAGAAAAACAGCATCTGCATCTTGCAACATGGGTCTGGTCCACAAGATTCGATACGCGTCGGTTGGACGCCGCTGGGGGATGTGAGAGGACGCTGGCGCTTGTTGGACGCCGCTTCTCCATCTGAGTTTTAGATTCGTTTTCTACGTTATTTAGCAACTCGTTTTGCTCTGTTTTAATAGTTTTCTATTGTCTGCTTTTTTATTACATTTCAATTTCACTCATCCCCTTCTGGCCTCAGTCGGATTGTTTATTTTTGGATGTTCACTCACCTGCTGGCTCCACCGATTATCTGCTATACGAACGTAGCTGCTACACTGGGACTCTTTTGGCGCTCTCTCCTGGAAATACTCCTGGAATTTACCCGGACTTCATCCATCTGTCCCGGTGTGGTTCTAGCCCTTGTTGGCTGGGACCAGTTCCCAGAGTCGACTGCATCGCTGGCGGCTTTAGGGCTGGCCGGCGTCAGTAACCAGTGCAGCTACATGTCAGTGTCAGTGGGCCAAGCATTCCGGATCATCCTCCTGGCTCCCCTGAGCCACCACAGCTACTGTCTGTGAGGTACTGCCCGGACTCTCCTTCAACGGTCCCAGCGCAATTAGTCTTTGCTTGACTGGATTGCAACGTTACCTCCAGTTAGCTCAGTGAGCTAACATACCCTGTAGCTGCTCAGTGCTCAGGAAGCGGCTAGCCTAGCAACACACCGTCTGTCACACTCCTCTGTTTTTGCCATGCTGTTGATCCTCCTGCTGTTTCTGTCTGATTGTTACGACGGCCACGATACATCCACCGAAGTACCCGCAGAAAGTTCATTTACTCCCGATCTGACCACCACTCCATCGCTTCACTCTGGACACCCCAACGCGCTGCCCCTGTGGCCATACTACGTCATCACCATCACAATAACAAACCACACGTGCGCTCTGCCTGCCTACAGCCACTGACCAAAGCTCCCCAACCCCCCCAATCTCAATCACGCCTCAAATTTTCTCTGTTTAACACCCGGTCACTCAACTTAAAATAACTCATTCTATGTGAACATATAAAGGAAAATAACATTGACTTTATCTGTTTAACTGAAACTTGGCAAAAGCCCCTGGAATATTTCTCACTCAATAAAACCACACCCCCCATATACGCATATATGGACAAACCACGCCTTGAGGGACGGCGTGGTGGTGGCATAGCCATAATACACAAACAACACATCAAAATCAGTTCAGTTAATATTCCTGTTCCCTCCTCATTTGAGCATCTCACATTCAAACTGTCTGGTCCCAAACCCCTGGTCACCGCAGTCATATACCGCCCGCCCAAACCCAACCCTGCATACCCCTCCCAATTATCTGAATACCTCACACAGCTTACTGCCATTTCTCCATCCATTCTGCTGACTGGAGATCTCAATATTCACGTGGACTCACCTGAATGTCCAAGTGCCATTGAATTCCTGGACATTTTCCCACCCACAGAAAAGGACACACTTTGGATCTGATTTGCACCACTGGAATAACCACCAATAACCTCATCAGCACAGACTTTGGTTCCACCATCTCTGACCACACTTCAATCCGGTTTCCGTTCACTTCACAGTACTGAAACTGCACTCACTAAAGTCACCAACGATGTCCTCCTGTCTGCCGACTCTGGTCACCTCTCCATCCTCATCCTCCTTGACCTCAGCGCCGCTTTCGACACCATCAACCACTCCATCCTCATCACCCGTCTCCAGTCTTCCCTTGGTTTAACCGGCACTGCCCTTTCCTGGTTGGCATCCTACCTCTCCGATCGACAACAATTCATCTCCATCAATAACTGCAACTCTTCCACTGCCCCAGTTACCCATGGTGTCCCCCAGGGCTCAGTACTTGGTCCCCTCCTCTTCATCATATACATCCTCCCTCTAGGTCAGATCCTCCGCCACCATGGACTTCAGTTCCACTCCTACGCCGATGACACACAGCTGTACCTCTCCACCAAAGCCATCACCCCTACCACCCACTCCACTCTCACTGCCTGCCTCACAGACATAAAAACATGGATGCAAAAGAACTTTCTCAAACTCAATTGCAATAAATCGGAAATCATTATCATCGGTCCCAACTCCCTCATCAATTCCACCCAAGGTTTTTCATTAAACATCGACGGATCCACTGTTACACCCTCCACCCGCATCCGCAACCTTGGCATCATTTTTGACCCCACCCTTTCATTCCTCCCCCATGTTAACCAAGTCACCAAAACCGCCTTCTTCCACCTCAAGAACATTGCCCGTCTCCGACCCTCTCTGTCATTTTCCGCAGCTGAAACACTAATCCACGCCTTCATCACATCCCGCCTTGATTACTGCAACAGTATCCTCTATGGCACCACCTCCAAAGTCCTCAATAAACTGCAATATGTCCAGAACTCAGCCGCCCGTCTACTCACCAATACCCGTTCCAGAGATCATATTACACCAGTCCTCCGTGAACTTCACTGGCTACCGGTTAAACAAAGAATCCACTTCAAAACACTCCTGACCACCTACAAAGCACTAAATAACCTGGCTCCCCCTTACCTCTGTGACCTCCTCAAACGTCATGTCCCCTCCCGCTCCCTCAGGTCTGGTGACGCAAACCTCCTCGACGTCCCCAAAACCAAACTCTGTACGTGGGGGGACAGAGCTTTTGCCTTTGCTGCCCCAACCCTGTGGAATGCCCTCCCTAAGGCACTCAGAGATGCCCCCACCCTCCAAACATTCAAAACCGCCCTCAAGACCCACCTCTTCAATATTGCCTTCCCTAGCTAACCCTTCCCACTGTCTTTCTTTTTAATGTTTTTAGCTTTTAGTGTTTTTCCTTTTTCTAATAAAGTTGTTTTTATTTTGTTCTTACCTCTGTAAAGCCCCCCCATGTAAAGCGTCTTTGGGTACTCAGAAAAGCGCTATATAAGTTTGAGATATTATTATTTATTATTATCTGAGAGTTTGATGGTGCATTTTTTACACGTGAGTGCAGTTAGAACATTGCATCTTATGAGAGGCAGAGTTCTTGTGCTGCCGGTATGCGCGCGCATGATGTTGCTCGTCGTCTGTTAAGGCGTCTATAGCTCTATAATGCCATATTTGCATTAGAGCTACTGTATGCTACTCTCGACTTCCTGCGCTCGTATGATATGCAGACCAGCCTCTCGACTTCACTGTAGCGAAAAGAAAAAGAAAGTTTTTGCTACTCACCAATACAAAGACGGTTTGTGTGATTGCAAAGCCTACTTTCCGCGGTGGGCGCACTCTGAGCCCCCTACCACACCGCACTTTTTGTCCAGAAAGGGTTTTTTTTTCCACCAGAAGGAAAAATCTTGTCTATAGGGTTTTCTCTTGGCAATATTGGTAGAGGGCGCAGGGGAGTAACTAAAAGTACTTTTCTTCCGGTGGAAAAAAAATTACATTTTCTGGCCAAAAAGTGCATTTTATACGTGTGGTGGGGGGCTCAGAGTGCGTCCACCAAGGAAAGTAGGCTTTCTAATAACACAAGCCGCCTTTGTATTGGTGAGTAGCAAAAACGTTATTTTTATTTTCGCTACAGTCGAGAGGCTGCTGGCTGGTCTGCGTTTCATGCGAGCACAGGAAGTCGAGAGTAGCATAGCTCTAATGCATAAATGCAAGCCATTGTCAAGTTAGGCTAAATGCATAAATTGTATGTAGGCCAGTCAATCTAAGATCTGACCCAAAATAAATTGCAATTGCAATTGTTCAAGGTTTTTTATGACGCTTAGGGTCATCCAAATAACATACATTTTGGATAATGGTAAATTCAGGGGTTGAACATTGGGGTATTGATGGATAATTTGGCCTCATGTGAACAAATAAGCTGACCACATAGACTAAAAGGCTTTAGGAGCTGTGTTGGGAGTTGTCACCCCACACCATTGTAAATCTGAAAATAGCATCTGTTAGTCCTCTTTGCGCTCTCTGTGGAGTCCTATAACTCTTCAAGAACAACCTGAGGGTGTCATTCTTCGTGGGGTGAAACACAGGTTAATTATAGCTGCTCTTGGTCAGCCCTTTGTTGGCCAAGAACAGAAACAGTTGGTGGTAAGCTATACATTTCTCAGCTGTGTTGATAGTAGCTACTATCGTAGCTACTAACACTCATATATATTAAACATACATTTCTCTAAGTAGGCCCTGTAGTATTTTAATCATTAACAGACCATGTAGTAAGTTTCAGTTTAATTATAAATACATTAACTAGTCTTTTATTTTCTGTCACTTAGTTCCATATTTAGTTTGTATTAAGGTTGAATTATAATGATATTTGAATACAGACATTGCATAGTTACTTTCATTTTCTTTGTAGATGTGTATCCTATTTTGAATTAGTCTTAAAGCAAGATTCAGTTAACATGTACCTTATTCCTTAATTACTAAAGTTTTGTCTTGGATTAGAATTCAGTAAAATGTAATCTCTTTTGTGATAAACGTGTTAGGTCTGGTTGGACCCGCCTACCCCACCGGAACTTCCTCTGTCTCAGCTGTTCCCATTGGCTGAGCCAAGAGGAAGGGTTCTGTGGGCTGGATCCGGGAGGCGGGTCTAAACATGCTTATAAACCCTTGCACACAGAGAAGACCTTTGTGTTCACATGTACCGGTTGATTTGAATTTGCTTGTGCTGTGACTCCATTTTCGTGGGCCTTTGTCCCCGAAAGACTGTATGCTTTAAGTAGCATGTGACATGTGTTACGAACCATAATAGTCTAGGGGTTTTACTGCCCGTAACATGTGAAAGAACAATACAGCTCATAGAAGTGTATCTGCTTTAATACACAAAATAAATACAAAGTGGCTTCGTGCATAATTAAATGACGAACAGGGTAACCTACATAGCAGAGTGGGGATGAACAGATGGACAAACACACTCTAACAAACAGACAAATGAAGCTACAACTAACGCCTAACAAACACTAAACGTAAAGACACTCAACGTAAATGACAGATAAGTGGACGGCTGGAGGGAAGGCCACACCACACCACACGCAGCAGTGTTCCCACCCCGAAGTCCAGACATGGAGTGAGCTTTATAGTCCAGGAAGCGAGGCCTGAGCTGCCACAGGACCAATCAGAGGGCTGATCAGGCTCCAAGCCAGGCCCTCCTCAGGACGGCAACACATTAGGGACACAAATGCTCAGCACCTGCAGGGGACAAAAGCAACAACCAGTACCAGGCAACATAATAGGCACTCCTCCTAACCTAGTACCAGCTAAGCCAGCCTACTAATATAGACATAGAGATGATAGCATCAGCTCCATATATACTCCTTAATCACAAAACAGCCAACGGCTGTTACACATGTGTCAAACTATAGGGGCTATTCATGATTCTGAACTCATTCCAAGTTTTGCACGAAAAACACTCCTTGGGCAAAAAACGTCCATAGCCGTCTTCACAAAATTAATGTTATGAGGTCATCACATTTTGGCACATGTGGGCAAGTGGCTATGGCCTTGGAATGGATTCAGAATCATGAATAACCGCTAGTTTGCCATGTCACATGCTACTTAAAGCATAATTAAAATGTGACATTTTTGCCTCATATAGGTTTTCAATGGTACCCCAACGTTCAACCCCTGAATTTACCAAGATCGAAAACATATAATAATCAGTTTGTAATCTGTTATTTGGATGACACTAATATATGGGCAGTATTATGCGTGTCTTAAGTACCAGGTCTTATTACTTAACTTAAGACCTGGAGGCGTGATCAATGCCATTTGGCTATTCTGAGTGGCCAAACAGCATTGACCACGCCTCCAGGTCTTAAGTTAAGTAATAAGACCTGGTACTTAAGACATGCATAATACTGCCCTAAGGATCATAAAAAACCTTGAACGATTACTTTTGCAATTTCATTCGGGTCACGCCCCTTTTTAGCTTAGATTGACTATAGCCTAATGCGAGTGCGTGCGTGCATGTGAGTGTGCGTGCGTTCATGTGTGTGCAACTGTGCGCGCATAAGTAAGTGTGTATCTGTGTTAGTGCATCTTGAAGAAGTTAACCGATTAAGCATTAGGTGATGAGAGATTAGTTCCCCAGTGATAAAAACATAAAAAGTGAAACCTGCCCTTGGATTTAAGCCTCTTAACAACAAGGGACCAGTATGTCAAGACAATGTAATTGGCCGATTTAATTGGTATTGTGCTGATGTAAGGATCTAATTGGCCAATCTAATTGGTCTTGTGCTGATGCAAGAGCTCAACAGCTCACTTATTTCATCCAGAGCTAAGCCATGCACAGCCTCATATAGGTGATTACGAGATATATATTTGGAAACTTCATTGGCAGTTATAGTGAAGAGAGACCAAGGGGCCAGTGTTGAAGCACAGTGTTGAAGCACTGGGCCCTAGTGGTAGGAGGAGGGACTACAGGCGGACCCGTGGATTCATGACCGGGAAACCCCGTGCAGCTGGGCTTTAACATTGAGCGCTCGGTTGCACTTCCGCATTTGACCACCTTAATTTGGTGGTCAAATGCGGAAGTAGACGTTCTGAGACGGTACTTCCGGCAGTCTTCCGGGTGCTTCAAAACGCCACTGAGCAACTTCCACTGACATGAATAGCTGGGGGGGCGGAGCTTCGCGCCAGTTCAGTCTCTATCCTTTTATATACTCTATGAGAGAGACAGATCAACTATTTTGAAATATCCAATATACTTGTATATACAGTAGGTCACAGCACATTTCAAGGCATTTCAAGGATGTCAAGGCAGCAACGCATCACTCTTCCATGGGCTATGAGCAGGGACGTACACACATAGACCTCAAATAGGGCTTCAGCCCCTTGCCCTTTTACCCGTATGTAAAACAACTGCCCTTTCCAGACCACGAATGCATGCATGAGGCATTTACTATGGCGAAAGAAATGCAAATGCCCTCCTCTCCTTTCCATGCCATACTGGAAGGCAACCAGGTCTAGCAAAATGGTCCTCATCTCGCCTATAATGAAAAGGCAGAAAATCAAAAATAAACTAGATTTTTTTTTTTTTTGATTTTCGTTTTTTTCATATTAACACAGTTTGAATGTTGAAGAAGGTTTTCATTCCAACAGATTATTGATTTGGGAAAATTAAATGTATACATTTATAAGTAGGCTTGTTTTGTGAATGTTGTGAATGTTGTGAACATTCAAAGGGGTTTTTCTCAGCTTTGGGTAAAACGGCACAATCATTTTAAAATGGTCATATCTCCTTCAAATATTTTCCAATTTCCAAATTCCAAATTCAAAGATTTGAGGCGCATTTTCACGATTTTGCAAAAAATAGCAGATCTACAAGCTCATAGTGCGCCACTCGGTGGCGTGCTATGAGCTTGTAGATCTGCTATTTTTCAATAGCTAAAGCATAACATAATGCTTAAAACACCAACAGAGGTTCCCGCCCAAAATGGGTCAACAGAATGGTTCTTGCAGTATTGATACTTTCTACTTAAGTAAAAGATATTTAATATACTCTTTCCACCACCGCTTTTGCATTAGCACTGATAGTCTCTGCTCTGAAATGAGCATGTCCATTATTATTATTATTATACCTCCGACAAGACATTAGCGTCAGCGCCGGATAGATGACGTTGTCATCTTTTATAATAAGGGCATAGAAATAAAGACGTGTGGAGGTTTGAGAAGGAGAGGGTGAGGTGAGACGGAGGTCATTCTTTAAAATAATGATGGTGTTTCTCGGCGACTTAATGTTTTTAAATTGCTAATCTGAATGCATGAATGTGATATATAGATAGGTAATAGTCCTATTCCTATAACCATCGGACGACGCATGCATAATAATTGTAAAATGTGAGATGCATGCATGGCGTGGCTGGCTGGGGTTTGAAAATGAAATATGCATGTAATATTGTGAGTGAAGTCCCGCTGCCCCTTTCTCCGCCTCCTCCTCCTCAGCCAGCTCGTTCATGGCTTATTTCCGATGCCTCGCTCACAATTTACAATTTACAATTTAGGCATTTAGCAGACGCTCTTAATCCAGAGCGACTTACATTAAGCAAGAACAAAAAGCATGGGAATACATCACATATATAAAAAGCATTTATCAAGAAACATGCGTAAGCTAAGAACGTAGCTAGAACATATCTATATAATGACACTGTACATATAAACTATACATATATAATATACTATGCTGTACATATATACTATGAAGTGCTATGACTACATACAATGCAATTATTGTGCTGTCTACATAACATGCTATAAGTCTGTATCAAATGCTATCTAAGTCTAAAAGTGCTGTCTAAGGGGGTAGGGTAAGTGCTATGGGCATCCCATGCTGCGGAGTATAGGCCAGCAGTTGAGGAACCTATGACGTGACACACACACACACGCGCGTGCACGCAAGCGCACACACACACAGTCGGGGCGACTGTGGCTCAAGAGGTAGAGCAGGTCGTCCAATGATCCATGGGTCGGCGGTTCGAATCCCGGATCCTCCTGTCTACATGTCGAAGTGTCCTTGGGCAAGACACTGAACCCCAAATTGCTCCCGATGTGCTGGTTGGTACCTTGCATGGCTTCCGCCGCAATCGGTGTATGAATGTGTGTGTGAATGGGTGAATGTAATGCACAATCTATGTAAAGCGCCTTGGATAAAGGTGCTATATAAATCTACCACACACACACACACACACACATACACACACACACACACACACACACACACACACACACACGCGCACACACACACACACACACACACTGGTGAGAGTGAGGGGATACTGGTATAATATTAAAGAAGAGTCTGGAGAGAAAGGTGACCATGTAACAAGTTTTGAACTGATCTTCTCCAGGTCAGCAGCATCCCTTTTCATCCTTGCCTCAGTTGAATCCTTGTGCTGTTCTGATGTTGTGTATACGTCTGGTTTGTGAACTCTTGAATTGCGCTGAATCTCAACTAAATCACTTCCATCTTCCAATTTGCAAAATGGGACAGATCTGGTCACTGAATGCACTCATTTTTGAGTGGTGAAACCACTCCAAGGAACAGCAATGTCTGTGACCCACCCGTGTTCACCTATGTTTGTGACTCGTGTTAACCTATGTTTGTGACTCGTGTTAACCTATGTTTGTGTGTGACTCATGTGTGACTCATGAGTACCAGTAGGGGCGCTGTTGTGCAAACAGAGACAGAGAGATAGTATTGCACTGTTGCCTGTTAATTACAGAGAGAGAGAGAGAGAGAGAGAGAGAGACAGAGACAGAGACTGAGAGATAGTGTTGCACTGTCGCCTGCTAATTACAGAGAGAGAGAGAGGCATAGACGATATATAACGCGCATAGTGCTCGCTCTGTTTACAAACAGAGGCAGCAACACAGCCACGCACACTGTATGCTGTGAACGGAACGCAAGTTTTTTTTTTCCTAGGATGGCTGCGGGATTCGAGGAATTTGGAGCGCTGTGATTGGTTGTCAGTGGAGTAGGAAGCGCTGGGCGTAGCAACACACATGCATGCACGCATGCAGCATGCATGTGTGTTGCTACGTGCTAGGCTAACGTTACTTTTTTGCTACTACGGTGCGTGTGTGCGCGTGCGTGCACGAGTAGTGTGTGCATGAACGCGGTGTGTGTGTGCGCGTGCGTGCACGCACGTGTGTGCGTGTGTGTGTGAAACTGGGTCAGTGTGTTCTAACCAGGAGTTTAGAAATGTTAGGCTGCACTGGGAATTCCACTTCCACTTCAAGATGTTTTAAAGAAATCACACCCGTGTGAACTGAGTGGTGCAAGGTCTTATATAGTCTGATCGGCTGTCAGTGACGTCACACACTAACCATAGCAACCATGCTCGTTTTTTTGGTACGAACACGTGTACATGGGTACAAAGCCAGTTGTTGGAGTGGTTTGCACCACACCAAAAAGTCTACAGTACAGTAACTATAACAATAAATGTGTACCGTAGTTGCACCACTCGGTTCACACGGGTGTGATTTTTAAACTAGTGAGCAAGTATTGTCAGGCACTGAGACAAGGAGAACTTAAATACTGTAGCAGCTAAAACAGCACTGCCTTGATTGCAGATCAGAGGCGTGAGTGCTGTGGCAGGTCACAGTGACATGCCCAGACACAGGACTAGCTCAGACTGTGAAAACATAGGCCTAATGAAACTGATTCAGATGGTGAAATCAGTCATCAGAAGGTATATTGTCCCAGATTTGTATTGTGTAGACTAGGTATCAGACTAAATTGAGCTATTTTATGCCCCTGGCCGCCATTTTGTCCGCCACCTTGAAAATGAAGCCTTTCTGGAAGGTGTATTTTCCTAAATGTTTATTTGTATGTTCATAAGCATGTCTAGAGGTACCAGAATCAAGTGAAAAATCATTTGTGTAATGTTTTTCTATTGAGATATAGCCATTTTTAAGCTTGGCCGGCTGCCATTTTGAACGCCATCTTGGAAATGACGCCTTTCTGGGAGGTATATATTCCTATTCTTTTAGTACATGTCCTTAATAATGCCCAGAGGTACCAGAATCAGTTGACAAATCCTTTGCAACATTTTCTCCAGTTGAGAGCCATTTTGGACGCCATCTTGAAAATTTAAAATTGGGAGGTATATTTTGGTAGACTTTTAGTTATTTAGCATACCCAATACTACCAAAAGTAGTACTACCGAGTTAGGTGCTTTTTTTCACTATGTTGGCTTTATACATGGGAGACCCACGAATCACAGGCGTTACATGTACATGTAGGCTATTATTATTTTAATTTTTTTGTTTTATATTTTTCCAGTTTTTCACGTGTCTATGAGGTGACAGTACTTCATTAGACATCATTTTAACAAATACTGTACACTTTTTGGAAAAAATTATACCTCCTTATATAACAATAACACCTGATGATCATGTTTAAGTGTGGAAAAAATTCACGGCACTCCATCTTTAATCATTTTTCATTTTACAAATCCCCCATCCCCCACAAAAGCCACCCTCCCATTTGGTTCCAATTATCGTTGCAACAAGAAAGACATTTCGTCAGTTAGCTCGACATCTCACATCATCATTTAGCAACAAAATATGAGGAAGACATGGCACCTCGATTTCAAACAACTCTGATAATGTCCTGTGTGTGTGTGTCCGCGTGTGTGTACGGTTGTAATGCACGTAACTCGAGAACCGTTAGCCCCATCGACTTCAAATTCGACACACGCGTTCCACATCCCCGCAGGGAGTGCAGTGCCCGGTATCGAGTCGGTCGGACCCACGGTTCTCCAGAACCATCACAAAAGGCTCTGATCAGGCTCTGCCAGTGGGCCTAATCAGCCTAAATCCCCATCACCTGTGCAATTTCCAGCCTCTGCCTCAGCCAATTGATTGCCATGGGAACCCCACACCTGCCAATTGATTACTTAACCAGTCACATCAGTTTGCACTCTTCACACTCAGGCAGACTGGCAGATACAGAGATCTCCATGTGGGACACAGACAGATAGTTAAAATGGGTGCTATGGCGACAATGGGTATTATTAGGTTCCCAAGTTGCATCGTTCCCAAGTAGGCCGACGGGCACACACTACAGGTCTAGTTGACTTTAATTTGCCCCGCTTGCAGCTGGGGAAGTACTATTCAAACATGCATACACACTTTTCTTTTTATAGAATTTTACAATCCAGTCTGACCCATTTCCTAGGTTTTGACCTAGTCTTGTTTACTTACTTATTATTCAGCTGTTATCTACATCCTCCCAACTATGCACCGTGAAGAGCCAGCAATCAAAACACATTAATGATGTTGTTTATCATCGCCGTGATCCATGTAACCTCATGAGCCAATCCCCGTCAATGTTTAATTAACGACCCTCGCTCCGCAGACTGATGGAATGTGTGCGTAGCGCATCGGCAGGTTTTCCTCGTTATACCTCGTTAATGATGGAATGACGGCCCCGCGCTAACGAGGGGGCGGCGAAATCACTAATCTGAGCAGGTGTGGCCGAAGGCACTGAAGGGACGGCTAATCAAAATGGAACGAGAACGCTGTTGGACCTCACACCTGAGCTCTGATGTGACGTCTCCTCCCCTTATTGAGCGTGTTGATACTGGGTTTGATCGGAGTTCCCCAGGGATGTATACTGGTATTGATTAGAGTTCCACAGCCAGGGAATACTGGTTTTGATCGGAGTTCCCCAGGGCTGTATACTGGTATTGATCAGAGTTCCACAAGGCTGTATACTGGTTTTGATCGGAGTTCCCCAGGGCGGTATACTGGTATTGATCAGAGTTCCACAGCCAGGGCTGTATACTGGTTTTGATCGGAGTTCCACAAGGCGGTATACTGGTATTGATCAGAGTTCCACAAGGCTGTATACTGGTTTTGATCAGAGTTCCCCAGGGCTGTATACTGGTTTTGATCGGAGTTCCCCAGGGCGGTATACTGGTATTGATCAGAGTTCCACAGGGCTGGTTTTACTGGTTTTCGCTCTGCACTAAATATTTTAGACAAACTAAAGCTAAAGCTCGTAAGTGTACTCAAGTACTGTACGTAAGCAACATTTTTAGGTATTTGTATAGTTCACTTGAGTATTTCCAATTTCCAATACTTTTACTTCTAACTACATCTCAGAGGCAAATATTGTACTTTTCCTCCACTGCAATTTTGTTTTTTTGTGGCTTTCGCCTTTATTTTATATTTTTTTATGGAGGCACAGACAGTAGGCTGACAGGAAATAGGGAGAGAGATGGGGGGGTGACATGCAGTAAAGGCCGTCGAGATCGGGAGTCGAACCCGCGGCACACTGCCAGACTGGATTGCCAGCCAAGGTGCCTGGACCACTGAGCCATGGCCCAGGCCCCACTCCAATTATTTGATAGATTTAGTTACTATACTTTGCACCTTTGCATTATTATTACAAAACATACAGTAACCACTTCAGCGGCAGCCCTACAGACTACAGTACAGTAGAATGTTGATGGCCCTTTGAAAAGAGCCGATCTACAAGCTCACAATGCGTCACATCGCTTGTAGATCTGCTATTTAAAATGTTTATACATTTGACAACTTGTGAAATGGAACATTCTGCATAATGAGTACTTTTACTTTTGAAGTACGTTTTGATTCCAATACTTTTGGAGCTTGTACTCAAATACATTCTTAATTCCGGACTTTTTCTTGTATGTATGTATGTATGTATGTATGTATGTATGTATGTATGTATGTATGTATGTATGTATGTATGTATGTATGTATGTATGTATGTATGTCTACTTTGCAGTATTGATACTTTTACTGCCTACTTTTCCCACCACTGCTGCTAGCTACCGTATAGCAGTGAAGAGGTTGAATGTAACACCAGTAAAGCTTACTGGTCTGTGGGTACTTTATATCCACAGTGAACTTAACCATTCATGTCCAAACCTTAAAGGACGCAACATGTTGCATCAGCCAGCGGGAGGGATGGTTATATAATGGACATAATGGACTAACATGGACATAATGGACTAACATGTTGCATTAGCCAGCGGGAGGGATGGTTATATAATGGACATAATGGACTAACATGTTGCATCAGCCAGCGGGAGGGATGGTTATATAATGGACATAATGGACTAACATGTTGCATCAGCCAGTGGGAGGGATGGTTATATAATGGACATAATGGACTAACATGTTGCATCAGCCAGCGGGAGGGAGGGGTATATAATGGACATAATGGACTAACATGTTGCATCAGCCAGCGGGAGGGAGGGGTTATATAATGGACATAATGGACATAATGGGCCCGGTTCACTGAGCTGCTTACACCCATGTTTGGGGTGTAAAGGAATTCTCCAAACTTCCCACGTTTTGATTGAGTAATATACCTGTATATATTTTTGTCTCCACCAGGCCAAAGGCATGGGGAGAGAGTATGTGTGTGTGTGTGTGTGTGTGTGTGTGTGTGTGTATGTGTGTGTGTGTGTGTCCGTCCGTCCGTCCGTCCGTTACCAGCTAATCTCTGGCACCGTTAACCTGGTCGATGCCACATTTTGCACACACACTCCTTGGATGCCAACGTTGAACCTCTGCCCCAAATCTTCCAGGACGGCCTGTTATAGCGCCACCAGGTGGCCGACTTTTGTAAAACGCATTTTTTTACATTACTCCTCCAGAATCTGTGCCAAAAATCCCGCAAATCGCTACACAGTATCTCTATAGTCATGTGTTCAAGGCGGATCTGTCCGATATTTTATATTCCATCCTGGCTAACATTGGCTTTCAAAGTTTGCGTGGATTGGCCCGTTTTGAACAAAACGCCTCAATTCGTGAACGCAGCGTGCAATTTACGTGGAATCTTTCACAGACTTTCCTACTAGGCTGAGGAATCCCACCCTTTTCACATTGGCCTGTTATAGCGCCACCAACAGGTCGAATTTTTACTTTACATGGGACCAAAGCTTTCTGTATGTCATTAGAATGCCTTTCTAATCTAGACTACTGACGTGGGAAGTTTGGGAAAATGCCTTTACACCCAAAATATGTGTGTAAACAGCTTAGTGAATCAGGGCCCAATGACTATCTCTACCTACACTATCTCTACCTACACTACCACTAGGTTACACTAAGCATGTTCTACCATTCAGATGTCAGGAGCATAAGTTACCCTTAGTAACTGTATTAGTGGGTAAAGGGTCTGTGTCATTTTAGATTTGAGATAAAAAGCATTACTCTATACTTATTACTATTCAAAGCTCATAGCTTAGACCTTGTAGATCTGCTATTTTATGTATTATCATTATTTTTTTAAATCTTGAAAATCTGTGCAAATCTTTGAATAGACTATAATATTCTAAAGCAAACATTTTCTTTTATTCTTTTTTTTTAATATATATTTTTTTATCCCGCAATTTTGTACCACATTTTTCACCCGTCTGTCAATTATCTAATGTGATCCTGGGCTCTACACACCCTCCGCCAACCTAGTCCCCATATGTGGGGGATATGGGGAGAGCAACGGACTTGAACTCATGCTTCCTTCATGCCTGAGTGTCCAAGTTGCTCCTTTACACCTGACAGGGGGGAAGGAACATGTTATTCCAACCAGTTCCTTTCCCCTCCATCAGGCGCCCCGGCTGGCCAGAGGGAGGCCGTTTTAGAGACCAGGATTACTGCATGTTTTTTGTGAGGGTACCTACCCTAGGGGACGGGGACAACATGCAAACTCCACACAGAAAGTGTCACGGCATGAGACAAGTGTTGGACCCAAGTGCAGAACCACACAGGAAGGCAGGCAGATGAAGTTCAATTGATATTTATTGACTAACACAGGACATACACGGGCTGGACACACCATAACATAAACTTATAATCTAGCAAGGAAACACTGAACACAGGGAGGTTTAAATAGACTAAACACAGGTGCAACAGAACTACAATCAACACTGGGATAGGCTGGGAGACTAACAGGACACAGGTGGAGAAAACTAGTAATCACAGGGAGGTGAGACAACACAGGAAACAGTAACTAGGGAAAACAGGAAACACTAGGACATGACTACATAATAAAAGTATACAACAGACAGATATCGTGACAGTACCTCCCCCCAAGGGATGGGTTCCAAACATCCCAAAAAACATTGTCAGAACAACAAGCAGGGTGGGTGGAGGGGAGTAGGAAAGGAGGGAACATAGGACAGCACAAAACAAGTAGTAACAAAACACAGGACTGGCTCTAGGAGTCACACAGAAAGGCAGGTGGGAAGACACACAGACAAGCATACAGACAAACAGACAGACACAAACTGAGACAAACCCAAAGACAGGCAAATAAACTGACAAACGGATAGACAGGCAGACAAACATGCGGTCTGACACAACAGGTGGGTAAACAGATTAGGGGGACTAAAACACTGGGGAGCAGACAAACGCACAAGTATACTGGCAGACAGACACGCAGACATACAAACCGGGAGACAGGTAGACAGAACGACAGGTAGAGTGGCCAAAGGACTATCCGGCGGACCAAAATAACCACTCACAGGATTACATTGTTCAGGGCAAGGTTGAGGGGGCTGGGGACCCAAAGCTGCTGAAGCCCCTGGCATAAAGTTAACGGGGGGCGGTGACAACTGTTCAATCCAAGCAGGCTGAGGCGGAGCCTCAGTGGAGGCGAGCTGCAGCGACGGGGCCTCAGTGGAGGCGAGCTGCAGCGGCGGGGCCTCAGTGGAGGCGAGCTGCAGCGACGGGGCCTCAGTGGAGGCGAGCTGCAGCGGCGGGGCCTCAGTGGAGGCGAGCTGCAGCGGCGGGGCCTCAGTGGAGGCGAGCTGCAGCGGCGGGGGCTCTGTGGCGCTGAGCTCTGGCAGTGTGTTGCTGTGTGCCAGCGACGGCATCTGAGGCGACGGTGGCCGCGACTCGCCGTCGCTGGGCGGCGGTGGCCGCGACTCGGTGTCGCTGGGCTCCTGGACTCTGGGCAACCAGTTGCACTGGCGGGGCCGATGGCGACCCCGTCTTCTCCTGGCAGACCCAAGACAGGCAGGTTCAGAAAGCACCGGGTCAGGACAGGCAGGTTCCATACTCATGAATCCAAGTCTTACAGCAGGAGCAGGCTGGTCACTAGCCAACTGGAGGCTAGTAGGCTGGGTGCTAGCTGACAGGAGAGCAGGCTGGGATGCAGGGCAAGCTGGAGTGACAGGTGCAGGCATGGATAGCAAAGATGCTAACACAGTTCTTAATTGCCTGGCTGTTCCATCCACCAGTTGTGCAAACTGTGGATTATTTTTCATAAACTGAAAAGTCTCTTTCAAGGCCAACCTGAGAGCCATCTCTTGCTGCTTAACACATGTTGTTGCTTTAACTGCATTTACGTAGCTGTCAATGACTTGCAGATCCTCATCAATCCCCTGTAGTTCTGCTGGGTCCATGTTGGCTTGATTATACTGTCACGGCATGAGACAAGTGTTGGACCCAAGTGCAGAACCACACAGGAAGGCAGGCAGATGAAGTTCAATTGATATTTATTGACTAACACAGGACATACACGGGCTGGACACACCATAACATAAATTTATAATCTAGCAAGGAAACACTGAACACAGGGAGGTTTAAATAGACTAAACACAGGTGCAACAGAACTACAATCAACACTGGGATAGGCTGGGAGACTAACAGGACACAGGTGGAGAAAACTAGTAATCACAGGGAGGTGAGACAACACAGGAAACAGTAACTAGGGAAAACAGGAAACACTAGGACATGACTACATAATAAAAGTATACAACAGACAGATATCGTGACAGAAAGGCCCTTTTGCCAACCCCGCCTCGGGTATGGGCACTGATGACGCGGAGGAGGAAACACGCCGCCAGCACCCACAGCGTCCCGAGCGGGAATCGAACCCAGGACCTTCTAGCTGTGAAGCGACAGCACTACCAACTGTGCGCCACCGTGCCCCCAAAGCAAACCTTTTTAAGACTAATCTTTGCTTCTGGGGGGCCCTGGAACTAATAGAGGCCCCAGACGGAGATCACCGTCAAGTTCAAGTTCATGGTCAAGTGCCCCAGACGGAGATTGATAAACGGGACGGAGATTAATGATATCAAAACCGATCGCATCGCTCCACAGCCTAGGAGCGCTTGTTGCCCAATCCTCGGTGTTGCACAACAGTGATACGTCATCGAAAATGTTCCCTGCCTGTTTAGCTGATGAAAACGAAAATCTTAAAACGTTCATAACTCACGATCTAAATCATCCCGTCTATATCCTGTGTTAGACGGCGCTCCGCTGTCCAGTCGCTAGTCGTGATGGATTTATTCTTACCTCCCGTTGTTGTCGATCAACTCTAGAGTGGTGTGGCTATTGTTAGCTGCTACACAGACATTCACAACAACTTCCGGTGCCCCGGTAAAAGTGGTCCGGGCGCTATAAATGATGGGCACATTTTATTAATGGATTAAATAGGTCCGGGCCATCAAGGTGTTAAACTAAATGTTTTCAGATGGGGTTCGGAGGCCAAATGCAGAACATGTTGGAGGTCCTTGACATGAAAAGATTTGAGCACCACTCATAACACAACAACATTTGAGTACACTTTTCTCACCGCTGCTCAACAGTAAGTCCTTGAGGCAGGAGTTGTATACATCAGCTTTATGCAGTGATGAAAGTGTTTTATTCCACTGATGCTCATTTTCATTTCAATAAGATATTGGACACTTAAAGTGAAATATGTGAAGTGCATTTAGAATGCACAACGTATACGCTATGGCAAGAATCAGCTCCAAATCTTTGGGCCATAGATCTCACATTGTTTCTTTGACAGATCGATTTAAAGTGACAAATTAATATGGGCATGTATAATAATGCACATGTATGAACAATGTACCTCTTTTAAAGCCATTTTTGATACTTTATTTTACGACACAAATATAATAATGATAATAATTTTGGCTGCAAGCAGCGATAAGGCGGGACCAAGAAAGAAGACGATACGCAATAAGAACAATATGCACACATTAGACTCATGGGTGGAGTTGTCGGTACCCGGATTAGAACACACAACGTTGTGGTCCAAGGGCAAGAGCTCTACTGACTGAGCTAGACGTAGACGTTTTTGTGCATTTTGATCAAAGATCCTGGGAGGAGATACATTTTAACTGTTTTTCATATAATTCAAAATGGCGGGTGATCTAAAGGTCAGAGGTCAAAAGTCAGAACACGAAAGTTGTTCGGCAACATGTGTATCAAAGTGTCATTGCCAACGGTCAAACGGTTCATGAGCTATGTACGTTCAAAGTTTGCATTTTCAATTGAGTGCTATAGCGCCACCCTTTGGCCAATGGTCATGGGCTTTGCATAGTGGCCATGCCGTTTGGCATGGCCATCTACCAGATTCCTACGTTTCGCGAAAACCGACTGCACGGTTCAGCCAGAACTGCTATTTTTGGCAGAAGGAGAAGAAGAAAAAAAAACACAAAAACAATAAGTGACCAAAGTCACTTCGTGACTTCTTGGTCCCTTAATAATAATATAATAATGTTTAAAAATATATATATTTTGATTGTGGTTTATTGTGTTATAATTAACTGTCATAGTGTGTGTGTGTGTGTGTGTGTGTGTGTGTGTGTGTGTGTGTGTGTGTGTGTGTGTGTGTGTGTGTGTGTGTGTGTGTGTGTGTGTGTGTGTGTGTGTGTGTGTGTGTGACTGTGCGTGCGTGCGTGCGTGTGTGCGTGCGTGCGTGCGTGCGTGCGTGTGCGTGCAGCACTGCTTGCGTGTGCATGTGTGCGTGATTCACTCTGCGGGCATTAACAGCAGTTAAGAATAATAAATGCTTCCAATTATACTAAAACTGGTCCATTCAACAAAGAGCTATGACTCATTACCACAATCTTTTTTTTTCTATTCTATTTTAAAATACAGCGAGTATTCCTGGAATACTCTATTTTATGCCTAACCTAAGGTGTAGCAACAGACAAGTAAAGTTAAAACGCTGCCAGTATGATAAAAAAGAGAAAAGAAAATAAGAAACTAGGTCAACCCCGGTATAGATAACAAACAAACAGTCTTCTGGGTGTTGGAGGCCTTTAGAGTTTAGACAGTAGGACTTCCAATCTTCCGCCAAAGTCTGAAAACAGCGACTTACAGTAGGCAAGAACAACACATGGTGATACTGTAAAATGCATATAGAAAATAGTCATCAAGAATCATACGTATTACGTAAGCTAAGAAGTAAGAACCTATTGCTATACCTCTATGTCTACGTCGTCAAGGCTAGGGCAATTAACACAAACAATAGATTTATTCAGAATAGAGAGGTAGAATTCCCAGCGTTTTTGGATGATAAAACAAAGGAAACTAATCTCAAAGACGTCCCCAGACGTCTTGGGCAGCACAGGAGGTGATTATAGAGATGTCTGGAGACGTCCTGGGCATACAGTGTGTTAAGTTCTAAAATGGTTAGTCCCAATACTTGATTCTGATTGGCTGGTTGCCGTCACGTGACCGGTGTAAATTTCACCGATAACCCACACCTTCAATCACTTTATATCATTCCCACCTGATTCCGCATCTCTGTAGCTGTACTGGGGAAGGGGAGCGCTTGATTAACTTACAAACCCATGCCATGCGGGCGTCTAACCACCGCCCGGCTCATATGACTGTGAATGTGTGGCTCCAGGCAGCCCAGTAAAGACATCAAGCCGTCACATAGCCTACTTGCCGAGCAAAACAAGGAAGTGATGTGGCTCGCTCTGGTGGCGCAAAGCGTAGCTACTTTTGTGAATTTAATAGTTGTATTATAGGTTAATATTGCTATATGTTTGTAACCGTTTTAGAAAAGCAATAAGCCACTTGAGGCCCCAGCTTACCGGGTATTTTACAACGCCCCCATCCATTGTAAAATACCCGGTAACCTGAGACCTCTCGTGGCTTATTGCGTAATGCTACACTGCTACAGGCTAAGATGGAGTCTGAAGAGGTGAGTTTTCAACTAAAGATTGGGAGTGAGTCTGCAGTTCTGATTGCAATCCATGGTCCACAAACAAAATTAAATGTGCAAGTCCAAGTATACTACGGTGTATAAGTACTCCATTACAAGTAAGTCCAGTAATCAAAAGTATTTAAGTTAGCCTGACTTCGGCAGCAGTTTATGGGATGGCCGTTGTCAAAGCGGCAGTCTTCGGTGATTGGTTCATACCAACCAATCAGAATAGTAGGAAAGCAGATGACGTTGTTGTCAATCATGAGGCTATGGCTAACCCGTTTGCTAACCAAACAAACCACAGCCAACGAGCGCTACTAACATGTAAACAAAAGCGGTAAAATATGTCGGATGATGATGTTTATAAAACCTGTCGTTTCTGTAAAGAAACTATTTATCATACACCGACTTAATAGCCAGATTGATACGGTCGTGAGTCACCGCAATGGGGGCAGCCATGTTTGTTTTTTGACGCTGTCGAGTGACGGGGCTGATGGCCAATCAGCTGCTGTGATCGGATTTCCGAACGACACTAACGCCACCGTAGGCAGAGAGACTCCAGACCTGAATCGCCAGAACATATTTTCTTAATGGGCGTGGCAAAATCCGAACCGGGGCAATTTTAATGCAGTCACGCAACGCAACGCAACGCGGGCAGTGGAGCCACCCTTCATTGATTAAAAAGGGAACATTCCCTGACGGTGACGGAGACGCAACGCTGACGCGCCCGGTGGAGCCCCGGTGTAATGGTGGCTTTATTAGACCAGTGGTTTTCATTTTTTAACCCTTTTCATATCAGTGTCCATTATTTGTTCTGCATTTGATCCACGGACCACCATTGGATGACATTTAACCTCTCAGACAAAATAAATAATATTTTGTTGTATTTCGATAAGATTGTGTCCACAATTGTGTAGTTGTGTATAGAATGCATGTACATTGACATTAAGTAATGCAGATGTAACAATAACAGTAATTTAATTCTGTAAAATGAAACCAACATGGACCCATGCGTGTATACATTTGGTTTCATTTTACACTACCAAGACTTCGAATAAGGGGTCCATTTGGTTACCAACTCTCCATCATTTAGCTGCATGGGGACCCACTCAAGGACCACTGGTGGACCCTGGACCACTGGCTGGGGACCACTGTCTCAGAGGTATTCATCAACGGCACTGAATGAGAGGTGTAGTCACTGAGTGAAGGAATTGTACTGACGTTGAATGAAACAGATGGAGAGATGGAGACTGGACTGAAAGGTTAAGGCACCCATACTGCTCTCTCTCTCTCTGTCTCTCTCTCTGTCTCTCTCTCTCTCTCTCTTCTCTCTCTCTCTCTTCTTTCTCTCTCTCTCTCTCTCTCTCTCTCTCTCTCTCTCTCTCTCTCTCCCATATATAATTCCTTAAGGTCGTTGAGTTAATTAATCCCTGCCTTGACATTATTAAAAGACTGTTGCCTCCACACTTTTTATAGTGTCTTTCTTTGGGCAGTGAATGCCCGTTGAAGCTCAGACCCTATACGTGGTGGACATAGATTTATACAATGAATCTGTGAACATCAGCGCTTTTCACTTCCACACCGTTTGCATTTAAAAAATTACAAGTGACGAGAAAATACTATAATTGTCCGTAGAAAATGACTGACTTACATGCACTCCCGATGGACAGGAAGAAAACACTTGGGTGATATCCCAACCGGAAGTCCCCCTTAGTCCCGCCTCCTACATTGTGCAAGTGAAGAATTGGATGATTTGAGGCATTTTGATCCAAAAATGTGTTTTGCAAAAATCCACCTGTTGGTGGCGCTATAACAAGCCAATGTGAAAAGGGTGGGATATATTCCTCAGCCTATAGTAGGAACGTCTGTGAAAGGTTTCACGTAAATTGCACGCTGCGTTCATGATTTGAGGCTTTTTGTTCAAAACGAGCCAATCCTGCACATTTTGAAATTGATTGATTGTTAGCCAATCAGGATGGAATAGGAAATATCGGACAGATCTGTCTTGAGCACATGACTATAAAGATACTGTGTAACGATAAAATGTGTTTTACAAATGTCGGCCTCCTGGTGGCGCTATAACAGGCCGTTCTGGAAAATTTGGGGCAGAGGTTCATCGTTGGCATCTAGCGAGTGTGTGTGCAAAGTTTGGCATTGACCGGGTTAACGGTGCCAGAGATTAGCTGTACACAGACGGACAGACACACGGACATGCGGACACAGACAAAACATACTCTCTCCCCATGCCTTCGGCCTGGTGGAGACAATAATCACATATACAGAACACAGACGCATGTCCTCGTTTGCACGTGCACACACACACACACACGCAAGGCCATGGGGTATGCACACACACACACACACACACACACACACACACACACACACACACACACACACACACACACACACACACACACACACACACACACACACACACACACACTTTGTGGGTGTACTAATGCTATATGAATGAACTTGCTGAATGCACTTACTGCAGATAATCCCACGAGACTTGATATTGAGAAGCAGTTTTCTAATTGGTTGTGTTGCGCCATTATCTTCCAATCTTGGAATGTCTGTAGGCTACATGTAATCAGATTACATCTGTGACATGTCTTGTTATTATGCGTGATGCAAGTATACAACCCAATTTTAAAATGGGTTTTGATTTTAAAGCTCAAACCACACCAACGGGTCGGGTTGGGAGAAATCGTTTTTTAACCCATTTTGGGCGGGAACCCCTTTGGTAGTGAATGATAAGGGGTCGTCGCAGGACAACAGCACTAGCTATGTGGGGTGAGTTTAGTGAATGATAAGGGGACGTCGCAGGACAACAGCAGTAGCTATGTGGGGTGAGTTTAGTGAATGATAAGGGGTCGTCGCAGAACAACAGCAGTAGCTGTGTGGGGTGAGTTTAGTGAATGATAAGGGGACGTCGCAGGACAACAGCACTAGCTATGTGGGGTGAGTTTAGTGAATGATAAGGGGTCGTCACAGAACAACAGCAGTAGCTGTGTGGGGTGAGTTTAGTGAATAATAAGGGGTCGTCGCAGGACAACAGCACTAGCTATGTGGGGTGAGTTTAGTGAATGATAAGGGGTCGTCGCAGAACAGCAGTAGCTGTGTGGGGTGAGTTTAGTGAATGATAAGGGGTCGTCGATGATGATGATGATGATGATGATGCTCTAAACAAACATTGACTTGGCTGCCACATGACGTCATTCTGAAAGGCAGATGTCGGAGGGGCCCCACGGCGCCCTCAAAAACCACCCGTAGCCTTCGTCAGATACACAATACGATGAGATCAGATTATTGTCCTGAAGGACAACTTTATTGTCCTGAAGGAAGGTTGACACACAGTGTCTACTGTATCGAACATACAACATTCCAAAAATTATGATACATTTCATACAGGACAAATAAAAGTAATACAAATAATACAAACGTCATGTTGCACAGAAAACCTATAGGTATTAATGGATTCATGACATTCATTTTCAGTTTTTCTTTTAGTTTTTATGACCTCAATTACACCCAAACAACCTGAACTTTGAACATTCAGTGGGTTTTCTGTGGCCTGGGATGAAGCCTTTTGAGCTGCAATGAAACCAGGCAAAACAGTGAAAACAGTAACATCGGCTGGCAAATCCCATGGTCATATATGGGATTTGCAGGCTCTTACATCACACTCCACAGGAAACTCAGAGCACTCGTTTGAGCCAGAAAACCCCAGACCACAGAAAATCTACTGAATGGTAAAAGTTTTTGGGTGCAATTGAGAAAACCTAAAAAAAATAAGAAGAATTACAAAAAATCTTTTTTTTATGTCACAATCAATTTTTTTTTGAAGAGCCACTGCAGGCGCGATGTGTACAGGATGAAACACAAAGCTACATGTGGGAGGCAGAGGAACGTCTCTCCTTTTCACACGGACAAAACAATAAATAAATCACCCGCGATCATTGGTTCATGAGTTATAGGGCCCTGGGGAAAAAAAGCTTGTTTCAGATCCGGTAAAAAACAGGAAAGCGGCCTGGGCCATGGCTCAGTGGTCCAGGCACCTTGGCTGGTAATCCAGTCTGGCAGTGTGCCGCGGGTTCGACTCCCGATCCCGACGGCCTTTACTGCATGTCTTCCCCCCATCTCTCTCCCCATTTCCTGTCAGCCTACTGTCTGTCCCTCCATAAAAAATATAAAATAAAGGCGAAAGCTACAAAAAAAAACATATATAAAAAAAAGGGGAAAGCATCGGTGTCATTTTAAATCAATTACAATTGTAAATTGTAGATTTAGCATCACAATCATTTTAACTATATTGTATACTTTGGCTATTCAAAAGAGTAAGGACAAACCAGTAACTTGAGTTGACAATAATAAAAAATATACTACCTTGAGATTAGCTAAATGTCCACCGTACAATATATAGACACACACGCACTCACACACCAACTTCAACTGAAGATGATGTACCAAATAAAGTGAAATAACTCAAAAGAAAAAGCATTATTATTATTATTATTATTATTATTATTATATTTTTTCACCCGGTTGTCTATAATAATCCACTCTTTCTTTGATTCATTCTGGGTTGTCTATTAAATAATCCACTCTCTTTGATTCGTTCTGGTTTGTCTATTAAAACAACTTTTGCTGGGGAATTCTTCTAAAATAATGGCGCTAGAGTACCAGCAGATGAGGGAGATTTTACTCTGAAAAGCTCCGCCTTCCGTCCCCCCCGTCCCCCCCAAAAAAAACCGGGAGGCATAATCTTCCGTTCTTACCTCACGCTGCATGGTACACCTAAAGTCGCTCTAGAAGCGTTTATATTCCAAACGAGATGCTTCCTGAAGTAAGAAATTAAGACTTTAAGAAATTAAGGCTTTGACCTTTTGGTCAAAGCCATGGAGAGCGCCCTAGACTTAGACTTATGAGCCATTCTAATGTGCATGCGCACAAGGAGTACGCTGCAGATATAAATAAAAAAGACCTAAGGACGCCTATACACGTCCAAGGCACCCCGTGGTTTTGATTCCACGGACGTGTAGACACGTCCTTAACATTACAAAGTGTTAAATGACCTAGCCTGGGTTCCAGCCGGATTCGCTGCGTTCCACCGATCTGAAAAGGTCACTGCGTTACTCAGTCTGGACAGAGGCTGCTTGACTCGCATTTCATAATGTCAACTGTTACGTAGCCACGTTGTTGCTGATACGTCATCAGCCAGCGCCACTCTGTCCATGCTTCTCACTGTTGACAAAAATAGCGCCGTTCGAGACTTGAGAGTGAAAACCTACGGTAAAACGTAAACGATTCAGTAGTCCACTGTCAAATGCAGTAGTACAAAAAAATGACAGCTGTGCGGAGTGAGTTTAGTGAATGATAAGGGGACGTCGCAGGACAACATCAGTAGCTGTGTGGGGTGAGTCTGGTGAATGATAAGGGGACGTCGCAGGACAACATCAGTAGCTGTGTGGGGTGAGTTTAGTGAATGATAAGGGGACGTCGCAGGACAACAGCAGTAGCTGTGTGGGGTGAGTTTAGTGAATGATACGGGGACGTCGCAGGACAACAGCAGTAGATGTGTGGGGTGAGTTTAGTGAATGATAAGGGGACGTTGCAGGACAACAGCAGTAGCTGTGTGGGGTGAGTTTAGTGAACGATAAGGGGACGTCGCAGGACAACAGCAGTAGCTGTGTGGGGTGAGTTTAGTGAATGATAAGGGGTTGTCGCAGGACAACAGCACTAGCTGTGTGGGGTGAGTTTAGTGAATGATAAGGGGACGTCGCAGGACAACAGCAGTAGCTGCGCAGTGCGCATTGATACAACGTCAAACTGGTGTTTGTCCTCAACCCGCATCACAGACCAATCAGAAGCCACGGTTCCATTTCAACCATCATATGTCCTGTGGTAGAATAGGAGACATTTTCAGATCCGCGGAACGCAGCGAATCAGGCTGCAACTCAGGCTATAAATGACCCACTCTTTCTTCGATTCATTTTGGGTCGTCTAATTAGATGAACCACTCTTTCTTTGACTCGTTGAGCGTGTCTGGGTTGTCTAATTAGATGAACCACTCTTTCTTTGACTCGTTGAGCGTGTCTGGGTTGTCTAATTAGATGAACCACTCTTTCTTTGACTCGTTGAGCGTGTCTGGGTTGTCTAATTAGATGAACCACTCTTTCTTTGACTCGTTGAGCGTGTCTGGGTTGTCTAATTAGATGAACCACTCTTTCTTTGCCTCGTTGAGCGTGTCTGGGTTGTCTAATTAGATGAACCACTCTTTCTTTGCCTCGTTGAGTGTGTCTGGGTTGTCGGTGCCGATGATGGCCGTGTCGGCAGACTCCCCTTGCGAGTCTCCTCCTCCTCCTCTGGCCTTGTTCTCGTTGGTGTGGTAGGTGCCTTTATGGCGGAACATGTAGCGAATCAGGAAAACCAGAGTGCACAGGATGGTGAAGATCACCACCGCGATGATGCCTGCAGAGGAACAAGACATGGAAGCCAAACATAAGTATACGCAAAGCGTGACAGGGGTGCGGGGCGGGAAAAGTGGGAGGCATATATGGTCCGACGGAGCATTGGTTCGACATGCGTCCGCACCTCGGACTAGCGCCTGCTCCCGTGCTTGCGGTTATGGTTAGGGTTTGAGGTGGGTTGTCGTGTTTCGGACCAATGACTAGTCGGACCAAACACATGCACTCGGGAAAAGTATGGTCTTTTGGCAAAATACTTTTGCATGCACGGCATTTTGGAAAGAACTTGGGCCACTTCCCTACTTCCTTCGCAGGTGGTACCAAATGATAATAATGAAGGCTAGCTGTTCCATGCTGGTGAAACAGAGCAGGGTGCTGCTATTGTGGATGTCGGTGGGTCTCAATGTCAGGGACAAATTAGCCATTGGGCCCTTGGCTCTCAGGGGCCCTTCAGGGAAATTGGACTGTCAGGTACTAGGTTTGACACCCTGAAATGGGCTCCTCATGGGGCCCTTCATTGGCCATTTATTTTGTTAAATTTAGGTCAAAAAAGTGATAAAAACACTGACAAACATAAAAATGTTGCACGCATGCGCGCTATGGGGGCCCTGCAAAGATTACCGGCCCAGGGGCCCTCGTGGGGGTTAATCTATCCCTGCTCAAAGTGTGTCCTTGAGTGAGTTCCAAATGGCCCTGTACGGGTGTGTATAGCTCTGGAATTATGGGTCCATTTGGTTTCATCTGTACACTTACTAGTTATTGGGGTCCTTGAAATGAAAAGGTTTGAGAACCACTCAGGGGCGGCCTTAAGGATTGGGAGGCCCCGTTCATGACGTCATAATTTGAATAATTAATAATTATTATGATTATTTTTTTTTAAAGAAAAGAAAGATTGTCAGTGTGTATAATCGGACTTCAAAGCATTAACAGCATAACAGCATACACCAAGTAAATACGTAAGTAACTTCTAAACCTGGTCAAAAGGTGATTGTGTTATTTTCTTCCACTTTCCTTGATTGTTGTAACTATTTACATATTATGTATACATGTGCTATACAAGTAAAAAAACAAAAAAACAATTATGTATAATAATGTATAATAAGGACACTGTACCTCCAATGATTGCAGAGTTCCTGTTGACGCCGTCAGGAATCACTCTCTCCTCATTGAAGGGGAACTCTGCATCTAGACACACATGCAGAGACATCATTTAGATATAAATGATAAATCTCGCATAAATACCCCCAGAAAGGTGTAGGGCCAGGCGGCCAACAAGCATACATGAGTCCAGAAAGGTGTAGGGCCAGGTGGCCAACAAGCATACATGAGTCCAGAAAGGTCTAGGGCCAGGCGGCCAACAAGCATACATGAGTCCAGAAAGGTGTAGGGCCAGGTGGCCAACAAGCATACATGAGTCCGATGTACAGTGGTGAGCACTCCAAAGTGTCACTGGTGGTGCCTCCCTGGCACCTGGTACCACGTCTTTGGTGGTACCACTTTATTCCATGCTGTCACCAGGAGATGGCAGCAGAGAGCTAATGTTCTAACTGATGGTCACACAAAGGCATTTTGTGTGGGGGCAGAGAGAGAGAGAGAGAGAGAGAGAGAGAGAGAGAGAGAGAGAGAGAGAGAGATCTACTGATCTCTATTGTGGTATACACTAATCAGTGATCAGCTATCTTGTTTTTTGAGTTATAAATAGTTTTAATGTACTGCCTGGCCAATAATAGTCCGTTAAACGTGGCCGGTTAACTTAAGACTCACCCGTGGCTTCCGTGTGCGGTATAGGTTTAGGTTAGGAGAGGGTTAGTTAGTAATGTCGGATTATTGGCACGTCGGTCTAAAGGTGCGTTCAGACTTGGATGGTCAGAGCGGCGCGATTACATGCAAACTATTAAAAAGTCAATGCAAAGACGACAATTGCGCAAACGGGCGCGGCGCGACCTGCCGCGGTACAAACGGGACGAACCGAGGCGGAGGTATATTATTCAGGTCTGAACGCAGCTTAAAGGGCCTTGCAAACGGGGAGCTATAAAATGCGTCTATAGTTCATTTCCAATGAGACCTGCGTTTTTTGCGCGGAGCAGTCGCGGTGCGACAACGCAAGCGCATTTACGTGAGCGCGGTCCCGTGAATTTGTTGCGCGCGTGCTCGCAACTCACCACCAGACCAAATTGTTTGGCTATAAGGTGCCGTCCAGAAAAAATATAAAATAATAATCCCATTCATTTTTTTCCACAGATCCAAAGCCCATTATTTTTCCCCCCATAGGGATTTGCAGAAATATTTATATGAATTATTTTAAGCCTAGAATCAAGGCACGCAGGCTCCTGGTGAATCATGACCATAACGCTGAATAGAGGAAGGGAGCGCTGCCGTGGTCCTTTGTTTGTTGAACTGAATACAGGTGCTCGTTGGCGAGGTTAAATCATAACATTAAAGAAGAGGATCCAAGGCACTCTGTTCCAGTGAGGTAAAAAAAAAAGGCTTTTTTATTCGTCCCCTGACGAAGGCTGAGTGCCGAAAGGCGCTGGTCCTTCTTTTTGTAATGTTAATGCCTTTGTAATGCCTTAACTCTTAAATAAAAAAGGCTTTTTTTCACCTCACTGGAACAGAGTGCCTTGGATCCTCTTCTTTAATGTCATGACCATAAACGCCTTTGATTCTGTGGAAGAAGAAATAATTTGAAAACCTGTGACAAAATAAGGTAATGAATAAATACACAATGAGATGAATACAATTCTGATCAATGGTCAGAGACCTTCCGCAGCTAGAGAAAGTTCGAGTTTAAATCATTATTTAAAAAAACTGTCTGCCTCTCATTCGCCTCTCATCTTCTGGCATTAAATGTTTCATGGGAGCACTGCATGCGAGGTAAACAAACAAGCAACAAACATCATCATAAAAACATATACAATCCAAAGTTCTATAGACGTGAGCAACAAGGGATCTGTGGATGCAAGATATCAAAGTCACAGAGATCATATAGATTTCTCAGCCACAACTCAACTACGTCTAATGTCTGATTTATCAGTAAACAAGCATTCATACATTATGAATTAATAACCAGCTGCTGCCGTACAGAAATGTGCTATGGAATCTGTATTTAATGTGTGTGGAAACAACAACAGGATGTGTCCAGGTGACTCTAGTGGAGCCTTAGCCTACTACAAATGGAACCAAAGGACCCTTTTCTAACAATAAACTCTGAGACTGTCCAAATGGACTGTTATGTGGGTCCATTTGGTTGTACCCTCGCCGACCTCCACGGGGACCCCCTTTATCCGAGGACCCCCACGCAGAATACCGTGGAGGTCGACGCAGGGGTCCCCGCGGAGGTCCGTGGAGGTCGGCGCGGGGGTCCGCGATAGTCTGCGTGGGGGTTCGCGGATAAGGGGGCTCCCCGCGGAGGTCGCCGTGGGGGTCTGCGGTAGTCTTTGTGGGGGTCCGTGGATAAGGGGGCTCCCCGCGGAGGTCGCCGCGGAGGTCCGCGGTAGTCTATGTGGGGGTCCGTGGAAAAGGGGGCTCCCCGCGGAGGTCGCCGCGGGGGTCCGTGGTAGTCTGCGTGGGGGTCCGTGGATAAGGGGGCTCCCCGCGGAGGTCGCCGCGGGTGTCCGCGGTATTCTGCGTGGGGGTCCGTGGATAAGGGGGGTCCGCGGTAGTCTGCGATGCGTGTCGTCATGCCGGTCACGTTGATGCGTGTGGTTTGTTTTCCACATGCCTGGTTGCTGGCGTCAGTTTCCACATGACTAGTATTATGTTGTGACTCTTCTTCATGGCGTGCAGACTATGGGATGTTATAGGTTGTTGCTGGAGACAAGGCAGCCAATCAGCAATCAGAAGTACTCGTCAGTATGGTTGCCAGTGTTGCCAACTGTCGTGACAGAAATAAGCTAACCAACCTCCAAAAACCAGCCAAGCAACTGTGAGGAAAAAAACTATTCCAAGTCTGGTTTCATAGGCATTCTATGACCAGCTTAGCAGCTGGTAATAATACAAAATAGTACAGTTCCTGCACTTTGGCTTTGTAGAGCAGTGTGGTCTGGTGCTCCCGTGTTTATTCCTACTAACAACATTACGTTACATGTAGCGGCTGATTTTAGAGATTTGTCTCTGGAGTGAGACACGAAATGAGCTCACTGTGTGAATCATGGGGTGCATGCCTGTGATAGATAGATAGATAGATAGATAGATAGATAGATAGATAGATAGATAGATAGATAGATAGATAGATAGATAGATAGATAGATAGATAGATAGATAGATAGATAGATAGTCATACTGTCGCTTTCCCCTTCCTTAGTACCCGGGGGTCTCATACATTGATGTCATACTATTTTGCTGGATACATTGATGATTTCTATTCATTTTTTTGTATGTGTTTTTGATCTGTGTTGTCCACATGGGCTGCAGTACCTGTGTTGTGCCAGGGGTCTGTGGCAGCAGACATAGGTGGGATGGTGAGAGGCGACGCCCCACAGTTTGACTCCACTAGTTTACCCTGGAAGGACGCCGGGGGCGTCGCTACGGGGTCTCTCGGGGAAGACTTGAGGGGCGCTGCGGGGTCTCTCAGGGCAGACTTGAGGGGCGCTACTCCGTTGAACTGCACTCGAGAAAGACAACCGATGAACCCTGGATTGTTGAAACGCTCGATGAGCACTGGGTCTACGGGGCCCGTCTCTGAGAGAGAGAGAGAGAGAGAGAGAGAGAGAGAGAGACAGGGAAACTAATATCAAAATAGTGTTGATTTTCACAGAATTATTTTTTTTTAATGCAAGTTAATTTAGTTTCAGTCATATTTTAGTATTCTTAAATGTTTTAGTGCGCTGGTCTAGTTTCAGTCGACTAAATATCATGCAATTTAATGTATGATGAATTCATAATGCCTGATTTTACACATGGCGGCGTGCTGAAAATAGCCGATCTATGTGAGCTCGTGGATCGGCTATTTTCAGAGTGCATACCCGAGCTCAACCAAAGTCTTGTCTTTTAGTTCTACTGGATCTTTTCCACTAGTCTAACATTTTAGTTTATTTGTATTATTTTTGTCTATAGCCTACCTATGGGTGAAAGAACTGCAAATGCCACACCTTTCCATGCCATGCCGGAAGGCAGCATTCAGGAGAATTGCTCCCCCCCCCCCCCCCCCCCCCCCCCGAAGTCTCCTGAACTTGAACACAGAATTTTCCGTTGAACAAATTTGTTTAGTAATCAATGTCGTTACACCGCATCTCCACTAGCTAAAGAGTGCTGGGTTGCGCCCCGAAAATAGCAGATCTACAAGCTCTCAACCCGTCGCAGCGCGGCGCGTTGAGAGCTTGTAGATCTGCTATTTTTGTCCAAAAGTGCCCTCTTACGGGATTTCAGCCCCTGCCCCTCTAACACTCTCTTACGTCCCTGGGGGGGAGCATTACTGAGAAGGCTTTAAAGATAAACAGATACCAAGTGCTTATCACGCCTCTCAGACACAGAGGATACGCCTGCGTTGCCATAAAGTGTACATTGATGGGTAATATAACTGTCACCAAGTGACCCATCTTTATGGCAGAATGCTACACGAGGCGCTTTAAAATGGATGGAGCAGACATTCTATAAATAATGTCCCCATAATCTAAAACGGAGAGACAAGTGGCTCCAGTGATTGTTTTTTTTTCTTCTAGGAAAGCATGATTTATTTCTATAGAGAAAAGCAGTTTTCTTTTGTCTCAGTTTGGAGACAAGGTTATCAATGTGAAATGTGGAAGAAAACGTTTCTCATCGAGCCTTAAGGTAGTGGTGTTCAGAGACCTGCTCTATAGCGTGACATCATCATCAAACCAGGAAGTGATGCAGGAACGCCTACTGAGTGGCAAAAACCCTACTTTCTGGCCTTGACAGCCCATGCATCCCATCAGAAAAGTCCTATCTGATTGCATTAAACGACATTAAACAATGTTAAACTCACTTTGCCTGTACCTTTGCCACTCACTTTGCCATTCACTTTATGCATGCGCATACCCTCTATATAGTAGAGCCACTTGCAGAGGTTATGGATATATGGCTACGGTCGGTGGGTGTACTGTAGCCCTATAGTGAACATTATTTTAGTTTTACTTGCATTTAACAAATTAACTGCTTTTGGCGGAATATTCCGTCATATAAAATCCAACCGTCAGTAATGATATAAAACGGGTTCATTGTAATCATGTTTTAGGTTTCCTTGGCTTGGCCTTTCCTTCTGCAGCGGACTCCTTGTGTTTTGTGCGTGCACACTGCCGCTCACTTCTTGTATAAAGGCCGACTGAAAAAGGCTCATGGTTTTGACAAAGCGCCGATGTTTGGATGTCTTTTCTGACTGTCCGCGGTCATCCCGATTGGAACATTGGCGTTTGCTAGAGCAAGCTTGGCCTCATTTTAGCTCGCTATAGCATTGACGCTAAATATTTAGCATCTAAAATGGAACGCCTAAAACGGACATGCGTCACACTAAACCATGGCAGATCCGGGTCGGCAATCAGGCGCCATCACTTTCGTCCACCAGGTGGCAGTCAACTCAACCAGAGCAATCTATTATGCAACCTAAAACAGAACTACTGACACAATAAAACAAGTAACAATGTTGGCGTCACATTCAGAGTCTGTGCATGCGTGCGTGCGTGCGTGCGTGCGTGCGTGCGTGCGTGCGTGCGTGCGTGCGTGCGTGCGTACGTGCGTGAAACGTGTCTGTCTGGGTTTGAAGGTTGTGAGTTCAAAGTTATTCTTTGGGCCACTGTCTACAGCTAATGAAAAGGTTACTCACCTGCCACTCTCCCCAGGAACAGAGTCTTGATCAGGTTGAACTGTGAGTCTGAGGAGTCTGGTAGAGAATACACCACTGGAGGATAATGATCCAACTGGAGAGAGACATAGGGGGAGAGAGAGAGAGAGAGAGAGAGAGAGAGAGAGAGAGAGAGAGAGAGAGAGAGAGAGAGAGAGAGAGAGAGAGAGAGAGAGAGAGAGAAGAGAGAGAGAGAGAGAGAGAGAGAGAGATTAATCAGATGACACAATGGTGAAAAAACCACAATGGAAACAAGCCTATAGGCCCAATAGGGGCTTGGCCCAAAGCCTGTTAATAAAGTATTAAATCAATCAATAAATAGCCTGTGCTCTTTTCCAAGTGTCTGTTTTCACAACTGAATGAGATGAGTACACAAATGAAATGTAGAAAAATGTAAAGTTAAGTTTATTTTTTACTTAAGATTTGATTTTGGCTTTTCTTCTAGACTAGAGTACTTACACACTTTTGATTCATTTATATTGAACTCATTGATGCATCTGTATTTTTTTCATTATTTGTTTTGCTGGTGAAAACCGATTAAATAACCAGGATTATTTTGAGACCGATACCGATACCGATATGGCATTTTTATGGACGATATGGCCGATTCAGATTATGCTACCGATTGTCTCGTGCATCCCTAGTGAAAACCACTGCAATGTTTCTCCATTGCACACCGACTAGAAATTAAACACAGCTATCAAAGGCAATGCCTCCAAATCTGAATCAGCTACTACTATCTGGCTCGATAATTAATGTCACATTCATTAATTTATGTTGAAGGACATTTTTGTGGACATTAACCCATTTTGGGGCGGGAACCCCTTTTGGTGTTAGCATTACGTTATGCTTTAGCTATTGAAAAATAGCAGATCTACAAGCTCATAGTGCGCCACCGAGTGGCGCGCTACGAGCTTGTAGGTCTGCTATTTTTGAACGACTGACATAGAAACATAGCTTTTTCAGAAAACTGTCAGGATGTAGAAGACATTTTCAGAATATGATCTCAGGTCAAAATGGGTTAATATTAATCATGGACAACAATCGTCTCCGAACACAGAAAACAGAGAGGTGGGACTTTAATCAAACAGATTATTTCTGAGCGCCCCCCTAGAGGATACAGGCGGGAGGTCAGTTAGTTTACTTTATAAGCTGACCTCCCGAAAGGCTGCTGGGAGTATAATATAAGCCTTCTTATTATACAGAGAGACTCCCAGCAGCCTTTTGGGGAAATATATGGGCCAATATATAAGGTGCTTATACTATAGCAACTTAGCACCGACTCACTCAACCCGACCTGGAGCTGCTCCAAATCAAAAGGCCACCATGTTCGCGTGTGTGCATGGGATCATCCTCGTGTGCATGGGATATGTGTGTGTGCATGGGATGTGTGCGTGTGCGTAACACAATGTAGAATGACACTTTGACCACCAAGCACTATCGCTGCTGCTCCCATAGAGTTATATATAAGGCTGCTCCCTGACGCCGGATCTGCTATTTTGAGTCTACTCCCACCGAGGTGTGTGTGTGTGTGTGTGTGTGTGTGTGTGTGTGTGTGTGTGTGTGTGTGTGTGTGAGAGAGAGAGAGAGCACAACATCTGTCTGGGAAGAGGCACCCATCGACTAATCTAATATACGGCAACCTTCCCCGTGTTTCTTCACTAGTCCGATCCAGAAGGAACACAGTTTGCCGGCCACGCCGACTGCTACAGAGCTGACAATGAGGTTATATCTTCCCTTCTTCTCCGGAATCCTGCCTCAAAGCGTGCGTACGTGCGTGCGTGCGTGCGTGCGTGCGTGCGTGCGTGCGTGCGTGCGTGCGTGCGTCTACCTGTATAGTGATGGTCCTGTTGACTCTGGTCATGTTGAAGCTGTGTGTCTGTCCGTTGCCGTGGTTACGCTGGTCCACGGCGATAGAGAAGGGCTCCGTCAGGCCTCCAAGGTCATAGGTCACCTGTAACGACCCTGAGGAAGGAGAGGTCAAAAAGAGGTCATAGGGGTCAGGGGTCATCACCATGTTGGCGTGTGGTGGACATTGTTGTCAAAATTCTATTCTACACTAATATTACTAGAGTCATAAAGAGCTACCAGCCCCGAATGACCATAACAGGTCTGTAACAGAGTGTACAGGTGGAACCAAATGGACCCTTTACGTAATGATTACGGGTCCATTTGGGGGCGGCGGTGGTTCAGGGGGTAGAGTGGCCGGATGGCAACTGCAAGGTTCCCAGTTCGAACCCTGTGGGCTCCCCCAGAGTTAGTGTCGAAGTGTCCTTGAGCAAGACTCTGAACCCCTAATTGCTCCCGATGTGCAGGTTGGTGCCTTGCATGGTTTCTTCCGCCATAGGTGTGTGAATGTGTGAACGTAATGTACAATCTATTCTATGTAAAGGTGTGTGTGTGTGTGTGTGTGTGTGTGTGTGTGTGTGTGTGTGTGTGTGTGTGTGTGTGTGTGTGTGTGTGTGTGTGTGAGGAGGCATTGTTTCCTTTATCCATGATTTATGTCTGCTGCCCTGTGTCCAACATGTCAGCTGTACTGTATGTAACAATGCTTTGCCGTCCATGCACGTTGTAACTGGTTGCTCTCCCACTGTCAAACTGCACTGGCAGTGTTTATGTCCTTTGTACAAGGTATTCCTGTACTTCTCATTATGTGGACATAAATAAACATTTCAAATGTGTGTGTGTGGGGACTGCCAGGTGTCAAAAATGAGGAACTCGTTAACCCTTGCATGACTGTAGAAAGGCCAGGTACCACACCAAGCTGACTTCAGGTCATGACTGTAGTAAGGCCAGGTACCACACCAAGCTGACTTCAGGTCATGACTGTAGAAAGGCCAGGTACCACACCAAGCTGACTTCAGGTCATGACTGTAGTAAGGCCAGGTACCACACCAAGCTGACTTCAGGTCATGACTGTAGTAAGGCCAGGTACCACACCAAGCTGACTTCAGGTCATGACTGTAGTAAGGCCAGGTACCACACCAAGCTGACTTCAGGTCATGACTGTAGTAAGGCCAGGTACCACACCAAGCTGACTTCAGGTCATGACTGTAGTAAGGCCAGGTACCACACCAAGCTGACTTCAGGTCATGACTGTAGTAAGGCCAGGTACCACACCAAGCTGACTTCAGGTCACGACTGTAGTAAGGCCAGGTACCACACCAAGCTAACTTCAGGTCACGACTGTAGAAAGGCCAGGTACCACACCAAGCTGACTTCAGGTCATGACTGTAGAAAGGCCAGGTACCACACCAAGCTGACTTCAGGTCATGACTGTAGTAAGGCCAGGTACCACACCAAGCTGACTTCAGGTCATGACTGTAGAAAGGCCAGGTACCACACCAAGCTGACTTCAGGTCATGACTGTAGTAAGGCCAGGTACCACACCAAGCTGACTTCAGGTCATGACTGTAGTAAGGCCAGGTACCACACCAAGCTGACTTCAGGTCATGACTGTAGTAAGGCCAGGTACCACACCAAGCTGACTTCAGGTCATGACTGTAGTAAGGCCAGGTACCACACCAAGCTGACTTCAGGTCATGACTGTAGTAAGGCCAGGTACCACACCAAGCTGACTTCAGGTCACGACTGTAGTAAGGCCAGGTACCACACCAAGCTGACTTCAGGTCACGACTGTAGTAAGGCCAGGTACCACACCAAGCTGACTTCAGGTCACGACTGTAGAAAGGCCAGGTACCACACCAAGCTGACTTCAGGTCATGACTGTAGAAAGGCCAGGTACCACACCAAGCTGACTTCAGGTCATGACTGTAGTAAGGCCAGGTACCACACCAAGCTGACTTCAGGTCATGACTGTAGTAAGGCCAGGTACCACACCAAGCTGACTTCAGGTCATGACTGTAGTAAGGCCAGGTACCACACCAAGCTGACTTCAGGTCATGACTGTAGAAAGGCCAGGTACCACACCAAGCTGACTTCAGGTCATGACTGTAGTAAGGCCAGGTACCACACCAAGCTGACTTCAGGTCATGACTGTAGAAAGGCCAGGTACCACACCAAGCTGACTTCAGGTCATGACTGTAGTAAGGCCAGGTACCACACCAAGCTGACTTCAGGTCATGACTGTAGTAAGGCCAGGTACCACACCAAGCTGACTTCAGGTCATGACTGTAGTAAGGCCAGGTACCACACCAAGCTGACTTCAGGTCATGACTGTAGTAAGGCCAGGTACCACACCAAGCTGACTTCAGGTCATGACTGTAGTAAGGCCAGGTACCACACCAAGCTGACTTCAGGTCATGACTGTAGTAAGGCCAGGTACCACACCAAGCTGACTTCAGGTCATGACTGTAGAAAGGCCAGGTACCACACCAAGCTGACTTCAGGTCATGACTGTAGTAAGGCCAGGTACCACACCAAGCTGACTTCAGGTCATGACTGTAGTAAGGCCAGGTACCACACCAAGCTGACTTCAGGTCATGACTGTAGTAAGGCCAGGTACCACACCAAGCTGACTTCAGGTCATGACTGTAGTAAGGCCAGGTACCACACCAAGCTGACTTCAGGTCATGACTGTAGTAAGGCCAGGTACCACACCAAGCTGACTTCAGGTCATGACTGTAGTAAGGCCAGGTACCACACCAAGCTGACTTCAGGTCATGACTGTAGTAAGGCCAGGTAACACACCAAGCTGACTTCAGGTCATGACTGTAGTAAGGCCAGGTACCACACCAAGCTGACTTCAGGTCATGACTGTAGTAAGGCCAGGTACCACACCAAGCTGACTTCAGGTCATGACTGTAGTAAGGCCAGGTAACACACCAAGCTGACTTCAGGTCATGACTGTAGTAAGGCCAGGTAACACACCAAGCTGACTTCAGGTCATGACTGTAGTAAGGCCAGGTACCACACCAAGCTGACTTCAGGTCATGACTGTAGTAAGGCCAGGTACCACACCAAGCTGACTTCAGGTCATGACTGTAGTAAGGCCAGGTACCACAACAAGCTGACTTCAGGTCATGACTGTAGTAAGGCCAGGTACCACAACAAGCTGACTTCAGGTCATGACTGTAGTAAGGCCAGGTACCACAACAAGCTGACTTCAGGTCATGACTGTAGTAAGGCCAGTCTTGACCCCTTCTCCCCCCCAGCGGGGGTCTTTTAAATATTGATTAGCATACCAGCTGTAGCAACTCATAATGTAATAACTGCTCATAATGTAATAATTTAAATGTAATAAAAACTCACAATGTAATAATCAGCTCATAATGTAATAAAACAACTGAGCGCATAACGTAATAACAGATTTTTCTATAATGTAATAATGTAAAAACGTGTTACATTATGAACGAACACATAGCAGCTCATAATGTAATAAAAGTCCATAATGTAATAATGGCCCATGTTGTTGAGAAAAGTCTTACACTGTCTGTATTACCTCTATTGACAAAGGTAGACTGTCTTAACTCTTTGAAAGATTCAAGTCAAATCAATGTAGTTGACAGTTTTTGAATGATTTATTGAAAATTCTCTGTTGTGAATGTGCGACAACGAAAGACCTTCAGAGAACGACTGTTCACTGGGGGGCGGGGGCAGTTTCTCTCTGAATGAGAGAGATACTCTTCAAGTTTTAACTTGACTTCAGTTCTATAAGCCGTAGAACTGTTTTCACTCTAATAGTCTAATCTAGTGGTTTGACCTTTTTCTTCAAGCAACGTGAACTCGTGAAGTGGTTTTAAAAGAAGTTTCCTCAACCCTTCATACAAAGCTGAGAAGGAAGGCATAGATGGAGCAATTTGTAACTAATTACTTTAATAGTTTCCACATGGCCATCTCTGTACTTTGGTCTACTTTCTACTCTACACTTTCTATATTGAAGTGATTGCTGTGAACTTTTCAAAGCATTAAAGTCCAAACTAATGATCCATAATGTATATAAATCATGGATAAGTGGTCAGGCCAAAAAGGCCTTTTCGGGGGGGGGGGGGGGGGGGGGGGGGGTTAGAATAAATTGGTTATTCGTCTCAATTGCCATATTGACGTCATCCACCGGCCATTGTAATATCTAAAAAACAGACTGCAAGTCATAGGCATGTTCTGTATCCGCCACTGTTTGGTACTTTTTCTCAACAACATGGGCCATTATTACATCATGAACTTGTATTACATTATGATCTGCTATGTGTCCGTTCATAATGTAACACATTGTTACATTATTTTAATTTATTACATTATAGACAAATTATTATGTTGTTACGCTATGCACTCATTTTTTATTACATTATGAGCTGATTATTACATTATGAGTTTGTATTACATTTAAATTATTACATTATGAGCCCTTATTACATTATGAGCAGTTATTACGTTATGAGTTGCTATACAAAGCTCACAACGCTGCACCTTGCAATGTGGGTCCGCACACTGGACTGAGCTCCAAACTCAATAATTTACTTTCTCACCACAGTGGACATGACCTAACGCCTCACGGCCTCACGGCTCGTCATCAGACGGTCCCTAACCCTATAACCCTAACCCTGGAAACGTCATGTCCACTGTGGCGAGAAAGTAAATCATTGAGTTTGGAGCTCAGTCCAGTGTGCGGGACCTTATTCTCTTTTCGATGACTCACCTCGGCCCAGCAACTGGCATTTAGTTAGTGGACGCGCGTGCTCTATTATCTCTTTTTTCTGAAATGCAAATGAGCCATTAACTTGAACAGTGGGCTGTGTGGAGGTGTGGAGTTCACTGCCGTGGGGGGAGGATAGGGTGGCAGGGGTCAGTTTGACCGTACACGGACAGGCAGAGATGCTTTAACCCATTTTGGGCGGGAACCCCTTTTTGGTGTTAGCATTATGTTATGCTTTAGCTATTGAAAAATAGCAGATCTACAAGCTCATAGCGCGCCACCGAGTGGCGCGCTATGAGCTTGTAGATCTGCTATTTTTGAAAAATCGAAGAACGACTGACATAGAAACAGCTTTTTCAGAAAACTGTCAGGATGTAGAAGACATTTTTAGAATCTGATCTCAGGTTCTAATGCATAAAGTGCATAAAGTAGCCTATATGCATAATTTCACATTTAGAAAATGTTTCAGATGAAGAGAAACAAACAGAGATTTGAATCTAATATTTTAGGGAAAGTAATGGAAGGGGAATCTTCTGAGAGCTTCACGGGCAAATCAGATAATCAAAATGGGTCAGAGAGACCTTCACAGACACTCGCCAAAATAACAGATCTACAAGATCAATCCAACTACTACTTTGTGGCAACATTTTGTGAGATTGGCATGGTCTTCATCAACAAGCAACAAAAGATGACAGGCAGAGTTGTGAGCGTATAAACGTTGCATAATGCATACTGTATACTGTAGCAAACGGCTTGTTTGTGCAGGAAAACGAGGCCTTTTGGGAAACATGAATATTGTTGATAAAAGATGAAAGACAATTTTCACTAAAACAAGCAAGAACCCAAAAGGAGGTAAAGGCTCTGCATTGTTCCTGTAATTACTAGAAGATAATATATCTGTTATGCAGCGTGTGTGTGTGTGTGTGTGTGTGTGTGTGTGTGTGTGTGTGTGCGCGTGTGCGTGTGCGTGTGCGTGTGTGTGTGTGTGTGTGTGTGTGCGTGCGTGCGTGCGTGCGTGCGTGCGTGCGTGCGTGCGTGTGTGTGTGTATGCTTGCGTGTGTGCACTTAAAGGGATATTTCAAGTTCAAACATATTTGGGGCCATTTTATCTAGTCTACTTGGGCTTATGTGAACACTATAATGCTCTATTTTTGGGTGGAAATTAAAGGAAATATAATAGTCAAATAAAAGCAGCCTCATCACACATTGGAAGGGCAATATCAGTCAACAGAGCCAAGGACGGGTGTTTTTGATTAATCTAGCATGGTTAAAATGGAGTTTGAAGTTACAATGAGTTACCGCTGGCCATGATTCACACTGGCCTTGATTCTTCCGTACCCGAGTACACTTCATTTAACTGTATTCAATGCTTTCACATTACACATTCACATTACATTACACGCAATCAAGTACAAGAAAGGAAAGGAAAGGAATATATACTAGTATAACAAAATAAAGTAAACATAATCACTCAGGTAGCCAGTCAGAAACTATGTGAGCACAGTTGATTTCAACTATAGTTTGAATCCTCTGTAGAACACGTTACCATCCGTCTCTAGTTTTAAACTCGTAGCCAAGAAGTACCACAGCCAGGTAGTCCCGTTTTAACTTACCATTCTCTGTCAGAACCACAGCCAGGTAGTCCTGTTTTAACTTACCATTCTCTGTCAGAACCACAGCCAGGTAGTCCTGTTTTAACTTACCATTCTCTGTCAGAACCACAGCCAGGTAGTCCTGTTTTAACTTACCATTCTCTGTCAGAACCACAGCCAGGTAGTCCTGTTTTAACTTACCATTCTCTGTCAGAACCACAGCCAGGTAGTCCTGTTTTAACTTACCATTCTCTATCAGAACCACAGCCAGGTAGTCCTGTTTTAACTTACCATTCTCTATCAGAACCACAGCCAGGTAGTCCTGTTTTAACTTACCATTCTCTATCAGAACCACAGCCAGGTAGTCCTGTTTTAACTTACCATTCTCTGTCAGAACCACAGCCAGGTAGTCCTGTTTTAACTTACCATTCTCTGTCAGAACCACAGCCAGGTAGTCCGGGGTGTTGGAGCTGACGTACATCAGAACAGCGGGCGTACTGGACGTGCTGAAGCTAAACGCCACTTCCTCCTTGGTCAGGTTCACTTCCCGCGGGCCGAGGGGCGGGGCCGCCGGCATCCTCGAGTCCGTATTGGCCGCCGCCGTAGCTTCAGACAGGAAGTCGTACTTGACCAGCGTTCCCGCCTCGAAGAACCCGCCGACATCTGAATGAGAGGAAAAAAATGCACGCACGCAGGAAACCGTGTTTTAGAACTTTTGGGAGTGTTTCTGAAAGTGTACGTGCGTGAGTGCCAGTGTGAGAAAGAGAGAGAGATATAGAGGGCTCGCTCGTTGCTTACGAGTGCATCATTCATACTGTACCGATTGATTTTTATTTTCTAAATGTTTTATCCCACAATTTTGTAACCCATTTTTTTCACCCAGTGTCAATTATCTAATGTAATCCTGGGCGCTACACTTCCTCTGCCAACCTGGGGGGGCAGTGGACTGACCTCATGCCTCCTTCTATGCATGAGGAGTCCAAGCTGCTTCTTTTCACCCGACAGGGGAGAGTTTCCCCGGTCGGACGTAGCGCGTGGAAGGAACATCAGGCGCCCTGGCTGGCCAGGGGGAGGTAGTTTAGAGACCAGGATTACGGCATGTTTTTGTGAGGGTACCTACCCTAGGGGACACGGGGAGAACATGCAAACTCCACACAGTACCGATTGAAAGCATTCAGAGGTATAATATCAAGTCACACATCAACTCACACCACATAATAAAACACAATAAACGCTTCAATCCACAACGCCTCCATTCCATACAATCAAGACTTATTCCATAAAATGTCTCACGTATTGATAAACAACTGTAAATAACTATAACAAACTACAGCTCCACGTCTCGTTCCGATAAACAACATCAAAGAACATCCAATGGCAAAATAAAGCAATAAGCCTCCAGAGGTGTGAGGTTACCTGGTATTTTATAACAATAAGCCTCCAGAGGTGTGAGGTTACCTGGTATTTTATAACGGCTAAGAGGCGTATAGCGAGGCACGAGAAGAGTATACAAATACTTAAAGCTACTTAAAGGAGAATTTCGGCTAGAAGGCTTTCTTACCTTTATTTTGTAGTTGTTACGTCCCCACCAAAGAGGTCCAGGTGTTATTTTGAGGCAAAGACCCATTATTGGCTATTTCCCCTACCATAACCAGGGTTTTAGTGCTAATTCGCTTATTTCCATCGAAATAAGTAGTACAAGTGTGCCGCTTGGGATACCATTTACATTATGAAGAGAGGATAATATCCTCGCTTATTTCCATCGCTCGAAAATCAATAGTTTTTATCGCTCGAAAATCTATAGTTTTTGTATATATTATATACAAAAACTATTGATTTTCGAGCGATGGAAATAAGCAAATTAGCACTAATACCCAACGCCCATTGAGGGCTTATGGTAGGGGATTTGCACAAAATAACACCTGGACTACTTTGGTGGGGACGAAACAACTACAAATAAAGGTAAGAAAGCCTTCTAGCCCGAAATTCTCCTTTAATTGAAATAACCCCCATCAGTGTTGTTTTGGCAGGGAATGAGTCTCTTGAATTCCATTTAGTTTTAGTCACATTTTAGTCACCCGGAATGTTTTACTGTTAGTCTAGTTTCATCCGACTAAATATAACATTTTAGTCGACTAAAATGCTGTTTATACA